>NC_092874.1:90660844-90980389 GCF_028372415.1 Notamacropus eugenii
TAGTTAATAAATACTTGCAGATTAATGGATGGATAGGAACCAGCAGCACTCAACTATGCCCTGAACTGGGAAGAACAGGGGAAAAAAGGAGCCTTCTTCTACTGGAGTTATTTGGTGGTTAAACTATAATCAGTCTTCTTATGATATGTTTGTTCATGACCTGAGATCCTTTGCTACTGGTTTCTAGGCCTACTGAAATCTACTTTCTGAAGTATTTGTTTTAATTTCCATGGATAATATGTGTTTGCTACCAAAAATACCTTTAAACAAAAACAAATTCTGTCTGCAAACTCACATCATTCGTGGTATATACCACCCCACAGAGATAAATGTGTCTGAAATATTTAACAGACTTCCCCACTCAGCAATCCTCAGAGGTGCTGCAAACACTGTTTTAGATATTCCCTTGAATAATATAAGCTTAATAGTGCCAAGGTGTCCAATAATAATGGGCAGCCCAGGTCAATGCTTTGGAAACTCAGTGTAAGATATATCCAGAGGGCTGAAGGCTGGCCAGACCAAAGAATCATCTATTTTTTGCAGGTTAAACCCTATTTGGGGGAATTGACTTTCTCTTTGGTGGGCTAAATTAATGATATCTAACCCCAGTGAGAATACATTTGGCATGTTTTCTTTTCTTGCCTCTAAGGCTACCCACTGATTTAGCATGAGATTTAGGTAGAAACTGAAGACGTAAAATCTCACAAAAACTATTCCTTAGAAAGGGATCAGAATGAGTTATTTCATGCAAAGTACCGTAGAGTAGTTTGTAGCAGTATCTGGTTTCATTTAATCACTCACTCACAACAATTTACTGTCTACTTTGTGCAAGATGCTACTAGATGCTAGAAGAGATGTGAAGATATTTAAGAGACCATTTATACTTTTACAGATCTTATAATCTAGGAAATTCTGGTTTGATTGCCTAGAATTATACAATCATAGAATGTCAGAGCTAGAAGGGACCTTAGAAATCAAATGCAAATATCTCATTGTATGTGCAACAATACAAGGCAGGTAGGGTAGCTAGGTGGTGCCATAATGGATAGTGGGCAGGGTCTGGAGTCAGGAAGATTCATTTTCATGAGTTCAAATCTGGCCTCAGTTGCCTCATTTATAAAATGAACTGGAGAAGGAAATGGCAAATCACTCCAGCATCTTTGCCAAGAAAAGCCCGAATGGGCTCACAAAGAGTCAGACACGATTGAAAAATGACTCAACAATAAGTGCAACAAATTTGATAACTCAAAATCTTACTTTTCTTCTTGTACTACATCTCCAGTTAAGGCTTTTGGGATGAGTGCTAGTGGTTTCTGCAGGGGTGAGTGCAAAAGGCAGGAAAATGGGGGATACTTTCAAGGTAAAGGAAGGAAGAAGGATGGGAGAGAGAAAAGAGTCTTTCTCTGTGTCTGTGAGTGGTAAGTGAGAAACCCAGCTTCCCACAGGTACTGTGTGCATTAAAGATAGCTCCTAACTTCTAGGGGATGCTCTCCATCAGAGAGCTGTTCCCTGTGACCTAGACACATGAAACAGACAATGCTAGCAGGCAGGTATGTTCACAGACACTAACTAGACATTTTTGGTCATGGTTGTTGTTGCTTTTCCTTCTAAAAGCATTGGAATCAGGATTGACTGTGATGCACATAGCTAGGGCTTTGATGTTAACCTGCCTATGTTTACGTTGCTCCTAGGATTCAGCAATTTTTGGTGGTAGAAGCACAGAAGGACAAATGGGAATAGTTACAAAGTAAAGGCAAGAGAGAGTAGTGATCTGATGGATGGAGGAACAAGCACATATGTCCAGATAGACTTGGAATCTAGTGCTGTTCATGCAGGGGCAGAGGTAAGGCTACCTTGACCTCCTGTCAGGGAAGAGCAAACAAGATGGCTGATTCTCATAGCATCTTCTGGCATTGGATCCTAGTCACTATATATAGATGAGGAAACTGAGGCTACGAGTAATACGTCTTAGTCACCAAATTGGATCCTTTTTTTTTTGGTAGCTGGAATCTAGGTCACTTCATCTACACCCTTGGGTCACTTATGGAGAAATCTGGTATGCAGCTTCCCCTACCCAGATGGCAGCAGTTTTCTGTCTGATTCTTATCAGACTGGGCTTGGTGGTCATGAGATCTCTCCTCAAAGGAGAGATCTTATAGAATCTATGTATTGAAACTATTGTTGCAAGATTATGCCTGGTGGTATTTATCCCCTTATGGGAGGCTGTAAGCTTACAGAATGCACTCATGGAAAAATACTGACAATAGTAGTACTTTTCAAAGGTTAGTACAGCCTTGTCCCTCAAATTTAGTCTATCATCAGTTTGCTTTACTTCCTGTTTTGCAAATCCCCCAAAACTGACCCTGAGCTCTGAGATGCAAATTGTCTATCTCTAAAGGAGGCCACCCGAAATCAGAGTATAACAACCCTACTCTCAGAGGGACACTTGGGACCTGCCTTCCATGGGGATCACACCTTCCTGATGACACACTCTCTTCTTCCTGAATGGATGGCCTCTGCTCCCCAATAAAGTACTGTCCTTGCCTGAATTACAATCTCTGATAGTGTGAATGACTGGTTTGTATATCATGTCCTTTTTCCTCTCTCTCTTTCCCTCTCTTCCCTATTATTTACAATAAAGTTTTGTATTGAATTGATTTCTATTGTTTTATATATTATTCTCAGCATCCAAACTTATTAAAGGGCTGTTTACCTCAGCTTCTTTGGCTTGTCCATGGGCCTTGTCTTAGACATAAATTAGGTACTTGGACAAGGACTTAACCTATTGACAGATTCACCTACACTGGGGGAGAACAGCACTGTGAGTCTAGATGTAGAAAGCAAAGATCAATAAAGGAGTCCTATATTCTGCCAGGAGGGACTCCTTTCTGCCAGAGGACTGTCATAAAGTATAGATCAAAATAACAACAAACCCTTTTAGAAGATAACAACAATGTGATAATCAATAATCCTTTCACAAGAGCTTTCCAGGAAACAGCTCTGAGAAGTGGGAGGGGCAAGTGTAGCTACTCCCATTTTACAGAGGAGAAAACAAACTTAGAGACATCAAGCACTTTGCCCCTCATTATCCGAGACAGAGGAAGGAAGAATACTTGGATTTGAACACAGCTCTCTTGGCTCCAAACCCAGTACCCTTTATTTTTCCCTACTACAGCGTTGCTGATTGTGAAGATGATGACTCTGGTGGCTATTGTGATCACAGGTGATATTGAAAAAGGATAGGAATGACAATGAGTGGACTAGGAGAGATTCTAGATTGAGACAGTAACAGTAATAATAACTGGCGTATTTACATCACCTTACGATTTCTTTCACATATATGCATATACACAGATATATGCACATATGCATGCATAATATATGTATATATTGCATTTGAGCTTCACAACAATGTTGAGAAGGAGGCATTTTTATCCCCATTTTACAGACAAAGAAAGTGAGACTCAGAAGGTTAAATTCTTTGAGTTAAACATCAGAGGTAGAGTTCCTACTGAGCTCTCCCTGAATCCAAGGTAGCAGGCAGTTTATGACCCATCCAGGATGGATTGAGTGCCTGTTTAGACTGATTATCATAGATTTAGAGCTGGAAGAGATCTTAGGGATCTTTTAGTCTGCCGGTTCTATTTTGATGTCACTAGCTGCCATCTCTAGAAAGGACAGTTTGTGACCATCCCGGGAGTTTGAAGTCTGAAGCTTGAGACACTTCCTGAAACACAGACTATGCCCTCCCCTTCCCCAAAGGACACATAAGGAGGATTCCAGGGGTTCAGTGAAAGCAGCTTTGAATTGAGCCATGTTTTAAGAAGGGATGCGGCTTTCTTCTGATTCATGAACTGCTCCCATTTCTGATGGTGTGCAGAGGTTTCTTAGAAACAGGATTGATGAGGTTTTTCTGACAAGCTAGGAAGAGAATAAATCATGTTCCTGGGATATAGTTTCAAGAGAAGAAGGATCTAATGTCCCCAAATTGATGCTGTGAAAGTGAAACTTAAATCATGTAAATTGGAATCTTCGGTTCAGTTGCTTGGGGGCTACAGTGCATGGTGGATTTGGCTGGAGACTCACAAATCTTGCACAAAGTTACATAGCATCCACGTCACCATTAGGCTCAATTTGGCCCCAAGACATCTGAAGCAGAATACCATGGCTTTCATTTGCAGTGGCATGATGGGAAATGTTAAAGAGCCTCAGACTGAATGCTATCACAGATATAGCATTTGGAAAAGAAAAAAGCCTCAGCCTGATGTAACACTTCAAATATTTAGAAAACTTAATGAAAAGAGAAGACTGAAACAGAGGAAAAGGAGGGATCCTCTTGCTAGAATTGCCAGACTGACCTTTGGGAAGGCTTTACCATAAAATGCAAGAAATGGAGGAGACTTCAGGGATAAGCTAGGCCTGAGGCAAGTCACTTCAATACTTTGGGCCTCAGTTTCCTCATATGCAAAATAAAGGGATTAGACTAGATGGCCTCTGAAGTATTTTCCAACTCTAAATATATGAACATATATGAATATATGAAAAATGTATGTAAAATATATGAGTGTGTTTGTGTGTATGTGAAACAGAGAGAGAGAGAAAAAAGGAGAGGAAGGAAACAGTAAGAGAGAGAGAAGAGCAGAGAGGGGAGACAGGAAAGAAGGGGGGAGAGAGAGAGAGAGACAGAGAGAGAAGGTGGAGGGGGGATTGAAGAGATGGAATGTTTTATGGTCTATGAATAACATTCTTTATGTACATATTGGTCTTTATCATATATAGCATTGCTATCTCTATTTTACAGTTGAAGAAACTGAGACAAACAGAAGGCTAAAAGATTTTCCCAGAGTTACATGGCTGGTAAGTGTCTGAGCCTAGATTTGAACACAGGTCTTCCTGACTCCAAGAGGAATACTCTAACCATTGCCCTACCAGCTACCTTTTAGAGTGAACTAGTTGCAAAATTAAAGTGACTCCAAGCATGACCTGCATCAGATTGTTTACTCTCTCAGGAAAGGAATTGGGGAGGAAGGTGGGAAGGATAGACTTTGGAACTCAAAACTTTAAAAAACCCAACAAATGTTAAAAATTGTTTTTACATGTAATTGGGGAAAATAAAATATTATTTTTTAAAAATTAAAGTCGCTCATAGAGAAGAATGAACAAAGAAGGTTAAGCCTAAAAGGATACAGGGTAGAAAATGTAAAAATGAGAGGTCATTCCATCATGACGGTAATCAGTCAATGAGATTTTATCAAATATATCAATTGAGATAAAACATGCAAAATGATTTGTGAACTCCAAAGAATTATATAAACATTATTCTCCTGCCAATATTGTAGCTTTAGTAGCTGTTGGCATTCCGAGTATCCATATACTGCTGTTCCCCTCCCCTCTCAGCCTGCCCCTATACTATAGGGCTATCTGAGGACAAGGTTAGACCAAATATCTTGTCAAAGATCCTTCTGGCTCTGAAGATCCATGAGTCTAAGCCAAGAGGGAGATGCTATCTGATACTTCTTTGTTTTAGGTCTTCTTTATGTGCTGTGTTACCTGTTCATTTGCTCTATAGATGCAATAACTGTATATTTAATAAAAAACAATATCTAAATAATGAAATTTTTTCCTTAAGAATTTAGATCAGAATGCAAACCTTGAGGTGAGGGGTATTTAGTTCTATTAAAAAAAAAGACTAGGTTGTAAAAATGCAATATTTAGTTTGCTTTATCTGCAAATGGAAAATTATGTTTTCTTGGATAACGTCTTCTGTCCTCAGTTAAAACTACTATATTTGAGGCTTTAGAATATATATCCTTCCCTTTCCTCCCTTCCTAATGAAAATTTGCCAGATGACAAGGATAAGCCAAGTGACTCTCAAAATTCTTTCGAGGTCTTATATTCTATGATCTTTAATCAAGGAATGGGGCTTTCTAATGTCTTTTATTGCTTAATTAATACTCTCACCTGTAAACTGGGTACTCAAAAGAACAAATAAGAAATTATAGCCAAGGTTAGAGTTGTAGAGGGTAGGAAATGTTAAAATAAAACATCACTGCACCGTGGAAAGATCTGTTAATGAAATATAAATGAATGGATTGGTGTTTACTCAAATGTTCCTTTACAGAGTTATTGGAAGTGACTGGACAGGATGTGTGCTAATAGCAAATATCATGTCCTCTGTACATATATAAAAAATTTAGGGAGTTGGCTTTTAGTAAAAATCAGTAATAAATAGAAATTTAAAAATAGAGTTTAATTATAAATGATAGCTATACCTCAATTACTCATTATTATAAGATTTTGAGACGTTCTAAATAATCATCTGTTTCTACTCTCCATCATCACTTCTAACTAGTAGTGGTAGGGGGCTTGTCTTTTGTGGCTAACATAATGGAGGGCAATTAGATCCTTCTCACATCAGTCCCTTGGTTTACTTCAGTTTCCTCAACTGTAATATGGTGACAATAATAGCACCTACCTCCCAGGGTTATTGTAAAAATCAAAGGAGATATTTGTAATAGAGCCTACTACAGTGCCTGATACATGATGCACTTCTGCATGATCTCCTTACTCCTTTCCCTTCCCACCTGACCTCCCCCCTTTGCCTTGGTACCCTATTTTATATTCTCTTGGTCTACATTAGCTTCTGAGCTGCTGCAACAAGACTATCTCTTCTTATGACATTCTACAGCTCTCACACATTACATTTGGAGCACAATTTTTAAAAGCAACAAAAGCAGTCTTAGGATTTTTCCTGTTGCTTCTTTCTTTACCCTACACAAACAGCAATCTCCATAATACCTTATGGAATGTTATGGCTGAATCCAGCTGCCAGGCACTATCTTTCTTGTATATTCCAACACAAGAGGGAGTAGGATTCTATAGAGACTTGTCCTTTACAGTGTTACAGGGAGAAGGATAGAAGCTAGGCTAGAAAGAATTCTCTGAATTTTGTCCCAAGAACCGGAAAGGGTTACAGAGGGGTGCTTAAAAGGCAGTGACCCGACCCAGACACTCTCTGCCAGCTCTGGGCTACAATCAACTAGCAGAAGTTACTTTATGGAGCGTACATTCATTAAATCCAACATGTGAAAAAGTTCTCAGATGAGACTGGTTGAACATTTAAAAAAAGAAACTACTTTTTATAAGAGTGTAGCCTTGACAGCTAACCTAGAAGTCTGTACACAGACAGATGTTCAGTCATTTCCCAAGGTATTTGGTTCAATCAGCCCCATTTCCCCGGTGCCATTTTTCCATGGGCCATATGGGGAGTAGGGACTTCTTTGCCAGGACTGAGGATGAGAGCTCACCCTGGGAGAGATTCTCTATCCTGACATGCCCAGAGCTCCATTTCACAAAGAGAGGTTTGAAATCATGTCAAGTACTTACCTTCACACTTCAGCAAGAAGTAGTCCATGTTGTGACTGAAAGACGCACTGAAGTAAGTACAATTCTCAATCAATTCACAGGAGAGGCATTGCCTATTGTAGGTGCCTTCAGTGTCAGCACTAATAAAACAAAGACAGAGACAGAGTGTGAACAAAGGCTGGGTAATCTCGCGGAAGGTAAAACTTCAGTAGAACCCCATGTTTTACAGAAAACAAAGCCAAACCATTTAGTTAGCTCTCCAAGGTCTCTCCTAGTCTGGCTCCAAAATATCTTTTCAAATGTCTTTCTCACTACTTTGGAAAGAGATAATTTCTCCAACCACACTGGACTCTTCTTCCAGCTTTCCTTCCTCCCTTCCTCCCTTCCTCCCTTCCTCCCTTCCTTCCTTCCTTCCTTCCTTCCTTCCTTCCTTCCTTCCTTCCTTCCTTCCTTCCTTCCTTCCTTCCTTCCTCCCTCCCTCCCTCCCTCCCTCCCTCCTCCCACAAACATTTATCTGGTACCTACAATGTATAAATCACTGCATTAGGAACCAAGAAACATGAAGATGAATGAGATGAGGTTCGTGCTGTCAAAGAGCTTACCATCTATCGTATTCTTTGCCTTCCTGCTTCCCCTTGCCTTTGTTCACAGTGTTACTGAAGGCAAATGTGCTAAACCTATAAGATGTGCCTCTCTCTCTGTTACTTCCACTGAAATCTTTACTCTTCAAAGCCGAGTCCAAATATAACCTTTTTTCATATAGACTTCCTTAATTCCCCAAGACACAAGGGATCCCTTCATCCTATCTCATAGAACACTGTGAGAATGTTTGAGGCAGTTTTACACTTTTAATTTCCAGCAATGGCTTCTGCGCATATCTGTAGCACTGCAGTCCTTATTACTGATCAAAATTATAGAAATATACTGAGGAAAAGCACCAGCGAACTGCTATAGGTGAAGGCAAGGCCCTGAGTATGTAGCTTTACCAAAAGGCTGAAGGGAGCATCAGCTTGGGCACTGGACTGGTACTCATGCAATATCAGGAGGCAAAAATTAAGTCCTTTGGCACACTGAGTGGATCCTCTGTAGAGGATTTATGGGAAGACAGAGGCAAGAGTCCCACAAGATGGGGAAACATGGCTGGGCTGTGATTTATACCAGCAGTTCTCAGATTTGTGGTCTTAGAATACCTTTAGACTCTTAAATTATTGATGACCCCGAAACCCTTTTGTTTATGTAGACTATGTCTATCAATATTTACCATATTAGAATTAAAATGGATAAATTTAGAAATATTTATTAATTCATTAAAAACAACAACAATAAACCTACTACATGTTAATATAAGCATATTTTTGTGAAAAGTAACTATATTCTCTAGACCAAGAAAATTTAGTGGAGAAAATAACACTGTTTTATGTATTTTTGCACATTTTTTAAATATCTGATTTAATAGAAGACAGATGAATTCTTATGTTTACTTTTGCATTCAATCTGTTGAAATGTTTTCATTGAAGCATAAGTAGGAAATATGGTCTTACAAACATGCAGTTGGAAAAGAGAGGTGTATTTTAATACGTAAAAAATCTTAGCATTGTCATGAAAATAGTTTTGATCTTAAGAATCCTCTGAAAGGGTCTCAGAAGCCTCCACAGGTCTGCAGACTACACTTGGGCAACCCTGATCTATATCAGTGGAAGGAACTTTCAACCTGATTGAGATGCCATATTCAGTGAAGATTTCCCATCCCATCAGCTTGTGCCCACCTCAGGCTTCCATTTATGTTCTAGATTTATAGATTGTTCCGAGATGGGCTGATTCCCAGCTGGAACCATGCCTTAAAATTATATTTGTATCTTTCCCGTTGCCTAGCATTGTTCTTTGCATATGGTAGGTGCTTAGCAAATGGCTGTTAGATGAGTACATCCAATTATCTGAAAGTGACCTCTGTGATCTCTTACTAGGGTACAACATTTGCCTAATTAGGAATGATGTGTTGTTGCTCAATGCTGTTAACTTCCTTTGAAATAGTTGTTGGAAAATGTGGACAGTCAGTGTTTGGGTCTATTATTTCAAATAGAGTTGTTAACTAGGAAACATGACAGGGATGGCAATATTAATCTTGAACCTTGGAATATGAACTACAAGCTCCAAAGATTAGCTCTATTTCTCAGCCAAAAGTTCTCCTAGCAAAGACTGGGAGTTGATCATAAAATTTAGAGCTGGTAAGCAACCTTAGATACCACCTTGTAAAAGCTACTCATTTTACAGATAAAGAACTTGTAAAAATAAGGGGTTAGAACTTGTAAAAATAAGGGATCATTTTTAAGGTTCCTTTCAGGTTCTACTGAACAAGCCCATAAGAATTAAGTGGTTCACCTAAGGCCATAAAAAATAATCCCCACAGCAACTAGAAATCACATCTGGATCTAAATCTGATGTTCCTTCCAGTGTATTCCTAATGTGTCACTAATCAATATCTGAACAGGACTAAAATCATGAAGTCAGTATGTTATGATAACTTAATTGAGTAGGTAGCTAGAAGAATCCAATTACTAGGAAAATCAGGAAGATGAGAAAAATCTACTTGCTGAAAAGAGGGAAAAGCAATGTATCTTGGAAATCACTGACCCTGATTTTAATGGTAGAACTCTCTTTTTCCTACTTCTCCCATAAGTACAATATATGTTATAAGGGACAGTGACCATATGGGATGGAATGGGACAGTTTTTCAGGGACCCAAATATCTCTCTGCTCAAGGTGACTCATGCATGTATAAGGGAAGAAAGTTCAAAATCATACCTGTACAGGTGTCTTCTTTTGGGTTCATCCTCTGTGCTGAGAAAATAACTGCAGAAACAAAACAAAGTTAACACAATCAGACCATAGATGTAGAGTTGTAAGGAATCTTAGATCTCTAGTTCAATGCTCTCATTTTACAGATGAGGAACCTAAAGCACAGAAAACAGAACGATTTACCCAGTAATACAGGTAGTCAGCATAAGAACCAGTATTCTAGTTGAAGTTCTTTTACTTGACATAGGGATCAGCAGATGCCAAACTCAGCATTCTTTCTAACAGACCATGATTTGGACATACTGAATTACCATGCTCATAAGACATCCAAGAGGTGATGTCTAGTAAGCAATGAGCAATTCAAGACTGCAGTTCAGGAGATAGATACCAAATCCAGAGCACATGCTATGACATTATGTTACCAGCTCCAAGAATTCTTTGAGGATATCTCTCAGGGCTTGAAATATATGATCTTGTCTTTCAGATGGACAGTGCGCCAGAGACAGGAGACAGAGTTACTGTAGTCCTGCACTGAGTGTCAGGAAGTCAGAGTCTCCTAGTCTAAGCTGTTCTGTTTACTAGCTATATGATTTGGGGTGAGTCAATTCAACTATTCCGGCAAGAAAATGAATAGGATGTTCTTGAGGTTCCTGTTGAGACTTTATGCTTTTGTCTCTGACCCTATACAAACTTCTGAAGATGCTCTAAGGTTCCATCTTCTTTATCTTTACCCCTAGCTAATAGCATTCTGAACCATAAGGTCCCAAAGCATTCATGTTCCCCTCTTCCTCCATTAAAACCTTTTATCATGAAAAGGTCTTACTTTAGTCCTTCACACCTTAGCAGGTATCACCCTTTCTAGTGTTATGTATCATATACTTCTAGTATTATGTATCATATACATAGTATCATATACTATGATTCTATGAGTCACTGTGTCTCCTACTGCAAGTTTCCATACATGTCAAGACTTGGTTCTGTGGAATGAAAAGCAATTTAAGGGATTTGACTAAGCTGGTGGAGGTGGGGAATGCTGAAAATAGAGTAAAGTATTTGAAAAAGAGTTTAAGGATTGTAAATTTAAAGCTGAAAGAAATACCAGAAGTTAAGCAGTCTCATCCCCTCATTTTGCAGGTGAGGAAGTTGAGCTCCAAAGAGCCTGCCCAAGGTCACAGGTAGCAGTAGAAGAACTGGGATTCAGACCCAAGGCTCCTGACAACAAAACCAGCATTCCTTCCAATGTACCATGATTTGGACATATTGAGGTGATGTCTAGTATGTAATTGGTGATGCACGGCTGGAGTTCAGGAGAGAGATCAGAGCTCAATATCTACCACTAATAGTAATTTTTGTAGAAATTATACTTGAGTCCATGTAAACAGATGGGATAATAAGGGAGAGGGTGAAGAGAGAAAAGAGAAGAAACAGTCCTGGGAGCCAGGATCCTTCAGGGGTAAATGAAATTCACCAATAATTTACAAAATCTCATTTTATTTTCCAGTTTCAATCTCCTCTTCTTCCACAGTCATCTAGCTCCTAATTGAACCAGCAATGAAATAGCCAAACTTCCTGTTTGTAATTTTATCTCTTTTTCTTTCTCCTGGCCTCCTCTGGTAGAGGAGCACATGAACAGATAAATAATAATTATAACTCTTAATCCAGGACTCAATGCAATTTAAAGGAGGGACAACTTGGGTCATAAAATACACATCTCTCATCCTTTCACTTTTAACAGTTACTTAAGGTTACTTTTTTTAACGTAATTTCCAGTCTTAAAAATTTATGATTCTCTATATTTTTTCAAATGAACTAGATGGAATTTAGCTAAATTTAAGAAATATTTATTAAGCACCCACTTTGCACAAGGCACAGGATTAGGCATGAGTAGTACAAAGACAAAAATGTTACAGTCTGTGCTCAGTCTTCCTGAGGGGAGATACCAAATAAGCGACTCTTCTTTTTTCCCCTTATATATATATATATATATATATATATATATATGTATATGCATATGCATATGTATATGTATGTGTATGTATGTGTGTATGTGTGTATGTATGTATATATGTGCATATATATAGTCTCACTCAGTAGACTAAAACCTCTGAGTCTTGAGAGTAGGGACAGCTTTTGCCAAATTCTCTTTATCCCCGGCATTTCACATAGTGCTCAGTATATAGTAAGCCCTTAATAAAAGCTTGTTGACTGAGTTGCAGTGACCTTTGGCAAGCCTATTAGCCTATCCTGTAGGCTTCTCTTCTGTAAAAAAGAAAAAGAGATATGTCCTCCTACTTTACAAAATTGCTGCAAGAATCCAATAAGATAGAACTCGGATGGAGGGCTTGAAAACAAAACAAAAAAAAAAAAAAAAAAAAAAAAAAAAGGAGAGAGGGGCATGACAATTCAAGATGTTAAGCTATCATTATAATGAATACAGTGGAGGTAGCTAGGTGGCACAATGGCCTGGAGTCAGAAAGATCTGAGTTCAAACTCACCCTCAGACTCTTACTAGCTGTATAACTTTGGGTCACTTAACTACTGTTTGCCTCAGCTTTCTCAAATGTAAAATCGGGGCATGAATAGCATCTACCCCCCGGGGCTGTTGTGAAGATAAAGTAAAAAAAAAAGATTACATCTAGATATGGTGGGAATAGGTATAGGGTCAGGTGAGTACAGAAATACTCTTTACTCTGTAGAATGGAAACCTGTGAGAAATGTATTATTCTTTTGCTCTCCGAAGTTTCTCCTGGGGAAGTGTGGTGTACCTTAGAGATGACTTCTATCATTAAGAGCTTTGGGTTTTAGGTGACCTCAAACTCATGAAATCTTAGGAGGCATTAATGAAAGTATAGTGGCTAGCTCAGTTCCACCACATACTGTCCTGGCTAGACAACATTTAGAGACATGGTTGTTAATGAAGCATCCACGAACTTTTTTTTTTTTTTTTTTAACACAGTGATAACAATATTTTGATATGACTAGTTTTCTTTGAAACCCTATTTTATTTTGTGCATTTGAAATCATTCTTCTGAGAAACGTTCCAGGGGCTTCACAAGACTGTCAAAGGGGCCTAGGATACACAAAAAAGTTGAAGAACTTTTGGTTTACAGTATTTTGTTCAGTCTGGGTGCTAAACTCAGTCACTTAGGTAGAGTGGTGGATAGTGTTAGAAGTCAGAAAGTCCTGAGTTCAAATTGATAATCATCTAATATAAATTTTGGACTTTAACAAGGGCCAGAGCTTGAATTAAGAAGAGCCTGGACCTAGCAGTCTCTTTGTTCTCTAAAGTAACCTCAGAGAATATCTCTTCCTTTGTCAACAAAGTCAGATGGGGCTGACTTAGCTTTCCTTATGAGACCTTTAACCCAAGACACTATCTTGAATAATGGGACTTTTTCCATATCTTCATATTTTGTGAACATATACTATATTATGGCATGTTATTGGTAAAGAAAACACAGATATCCTGGGTCATAATTTCAATTGCAACTTTGTCAACTCTGTTATCTTATTGTATTTACAACCTATGCAATTAAGAAATTCCTTTCTCATGGTTTAATCACTCATGGAGACTGTCAATCTGAAGGGCACAGACCACCTTAGATTGTCCTAAACAGATTTAAGCCTGGTCATTCTTGTATTAGTCAGAAGTTTTTCTGGCTCCATGATCATGTAACCACTAGCTTTAAGGGAATAAACAATATGCATTTAGCCTCAAAAACTAACTTGCTGTGTGACTTGGGACAAGTTAATTAATCTCTAGCCTCCTCAGTTTACTAATTTGTAAAGTGGAGAAATAGCACCAACTTCACAAGGTTGTTATAAGGCTCAAATGAGATAATGTATAGAAAACACAAGACAAACGTTGAAGTGTTATATACATGCAAACTATTACTAATTATAGGCACATAACATGGGCAATAATGAACTAGAATGTCTAAAAGATGGCAACTAGGTGAACACAATGCCTTGAATCAATGGTGCTAGAGAAACAATGAAGAGAACCAGACTGGAGAAAGGAAGAAGAAGAGAAATGACTTCTCTCTTTAGGTATCTGAAGGACTGTCATAAGAAAGAACGCTCTGGATGGAAGAACCAAGACCACTTGTCTGAAGTCAAAGGGGCCGGATTTTGGTTCAACATAAGAAAGAACTAGGCTTAGACTGATCTACAAAATGACACAGGTTGTCTTTGGGAGGCAGGAAGCAAGCATCTGGGAAGTGCTGGTGTTCAATTAGAGACTGTCCGGCCACTTATCAGGGAGGAGAAGTTGACTGACATGACCTTTAGTAGTCTGTCTTCATCAGTGTTAGGATTATGGGATTATAAATGCATCGGGTCTTTTTATACATCTTGAACAATTACCACAAGTGATGTAGGATCCCTCAAGAAAGATCAGCTAAAGGTACAATCGCTCAGGAGTGCTACCCTCTTTGTAGGTAGGAAGGAGCTGGCCAGTGATAATAAGGTTGAAAGGCCTTTACAAATGCATGGGACTTGCTTCAGAAGGGCTGCCCAAGGTAATCACTAGCTTTCCATATGCTCATTGTTCCAGGAAGGGGGAAATGTCTAATTATATGTTTTATTTAATGTGTCTTTTAGGGCAGACGTACAACTATTATCTTGATTTGAACTAAATTGAACTAGGTGGGAAAAGTGGCAATCATCTCAGGCCTGGACATCTTCCAGGTAGCATAAGGAATGAAAGCTGGAATTTGCTCCTTGGAAATAACCACATTAGTGGTTAGTGAACTTTTCTCTGTGCCCCTAAATTGGTCCCCAATAAGGCTATTTCATGCTAGGCTTATAAGGAATTAAAATAGGTAGGACATAATAACAAAAGTGAAAATCACACAGTTTAAAATCTATTTCAGACATTAGCTGTATGACCATGCACAAGTTATTTAACTCTTCTTGGCCTCAGTTTTCTAATCTGTGGAATGGGAATAATAATAGTATGCATCTCCCAGAGTTGTCATCAGGGTCGAACCATATACTGTGTGTTAAGCACTTTGAAAACTTTAAAAGAGCCATATCAATGATAGCTATTATGATTATTATTCAAATTCAACATGGCCAAATATCAGTTTCTTTTCCTGGGTAGCTTAGACAAGAGGTGAAAAGGTTCAAAGAGGTGGCTGCCATCTTAATCAAGATGGCGGATGGCCAGCTAGTTTGTTTTCAAAATATTTCTACTGGGAGGAGGAAGTTGCTGTGTTGACATCACCACAATCATGGTGGCGTGGCTTCTTATACTAGTTGGAAGGAGGTCAAGCAAGAGAGACAGGGGTGGGGGGACTCTGTGGTAGAACAGCTGATGTGATGTGTAGCTAGTGGCTTTCCCTGTGAGTTATTTGCATTGTTGGTGTCCTTGGAGTCTTAAGGACCAGGCTGAACTGGGAGTTGATCAAAGTCATAGGTACCCAGGATATTAAAGAGCTGAACAATGAATGAGTTCTTATCTTGAAAGCCCTTCCAAATCTGTTAGAATTAAGAAGAGATCTTTAAACTAAAGAGAGGAGAAAAAAACTGCCAATATTCATTCACTAAATTATGGAGAGTAGTAGAAGTCACATTGTAAGAAGACCAACAATGGAGAGTAACACTGGAGACAACATTCAAGGAGAGGGGGTGGTAATAATTTTCACTCTCAAATATCTATACACAAGTGCAGAATGCAAGAACCAAAAGCAAAGATAACTAGAGATCTTAATGAAGGAAGATAAATTCTACTTTGTACATATTACAGAATCACAGAATTCTGAGATTTGGAGGGGACCCCAACAGTGACTTAATCCAACTCATATCTGAAAGGAGTCTACACTACAACACTGAGATTTAGTGGGATGAGATTCATAAGTGGAAAACAGAGATGGAAGAGGATGTTTTATTCTAAAGGAATATATTTGATAAAAGGGGTAGAGGAGCACCTATATACTGCCATGAGGAAATTAACATATAGAAATAGGAAATAAGAAAATTTTGGTTACAATCAGTGAAAAAAGAAATAGAAGCTACTTTGTGTTGAAGATATACTACATACCACCTGGCCAGAAGAAAGAAAAGAATCATGAGATTCAGAAATAGATCAGGAGGCTGGCATAAAGCTTCCTCTATCTAAGTATTATTGGGAGATTTCTGCTAAAAATCAAAAAGTTAAAAAAAATCTCCTTATTTACCTTGATTTTTGCTATTCAAAAAATGGAAGAAGAAAGAGGAGGGACCATTATATGGTCTTGATTCTAACCAATAAAGGAGAATTAGTTGCTGAAGTATAAGTGACAGGAACCTTGAGAGGAAGTGGCCACAGCATCTTACAGTTTGTGACAGACAAATTTTGGAAAAGTGGATTTCATTTAATATGGAACCAAAGTACAGCAAGGCTACTGGGTTCTACATGAGCATGTAGGCATCAGCAGGGGTGAGAAGTGGAAGCTGCTTCCTAAAAAGACCAAAGGTTTGGGGAGTAAGGTTGAATGACACAAAGTCTTAACTCTTTGAATTCTGGCTTTTTCACCTAAAAATGTAACTATAAGTTTAACTATTAACAAAACAATCAGGTGAGCATATAAAACAAAGCACAAAATCTTAAATGAAACCAATAGCTTCTAACACAGTAAAACTAAATGAATCAATAAATAACAAGCAAAGGAGAACAGGCTTTTCTTCCAGGAAGGGCTAAAATTACACTAACTGATTTTATTTTGTTATTTTGCACAGAATTATGCCTCAGTCCATCATACTTTGCATCACTTAATATAAGCCTCTTTATACTTTTGTGAGTTTCAGATTATAATTTTCTATTACACTATATTTTCTATTACATTAATATGCAACAGTTTTTTCAGATATTCTCCAACTGTGGGATAAACAAGATGTTCTATTTTTTTTTTGCTTATTACACATAAAGCAGCAATGACTATTTTTTTATAGAGGGGCTCCTTTTCCCTTTTTATGGTATTTTTAGGATAAAATCTAGCAATGGAATGGTTAGATCAAAAGGTATATATTACTTTTGTGATTCAAATTGTCTATTGCGATAATGTTTTTCAAAACATGTGTGCTAGTCTTTAGTCCCACCCTCTAATGATGTAGGAGGACACCCATTTATCTGAATTAATTTCTTAATATTGCTCAGATTCGCTCAATTCTGAATTCTTTTACTGACCACTGTTTCATTTGCTTGTTTCATCCCCTTGTAGCCTGGTGCTCTGCAAAAACTCCAGCAACAAATCCTACCTAGATTTTTGTATTCTTCTTGCTTTCCTCTCAACTCAGAACTATCTCCTCTGCCTTGGATAAGGATTACTTTTCCTCCCAGTCCATAACTTTCTAATTACTGACCCTGCCATGTGAGATGTGTGACATTCAGATAAAGGACAGGTAGGATGGTTCAGTCTAAAATTTTAGATGAGAGGTTAACTTGAGAAGGATGGCATGCTGTCAAAAATGAAATTCTTTTAATACAGATGATTCTAGTAAAGAAAAAAAGGAATGCCTTTCTAAGAAGACTGATGTGGCTACCCAAGAAACTACAAACTTAGGTTTAAAAAAGACATACAGAAGATGAAAGCATGGTCAGGTAACAGGATCAATACAAAAGAATGGTATAGACATTTAAGGATGATGTCAGGAATGCTAGACTTCTGATAAGCTGAGGCTTGCTATGAATGCTAAGGACAATACAACTGTGAAAGATACCTTGGGGACAAGGAAAAGCATAGAAGGAAAATAACGATTGCTTAGAGTGGTTAGGTCAATGACAACAGATGACAAAATGGTGGGAGTTGGTGGGTGTGACATTTCCCCTACTCTTGACAGGAATAAAGCCATTTTAAAATAAGCCTCAATTCCAGAGAAAGCAGTCACATCCAACCCCTAAGTTTTTTTATTTCCCTCTCTCCAGTTCTTGTGTGTGTGTTCATCCTTCATTGCCGAAGAAGACCATACCATCAGAGAAATAATGACATGACTTGCACTTGACTTTGTTTTGAGTGAGGGAGGGCTGTGCAGGTCACCAGCCTCACTTTTTCTACAGAGCCATCTGAATCCAGTGACCAGATATTCATCAGGATGACTAGAGATGGCCCAGGATGAGGCAATTGGGGTTAAGTGACTTGCCCAAGGTCACACAGCTAGGGAGTGTCAAGTGTCTGAGGTGAGGTTTGAACTCAGGTCCTCCTGACTCCTGCACTGGTGCTCTATCCACTGCACTACCTAGTTGCCCCTCCAGTTCTTGTACAAGTTTACCCAAAAGAAAGAGGCTGGTCTATCTCATACAGGAAGGTCAATGCCAGACTAGCATAATAAGGAACTCCCAGTTTCCTTTTTAGAACACAATAAACTGGTCCCAAAGTCAGGATCAAATTGTTTATGAACCCCAAATGAGTATTTTTTGTATGACATAAATAGGTGAAATGGGTGGCATGAAAAATTTTGCTTGCCCTTCTCTCTAGGCTCACCCATACTCTTCCATGCCATGGCTCATAATAATGGATGAAATAAAACTTTTTACTGACTTGCACGTGAAATTGTGGCGCAGTGGATAAAACACTGGACTTGAAGTCAGGAAAACCTGAGCTCACACCTAGCCTCAGACACTGATGAGGTGTGTGATCCTGAGAAAGTGACATAAGCTCTGTTTGTTTCAGTTTCCTCATCTGTTAAGCGAAGATAATAAGAGCACCTAACTTGCAGGGCTGTTACGATCAAGTGAGATAATGATTGTAGAGTGCTTAGCATAGTGCTTGGCACGTAGTAGGGGCTAAATAACTATTAACTATTAGAGAGAAGGAAGGCTACTCAAGTCTCACCCTGCTTCTATTTTATCTACCAAGGGAAGTGATCTTCAGATTAAATACAGAAATGAATAATTAATCTGGAAATTAAATTTCAGAAGAAGAGAGATGATGATAAGAAAATACACGGCATCTAACTGCCTTAAATGAGGCTCACGCAAGCGGCCCAGGATGAACTGTTATCCAGGGCTGTGAAAGTATTTGCTGATATAACTGCTCAATTGTGATCTTTTGAGAAGTTCTAGGATCCTCTCAAAACCAGAGACATGAAAAAGTACCACAGGGCTAGAGAAATGTGGAAGTGGTCTTGTTTTCCCAAAAAGGCAGGTTCTTCCATTAAACAGGTGAACGAATTTGCCTTTGACACAGGACAAAATTCTAGAACCCAATTATTATATGAAGCAGTGGTTGTGATGAAATAGTTCTAGTGGAACAAAAACAAATCCTGCCAGGGTAAATGAGTTTGTTTTTTTTTTTTTTGAGATAGGGTTGTTAGATTGGGAGATGAAGACAATGATGCACAGATAATAAACCTGGCTTCAAGCAAGTCATTTAGCAATGTCTCTCTCACACGTTGTATATCAGATAGAGAGATATTCGTTGGATAAGTTAAAAGGATTCAAAACTAAGTCAATGACCAGACCTATGGAGTCATGATTAGTGGATTAATGAATCCCTTCAGGGGTTGTTGGGTGGGGGGCACTAGGATATTTCTTGGCCTTGTCTTGGTCAACATATGTGTGTGTGTGTGTGTGTGTGTGTGTGTATGTATGTATCAATAATTTGGACAAAGACCTAAATGGCAGGTTTTCAAAATTTGTGGATGACATAAAGCTAGAAGGAATAATTAAATATTGGATGTCATGGTCAGGTTTTAAAAATATTTCAGCAGGGTGGAATGTGGGGTCAAAGCTAATAAAATGAAATTTACTAGGGACGCATCTAAAAATCTTAAATATGGATTCAAGTTAGCTTCTCAAGTAGAAGACTAGAAAGAAGAAGGCTAAAAAGTAGTTCATCTGAAAATAAATTTCTAGGTGGAGGATTAGTAGGCTACAAAGTCATTCAGAATTACTTGTGATAAGATAGCTCAAAAAAGTTAATAGCATCTTAGGCTACATTAAGAAAGGGACAGGAAAGTGTCTAGGATAAGGGAGGTGATAATACTGCTGCATTCTGTCCTGGTCAGATCACAATTAGAGTACTGCGTTTAGTTTTAGGCAACATATTTTAGAAAGGACACTATGGACAAAGCAGGGCAAATCCACCGGAAGGCAACCAGGATGGTGAGGCTACAGGAGGTTCAGTTGAAAGAGTTGGAGATCATAGGAAAATCATTTATGGGTTTTAGAGCTGGAAGGGGTAGGGAGGAATGTCAGAGGTCCTCAAGTTCATTCCCTTCATTGTACAGATAAATAAATTTCTGAGGTCCAGAGAATTTAAGGGACTTACAGCAAATAGCTGATTTAAGAGTTGAATCCAGATTCAATTCTAAATCTAGAGCTCTTTCCTGTACTGTACCATGACTGAGATGATTTAAACCCTTTTAAATTGGAAAGAATGGGTAGGTCCCTAAAACAGATGCTGCCCAGAAGGGGAAGGATGTGGTAGCGTAGCTCAGTGGTGACTGAGCTTTCGGAGGGAATATGAAGGCACTAGTGAAGGGGCTGAAGAAGAAGGGTGGGTGAGGATCAAAGCCAAACTTCACCCATTATATTCTGGCTCAGAGGTGGCCTTGGGAGTTTGAAATGCCAACGTTTCAAACAGGCCTTTTTTTCAGTCTGCAACATTTTGAATGGAAAAAACAGTTATGTGTGACCACGGCTTTGAGCAACTTACATAACGCCTTTGAGACTCTCAATTCTGCACCTCAAAGATTTGTCCTAACAACAACCAGTCATTAGTCTCTCTGTTAGAAGACACCTCTCTGACCTTCCTCAGTCAAGGTACAATTTTGTGATTTTAAACGATGGCACTTGCAGTATCACTATGGGAACTAGAATGCCATTTTTGGAAAAGCATGAGGAGACCATGGAGAGATAGGTCAATGACCACCAAATGTGTTTATTCTCACAGACTACAGTTATCCCCACCACACTGCACGATTTAAGGGCTCAGCGCCCCTGCAATCTGGAAAATTCATAAAATTTTTGACCCTTTGCACCAAAAGAGAGGTCTGAAATTTTTCTTTTTCTTTTATGGGGTGTTTGCAGCATTTTATTGTAAAATTTGGGTTAAGTATTTGGTCATAGGCTCTGTGTTGTCTGCTAGTCTTCACTTGTCACCTGTGACTTATGCAAAACTTCTCCCGCTCAAATTCCCATTTAATTTCTTATGCCAACCTACAATATATCAAAACCATAAAGGGGAAAAGTCATGTTGTGGAAGGGATAACTGTACATTTTCCCTGTAGAACATAAAAGTGCCAGTTCGATCTAGAGTGGGTACAAAATGTCTATATGGGTAGTTGGATACCTGGGGATAGCTAAGGAAGGCCCTACAAAAATTAGGATCGGGATTCCCTTCAAAGCCTCCCAAAAGATCTTTAAAGGGAGAGATCATGCTTCATATCCTATTTCGCCCATGCTATCTAGCACAGTGTTAGCATTTAAAAAAACTTGACTGACTGAATGATTGATTTTGCCTAAGGCCCAAGCTGCAGAAACCATGGCTTGTGGTACTGATACAAAAAGGGATTCTCACTTTACCACATCTGCTGATAAGATGGGGTTAAATTTTAACACTGGAAGTTAAGGAGCGCAGACAGAGTTCCATAGAAAAATATCTTTGAGATTCTATAAGCTAATGATATTTTGGGAATGAAAAAGATGGTTCAGCCTGTAAGTCCTGTGAGTCTATAAGCAATTGGGTATAGCATGATTTAAAGGCATTCCATGTATCTTCATTAACCTTTGAAGTGAGAAAGTAAATGCTGAAAGAGCTTGCCATGACCTGGTCCCTGTTACTTTACTTACATTTTGTTTCTCTTCTCATCATAGGCCAGAATCTTGGTCACATCCCAGTCCCCTGAGGTGATGGACTGGAGGTTGTCATTGCTGCTATTGGGCTACAACACACAAACAAGAAGATGACCTTGTTACTGGAAAGAAACATACTGGAGACTATTACTTTTACACTTTTCCCTATTGCATGCCGGCTCAGTGGAAACATGGCTTCCTTCTGTGTATCAAAATGTCCTTGTTGCACCTTTCCACTTAAAAGAATCTTATGTATTGTTCAGAGTGTAACACTTCCATAAAGTCTTCCCTGACCATCTCCCACCCCACTAGAGTGGTTTCTTCCTCCCTAAATTCCTCGAGAGTTTACTGTCCATACATACGTCTTATGAGTCATGTATAGCCTGCATTGTATCATAAAACCAGAATGTAAGTGAGGTCTTAAACCCTGGTCCAAGTTGGGACCCAGTACACATTTGTAGTTTGATTGGTTGATGACATCTGGGGGAGAAAAGGTGAGAGGAAGGGAGGATGGGAGACTTTTTCTTGGCATTCTCTGCCAGTAGGTATCAGGGTAGTTCAATACAACATTATTGAGTGTTCCAGCTTTCATACAAGCCACTTCTTTCTAAATGCCTTACAGAGTTAAATAGTGTAATTGCAATCATAAATCACCCCAGAAGGAGAGAGAAGAGACAAGCTTGACAGGAAAGATGTTTTCCACAGTGATTTGAAGCGGGCTGTAGAGGCAATGAGGTACAGAGTTATAGGCAAGCTGTTCTGGAAGACAGGGGCTTTGGGAATCAGGCTCAGTGCCTGCGATAATTAAATTAGGTGAAGGGGCAAAGACAAAGACCTTGGGGCTTTCCAGAGTGGGAGTCAGGAAGAAGGTGGAAAAGGGGGTGAGAGAAGCACAGAAAGAAAAGCCCAGGCAGAGGGAGGGAGGTAGAGATGGGGAGGGAGAAAGGGATGAGGAGAGGAGACAAGAAGGCAAGAAGAGAGAGAGAGAGAACACAAACGATTGTGTGCAGGGTAGGAATAAGCACTGAAATCAAGGAGGGGAACGTGAAAGACAAGAGCCTAATGCAACATTAAAAGTGACAGAAGAAAGCAAAAAGTTCAGAAGGGAATATGACCTGGGCAACTGTGTTACTACATTGTTAAATTCGACATAGATTCAAAAAATTAATCCAGATGTACATGAAAAATTTTTTATAGTTTTTTGTCAATAATTGTTAAGTTGGGCAGTAAAAATATTTTTTTTAAAAGAAAGACGGCAAGTAGAACAATTGGGACTCATTTCTGAAGGGGGAAAGGGAACCAGTGGACATGATGAAGGGAGCATTTCACAATGGACAAATATTTATTTAGGGTCTTCTAATCTACTGGGCAGTGTGCTGAGTAGACATTGTGGGAAAATACAAAAGAAGAAGAAATGGTTTCCACGGAGCTTTCAAACTAGTAGAGGAAATAAGACAAGCAACACAGTCTAGGGAAAAGAATAAAGAGACCTGGGTTCAATCCCTTTCTAGGCAAATGATTGGGAGGTCCCAGTCTTCTCATTTATAAAATAAAGGAGGTGGACAAGATGATATATTCTGGCTGTCATTTGTTGTTAAGTCGTTTTTAGTTGTGTTCAACTTTTTGTGACTCCATTTGGTGTTTTCTTGGCAAGGATACTGGAGTGGTTTGTCATTTCCTTCTCCAGCTCATTTTACAGATGAGGAAACTGAGGCAAACAGGGCAACAGAGGTTTCCCAGGGTCACATAGTTAGTAAGTGTCTGAGGCCAGATTTGAAATCATCTTAATGGCTCCAGGCTAGGTGCTTTATCTGCTGTACCGCCACGCTGCCCCTAATAGTTTATGATTATATGAAAAGCAAAAAGGCAAGGGGCAAGGTGATTTGACAGCCTTCTTTGGAACTGGGATGTTTGATTCTTTGTTCATACTGGTCCCTCATCTAGAATGTTTTTCTCCTTCTTTGATATCTACCACAATCCTGCCCAGACCCCAAGGTTCAGCTCATATACTACATATGGTGTTAGCCTTCCAAAACACTCCAGTTCATAGTGATCTCTTTCTTTACCACAGCAAGAGCAGTCAGTTATATACTAGCATGTACTGATATGTAATTGTTCCATATGAGTCTCTTCTCTCCCCCAAAGAGTGTGTGAGTTCAATAAGGGCAGGGACCTCTTCTTATAATTCTCCTGCATCATCTCCAGGGCATAGCATATGTCTGGGAACATAACAGGTACTCAATAAATACATGTTGATTAGGAATTTGGTGAGTCCAGAGATGAAGGTTTGCAGCAGACATCAATTAAGGAACCGCCATGGTCAATATAAGAGTAAATGAGATAATGTCTTGAGATGCAGAGGGAAAGGTGGGAGAGGGCTCTAAAAGGACACCTCCTGGCTTATTGCAAGACAGAACAAATCTAACCTTTGGCAAAAGACTTTTCTTAGGGTGTGCCTCCCCAACTCTCGACCCTATACCTTCCCTCACTGTCTGTCTATTCTGCGCATGTATAAACCTACTGTTTACATGTTGTTTTTCCCATTTGAATGTGATCTTCTTGAAGGCAGAGACAGTGTTTTTGCCTTTCTTACCATACTGTCCAACACATATGAAGTACTTAATAAATGATCTTTGACTGACTAGAAAATGTGATGGATTTTGCAACAAGTATTGTGGAACAACTATAAATGTCTCACTTATATAGTGCTTTGCAGTTTATAAAGTTTTTTAAAATGCTATTTCAGTTTACCTTTATAACAGTCTTATGAGAGATATTCTCATCCCTCTTTAAAGATGAGAGAAGAAGGTTTGAAAGTCGAAGTAAGCTCATACAGCTTATACAGCTGGCTAGCTTGAAGTTGCAGTGAGGAAGTAGCTGAATCAGAATTCAAGCCAAGCTCCTTGGATTCCAAATCCATTGGTTTCACCACTCTGCCATATTGCCTCAGTCAGCCTGTACACCCTATTCTCCCTTTCAGAGCAATCACAACATTAGACATTAACCACAGCACTGCTGCCATAACTCAAACCATGTTGGGAATACCTCTAATGAAGCTGCCTTCTTGCTGACTTTGACACACACAGAAAACAGTGCCATCGTTTTAGGGGCACAGCTTGTTTTGGAGTAAGAACAGCTAGCTTTAATACCAATCTTATGTAACTTACATGGCTCTAAAAAACCCGGATCCACCTAGAAAGTGTGAAGAATTGTTGCCAACTGGGTGGAATATTTAAGGGAATGTTCTACCAACATTGAGAAAGAATTCCCAAAGAGGAGTTCCAGAGAGATTTTGTGCAATGACAATATCTTTGTAATGAATGTTGGGTTTCCTAGAGTTCTCCTTTAAAAATACATGTGTGTGACATAAACCACATATATAAGCACAAATGCATGCATATAACACACATTACACATAAAAAACATAACATAAACACATAATATACTGCATCACGATAGATATGAATATATGCCATGATATGCTGTATCAGTATCTACCTATGTCTCTCTATGTCTCTATCATCCATCTATGTGCCCTCTATTTCTTTCTTCCTTCCTTCCTTCCTTTCTTTTTTCTTTCTTTCTCTTTTTCTATCTACCTATCATCTATCTGTCTATCTGTCTGTCTGCCTGCCTGTCTGCCTGTCTCTCTATCTGTCTGTCTATCTATCTATATACCTCTCTATCTCTCTACCCACCTACCTACCTATCTATTTAGACTTCAAATGTATTGAAGTTCCCTCAATGCTGCTCTGCCTGCTGTATCATCACCTTCAGGCAACCGGCATGGAGAGTTTCAAAGAACTGAACATAAAAAACTCCCAAACCAACCTGTATTTGGCTTAAATTGATAATAAAGTATGATAGAGAGAGGGTGGATGTGAGTAGACCTTACAGAACCAGGAAGTGAATCTTGTACAGGCAGTGCTGGTGGGTAGAAGGGTTACTGAGTTTGAAGTCAAGAGAGATTTGGGTATAAATCTCACTATTGATACTTTCTAGCTGTGTGAGCTTGGACAAGTCATTCATACTTTTAGAATCTTGGTTTCTTCTTCTGTAAAATGGGGATAACAGGGCCTCAAGTACCTGCCTCATAAGGCTGTTAGGAGGATCAACTGAGATAATGTTTGAAAAGTGCTTTGTAAATCTTAAGGCCTCTTCAAAAGGGAGAGGTGGGTCAGGAAGAACACCACCAAAATCTAACAAATCTTTAGAGACTTGACAGAAGGATAGGGGAGGAAGGAAGGGGGAGGATAAGGAAGAAGAGGGAGAGGGTATTGGTAGGAGAGGACCCTAAGAGGTGAAGAAGGGACAGTAAAACATATAAGACCTCAACAAATATGGAATGGATGAAAGTTTATGAGTTAGTTGAATCAGGTACTGAAATCACTGAATGAAAATGTTGAAAAAATGAAAAAACTTCAGTCCTATTATTTTTGCAAATTATTCTAGAATTTTACATGGGATTCGTATAAGATGGAATTTTAAGGGAAACTCTCATACTCATCATCATCCCTTTAAGATATGGGATGTCCAGTACACTGACCTTGGTCCATCTTCTCCTAAGGAACCTAGGGTAAAAAATGATGGCATTTCCCGGGAGAGCTAAGGGACTCAAGACCCCTATCTATTTTCCAGCTCATTAGGTGATGCTCCGGAAAGATAGCATTCCAATGACAGAGTTGTTACCTGGGAAGAGGCCATGCCAATATGGTAGAATTTTCCTCGTCCTCCCTGGGGAATGGCTCTGACAAAGAAAAACTTTCGGCCGTCTCTGGAGAAGATGGGCTCTTCATTCTGTAAGAGGCAAATACCCAGATGAACAAGGTAGCACATTTTACTTTGAAGCAACTGGAGAGAAAAAACACTTCCCTTCCGCCATCCCCTAATTGTAACTAGATTCATATTTAGCAATATCTTTAATGAAAGATGGAATCAGCTTCAGGGAAGGCCTAACATGCAAGGAAGAACAAACGCTGAGGTCTTTGCTTTTAATATGTGTTAGGACCATTCCTACATCATAGGATCCCAGAATTACAGAACTGGAGTTGGATTAAATCTCCCAGGATATCTACTCTTGCTCCTTTATTTTAGAAATGAAGAAAGTGGGACCCAGAGCCGTTAAGTGTTCTGCATGTGATCACAAACACAGTAAGTGAGTCAGAGGGGGTATGTGAACAAAGTTTTCAGACTACAGAGCCGGTGCTCTTCTCACTGGACTCTACAGTTTACTCGGGGTGAGGGAGGAGGAGTGGAAACGGAACCTTCATGTGATACAGTACAAGCGAGGTCAACTCTAAAGGCCTTCCAGAGGCAGCACAGAACAGGAGATAAAGTGCTGGCCTTGGAGTCAGGAAGACCTGAGTTCAAATCTGACCAGACTCTTAATGTGACATAATCCCAGGCAAGTCACTTATTTTGAGACTCAACTTCAACATCTGCAAAATGAAGATAATAACACCTATCTCCCAGGGCTGATGTGAAGGGTAAATGAGATAATAAAGAACTTGCTGTTGAGTTTGTTGAGTCATTTTGGAGTAGTGTCTGATTCTTCATGGTGCCATTTGGGGTTTTCTTGGCAAAGATACTGCAGTGGCTTGCCATTTCCTTCTCTAGCTCATTTTACAAATGAGGAAACTGAGGCAAACAGAGTTAGGTGACTTGCTTAGGGTCACAGAGGTTACTTAGTGTCTGAGGCCAGATTTGAACTCAGGAAGATCTTCCTGACTCCAGGTCTGGCACTCAATCTATTATGCCACCTAGCTTCCCAGAACACACACACACACAACATGGTATGTATGTGTGTGTGTGTATACATAAACATATACATGCATGCATATGTGTGTATATATTACATAAAACTTTATGTGTATATGTGTGTATGCAACATATACATACACATATATAACCTGGCAAACCTGAAAGCAGTATATGAATGTGAGCTAGTTTTATTCTTCAATTTAGAAGCTATTTATAAAGAAAAAGGAACAATTATATTGTGTTTGCCGGGCTCAGCAGAGATAGTATTAACTTGGCCCTTTACAAAGCATGGTACCATGACTTCAGTCTTGTAAAACTGTCCATCATATCCCAAAGTGTGCCGCAAAATCTGCCCAGTTGCACTATCCTGGGAAAATCAGAAGCCTAGATTGATCTAAATGCCAAGATTTATCACAGGATAGTAGATTTAGAACTCTGAAGGAGATTAGGAAGGACTTAATCCAAACCTCTCTCTCTCTTCTTTTTTTAAACTACTGATGAAATTAAAGAATAATTCGATGATTTAGTCAAGATCACAGAGAATAGCAGAGTTGGCACTTGGACCCAGGTCCTCTGATTCCAGATTTGGTGTTCTTTCTGCTACTTTTCACTGTCTATTTTCACACTGTCTATTTTCTATTTTCCCAATCTCTGTGGCACAGCAGACTTCTCAATAAGGAGGCTGCTAATCACCACTACTTCACAAATGAGGTGTATCACCTTAGTCATGGTTCTGGGTCTCAGTTTCTTCATTTGTAAAAAGAGGGTGGGTTGGCCTAGAGAGCTTCTATAGTCATTCCCATCTCTGCCTATGAAATGTTTAATACGCTCATCCTGAAATATACTCAAAACCAAGAAAAGAGGGGGAAAAGAAAGATATTTTCTTAAATGTTGTCAGATGCAACACAGGTTTGCTCAAGGACACAAGGGATTGTCTTTTTCTCCTTTTTATCATTGGAAAAAAGAATCATGGTTTCTTAAAAAAAACAAACAAAAACCTTTGTTGTTTGAGTCATGCTTTCCTGTATCTACTGTCCCTTTTCTTTAAAAGCTCAGCAGTGCTGTTTGTTTGCTTTTCTCTCCAAAGGGAATGGTAAAAGGGCTAATTTAAAGTGAATGTCTGAAAAGTGGTAACTGCCAACACTGATTGCATGGTCCCCCCAAAAATTAGTAGCCCATTTCTCTGCATGCTGTTGATTCTCTCTCTTTACTTGGTGAAAGCAACCTCTTGGTTTCTATGAAACTTGACTTTAAAAATTCCTATTGGTGAACACCAATTAGTTGAATGTCTAATTCTATAAGATCTGAGTGAACAGGACTGAAACCATGTGATAAAAAGCAAAGTCAGCTGGCTAGTGGCCAATTGATTTCTCTGCAGCAAATGAACATGTGCATATGAAATGTGCTAAAATTATATGGTAACGTGATGAAAATGGCATTTAATTTTCATGAACACAGAAGACAAACTGAAAACTCTAATCTGCAGACTTTTTAAAAATATTTTTTGTTGGAAATAGAGAATTAAAATGTGAGAGAATGGAAAAAAAATCAACAATTAATTTGGCATTTAAAACATATTTCTATTTTCCAGCTAGGAGTCAGGAGTAGCAATATCCCTTTAGTGTCATGGAAAAAAATAGATTTTGCTCAGAAAAAAACAATCTTCTTTGTAAAAAATAGCAAATAAGTGATTCAGGGAGTATTTTTTATAACCGCAGGTTAATCTTATTTTGATGGAGAATAAGTTTACATCTGTGATGTAAATATACAAGATTAAGTAAGGTATAATAGAAAAAAACGCTGAATTGGGAGTCAGAAGACTGATTTAAAATCTAACTTTGCTCTTTATTTGTAAGTTTCTTACCTCTGTGGGCCTCCATTTTCTCATTTGTAAAATGAGGGGATTGAGCCAGATGATTGATAAGATTCTCTGCATATCATATCTATGATCTTATGAACTTGAAAAAACTGGATCAACTTTTTTTTTTCAGTAACTTGCTAGTGATCTTGCACAAAGTCACAAACAACTTGTTTCTAAGCAGGCCAGGGAAAAAGGTTAGACTTTGTATGTATGTATGTATGTGTATGTTCCCCACCAAATGCTAGTAGGACTGAACCTATGAGGGATGTTGCATTTCCAGCCAAGGAGAGAAAGGAGACAGAAGCAAACAACAATAACAAGAAAGTTTTTTTTAAAAAGGCTTAAAATTTCTGACAAAAAAGAAAAAGCATAATGGAATGCTAAAATAAAATGACAGGTCTTGCCATGTATGCCAAGGGACAAAAAAAACCAAACCCCGCCCCCCCTCCCCCTTCCTCCCGCCAAAAAACAACTGAGCTTGGTTTAGAGCAGAATAGCGTTAAGGCAGAGCTCTCCAACCTTTTTCTGATGAAGAAATTCTTTTAATCTTTATTTAGACTTATGACTGCCAATGGGGCTAGAAATGGGGAGGGTGACTGCTGTGAGAATGGCTGACATGCAAGTTTCTGATGAGTTTCTGGATGGCTGCTCATCTAGCTTCCCTCCCTATTGATAAGGATATATAAGTGTCAATTAGATATGTTCTTTCTCTTCCCTTTAGGAAGCCTACCATACTGGACTTGGAGATCAGCCAGATAAATCTCCCAGAAATATGTATAGGTCCTAGTGTGCTGGCTGGAGAGTATGATAAGGCTTCTCCATTTAAATAGCAATCTGAAAATTCAGGGCTGGGGAGTCTTAACACTGCAGTTGCCATTAGCTAGCAAGACACCTAATATTGCCTGGTCTCAGTGTCCTTACCTCTAAAACAAAGGGGTTTGCTGTGAAGAAGGGCCAATCAAGTACCTTTCAACTCCTGTTTCCTGTTCTTGATATTCTATCTCCTAACTCGGAGCATTCTTTGTTATGAGCCTCCCCTCTATATCTAAAATGTACTGTCTCATCAATTCTACTTTTTGGAATTCTTATCTTCCTTCAAAGGCCAGCTTAGCTGCTAACTCTTCTGTCAAGCCTTCCATGATCTGCCCTCTTCCCAGATGTCAGTGCTTTAAAAATTACCTTTAATTTTCTTAACATGTATATATGTTATATATCCCGCTAAGTAGGCAGGTGGTGCAGTGCGCAGAGTGCTAAGTGTGGAGTCAAGAAAACTTGATTCAAATGTAGCCTCAGACATTTCCTAGCTGTGTGAACCTTGGCAAGTCATTCAACCTGCGTATGCCTCAGTTTTCTCAACTGTAAACTGGGCTAATAACAGCACCTACCTCTCAGTGTGGTTGTTGTGATGATTGAATGAGATTGGCAGGAGGCTTTGTACATTAGTAGGTGCTTAATAATGCTTATTTCCTTTCTTCCCTTTTTCCTTCCTCCCATCTTTACTCCAATCCCCCAAGTTGTGAGTCCTTCTAAAATTTTGTTTTACTTACATGTGTACATGTTTTATTTCTACTAGGAAGGTAGGTGGGGAAATGGGGTGAAAATCTGACCTCAGGTACTCAACTGTATGACCCTGGGCAAGTAGCTTAACTTCTGTTTGCCTCAGTTCTTTCATATGTAAAATGGGGATTATAATATCACCAAGCAAGTGTTTAATAAATATTTGTTAAATGAATAGGAAGGCTGAATTCAAATTTAACAACAGACTCCTCCTCTTAGTTCAGTTCAAATTAGCAGGGTTAAGAGTGGCTCATCACTGCAGGACAGTCCACAAAAAAGAGAATTCTTTTTTTTAGCTACAACTCATTAAACTGTCTACTAAGAAATGGAAGGCAATTGATCTATGTCAGTCAAAGGAATATGCACACTGATGCAATCAGAGGTCCTTGAAGATTATATACTGAACTATGAGTCGGCTGGTATGACCTAATCAAGTCCACAGAATGATCTTAGAGGAAAAAAAACCCAAAGAAGCAAATGATCTCATGTCTCCCAGGGCTTTATGTCTTTTAGACTTTATTCCCTAAGCACTCCAGGCCCATGATCTCTGTTAGGTTACACTGCTATCTCAAGTTATTTCTCAGTTAGAGATGGACAGATGAGGGGGTGCTCATGGAACAGCTTCCTCATCTATCTTTCTTTCTATCTCTCCATCTCTCTACCTTTTTGAGGGATGGGACAAGTGGAATATGGAAGAGTCTGATGTATAGGGAATGGAAAAGAAATCTCATCCATGAAAAAGTTTTAGAGAGCCTTGATATTTCAGAAATTTTCTGCTATTTTGGTCCACACTTGGCAAGTTTCTATAGCTCCATCAGTGTGATGTATTAGAAATTGCAAGTCCCAACTCAAATAATATTCCTAAGACTTTAAGCAAGTCACTTCAACTCATTAGAGCTCAACCAACATTTAGCCAGAGAGCTTAGAGTCAGAGGGTCTGGGTTCAAATCTTGAATCTTACCTTCATGAACTTGGGCAAGTCATAACATATTTGAGCCTCACTTTCCTCACCTATAAAATGAATGGATTGGACTAGACAAGCTTCAAGGCCCCTTCTAACTCTATATCTATGACATGATGGCTTTGGCCTCATACCAACTGCTCAGGCAATATCAATCTCTGGGGATGTACGGCTCTTAATATCTGGTTTCTGTATTAAAAATGGTGAATAGTACAAAGATAGTTACCTGTCTGTGCAACCAAGCTTCACTTTCATCCTCGTGTTTCTGAAATAAAAGAAGAGAATTAGAAAAGGGATTTTTACACGTATTGTATCTGTGCTTTTCAAGGCAGAAAGCAATTTGCCTGCATCTAAATAGCAGCTGCACAAGAACAGAAGAACCGCTGAGCCATGCAAGGTGAGCAGGTAAGCTCAGGGCAGCCTCCTTCTCTTCCTTTGTGGCTTTGGGCTAAATACATGTATCATTGTACTGGGAGGTCTGTCTCCTACCCTAGCAACAAAGAGAAACCCACTGCTTCCACAGAGGTGGCCTTTTACCATTGACGTGCATCATTTTGCAGACATGCTCAGAAATCCATTCCTTTTCCTTTAAGGCAACTGTAAAATGTTATCATTTTAGTAATGGACAAGATAGCTTGTGGGGAGCCTTCAGCCCAATCTCTACTTCAGGTGTCCCTGCATTTATAGTCAGAGGCCCCAGCTTCTTACATTTTTAGGGCTAGGAAGAAGTCAAATTTTGGAAGATGACCTGAAAAAACATCTGGACAAATACATCAGATAGCCAAACAGATGCACCTACTATGGCATGAGACAACATCATTAACAAAGCTCAAGGGTTTGTTCCTGATGCTAATTTGACTATTAGAAACCCCAGTGGAGGCCTTCCAGAGACAAGGGGGACTATGTCTAAAGTTGATTATTCTGACCTGATTATTTTTATGAAATCTGAAAACATAACATGAGAGAAAGACTCAGGTATCTGGAAGATCTTATTTATCTTATTTTTTGGCCCAAAGATAAGAACAGAAGACCAAGAAACCCAAATGGCATGTGGAAAAACATGACAAGATGAGATGAAATGGCTGTTCTGCAGTTGCCTCTGGGGTACTCTATCCCACCTGGGATTCTGTCATTGGGTACCAGTTGTGAAACAGATTGACTCAATTTTCTTTTCCCAAGTTGGTTTCTTTTTCTTAGAAACAACTTACAGTCCTCTTCTAATAAGGAAAATAATCTTATATCTCCTTACCTTAGTTCCCTAATGTCTCCTTTATCTTTCCCATGGCTAGCATTTACAGAATCCTTGACATATAGCCACTTTTCAGACCTTTCCATTCTTCAAGTTTAAGGGTAGTAAGGTTCAATGGTATTTATAAGGAGGTAGGTCATTTGGAGTAAGAGAGTTGTATCTTGCTAGTGGTTTCCACTCAAGCTGGTTGTCAAGGCTAGTCATCCTCTTGGAGTTAGTAAACAGAACCCAGGAGTGATGGCTAAGAGAACTGTTGACTAGGGTTTCCTTCAGTTCTAACCATTTCTAAGAGAACTGTTCCAGGGCTGCTGATTTTTACCAAATTACCCCATATATCTTTGTAATAAAAGCCTTCTCACTACTAACTATCAATGGTCCAATGTATTATCCCTCCTGGGAACTTTTACTAATGACTTTACCGTTAATTTGAGAGCTAAGATACTTGTACAATGATGTATAATAAAAAATTGTGTCATTAGAGGAAGGTCCAAAGCTATGTCCAGGGATGATCAAGCCACAGTGCCTGCATCATTTACTTGATCTACTTTAATAATTCCCCACCATGGATAGCTCCTACTTTAATTTCTCTCCTTCATATACCCTTTTTCCTTCTCCTCTACATCTGCCTAATAGCGCCCATGGCAATTTCTTAGCCTTGTTGGTGACTCTCATGGATTTACCTATCCAGTGACAGTCTGGTTCTAAGAACTATTCTGATTTTAAATTTCTTTGATATAAACCTTATGATCATATACAACTCTTAAGCCCATTTACAAGGTGGGATAACCAGTAGAGATCCTTCTTTTGTGCTACCTTTTGAAAGGACACTGACCAATTGATTCACTTGAATGCCTAGGTCAAAATGACTCTGAGCATGGTTCTAATAAGCTGCCCATGGCAAATGATCAATGCTGAACTAGTCTTATTACCTTTGTGCAGACTCCAGTGGTGGCATCACAGAGTGTGAGGATAGATACATTCTGGGCTCGGTTGAGCCAATTCACTGCTACTTTGGTACTCGTTGCCCACTTCACCATGGTTATATAATAGTCCCTGAAAGCATAAAAATTCTCAGAGTTAATGGGAATGAATGCATCCATTGCTGCATAGAAAACAGTCACAGTGTAGCTTTGGCCAGCAGATCTAAAAACCAGAGAATGATATTGACCCTCAGGTGGATTCTGACATATAAGATTCTTGTTGCAATGCTAAACACATTTATTACTTTATTGCTTTGATGTGTGATTGGGCTATTTGTATGTCTGAAAATATCTTTAATTTGTTGATGTGATGCTCTTTAGAGTTACCCAGAGATAACCAATGCTTGTTGAAAGAAGGAGGCAAATGTGCAAGTTCCTTCAAGTCTTCTGTAAACAGTTCAATTGAAAGGGGGACAAATATAACAAACTTTTTGAGTAATATGCTTCTACCTGATTTGTTCTGCTTACTTGGTTTTCCCATAATAGACAATGAGTGCACTTGATGAGAGCCCTGGTATTGAGAAGCAATGAGAGAGGAAGGCCAGATACTATAAGAGATCAGAGAAAGCTTAGAGCAAATTCAGGCTTGGATAAAACAAGAGACTATTTTAAACATAAAAAAAAAAAAAAAACATAAAAAAGTTTCTAGACTAAGGAAGCCCTGTTCTCTTGCTTCTTGCTAATCAATCAACTTCTAAGCATTTACTGGGCACCTAATCTGTGTCAGGCACTATCCTGGGTGCTGGGAGCCAAAAGGGGAAAATAGTTCTTTTCTCTCAAGAACTTATGTCCTATGGGACACACAACAGGAACGGAGAAACAATCCACATTATAGACAAAGTAAATAGCAGATAATTTAGTTGTAAAGCACTGGTAATTGGGAGAATCAGGAGAGATGTTGCCCTAAAGCTGAGTGTTTAAGAAGACAAAGGATCCCAAGAGGCACAGGGGAAGGGGAAACCCATTCTAAGTATAGGGATAACCTTTAGGACATCTGTTATTTCCTTTGCTTTCCAGTTAGTGAACAATGTCAGAAAGACTAAGGAAGTGTCTATCATAGAGTTCACAGAAGTAGTAACATTTAAATTTGGAGTTGAGAATTCTGAGAAGAAAAACCAGGAAGATAACAATCCTGGGAGAGACCCACAATGTAGAGAGAAAAGAGACAAGAGGTTCTGTGTGTGACGGGAGGGACTTTAAGGAAACAGTTATAACAGTCCTGAGTATGGCAATAAAAATACATATGTTAACAGGGCTTTGACATATGCCCAGGTTACTTAAGATGGAGGCATCCATATGGGAGATGCTAGGAATTTGCTTCTGGGAGAAGGAATTCTGTATTTGCCTACCACGCAGATGTGAATGGCTTGTTTCTACTTGCTATGTAGCCAGAACTGGCTGCATCTTTAAAGTCACCCTCACTCTTTCCAGTGACATCCAGAGGTGAAGGACTTATTCATTCATAGCATTGACATTATGCATTAAACTGGGTGGGGGAAGAGCTACCTTTCCTTTTCCCTTAGGCCCTATGTCTCTGAGAAACTACTTTGGGGTTTTGCTCAGATCTGACCGATTTTCTTCCTTCCCTACCTCACTTTGCAGCTGTTGGCTATTGCTTATTCTGGAGGTACCATCTGCTTCCCCTGTTAAGGAGATTGATGATGCCTTAATATCCTTCCCTTGTTTCTCCTACCTTCCCTTTGTATGTTCCCTTGGGCATCACCAATGAAATCTTTTGACTTTTTCCCTTAAAGTCTCAAATTAAAGGGCTTTCAGTACTGACTGGTTCTTCTGCAAATCTCCCTTTGAAGTCCCAGCAATCATTCCCTTCAGCTATCATTGATGATAGGACAGTGTCATTTATTTCAAAGGAGAAAAGTTTAGTGAAAACAATGAAAAAGAAATAAAAGAAATTATCAGGAACTATTTCATTCATCTGTATAGAACTGAACATTTAAATGAAATGTATGCATATTTTAAAAAATTATCCAGAATAACAGAACAGGAAATAGAATATTTAGCTATTTTAGATAGAGATTTAGATATTAAATATCTAGATAACATAGTGAAATCATCTCTGCATTCTAGTCCCTGGTATACAACCAAACAGCTATGTGACCTTGGGCAAATTGCTTTCCTTCTCTATCAGGTTTCTCATCTGTTAAATATGGGGAGAAGTGTTAGTAATTTTGTTTGACTAAATTGTGTATAAGTATTCATGGCAAATATAACATGTGAAAATTTGATTTCTAAAATATATTTTAAAAACTCACAAAGGGAACTCCTTATTCATAATGGATAAATGATCAGAAGATCCATGCAAATATTTTTCAAATGAAGAAACAAATATTACTTGAAGGAATGCTCAACATTACTAATAAAGAGATATATATTAAAACAATTTTGAGGTACCACATCATACCTAGGAAATTAAAACAACTTAATAGCAATGAAAATAAATGCTAACAGGGTTATGAAGAAACAGGAACACTCATTCATTGCTGGTAGAATTGCAAACTTGTGGTATCTTTTTCTAAAATAATCTGGCAGTGTATAGTAAAAGTTACAAAAGCAATTCCTTTTTGACCCAATAATTTTATTACTGGAAAATGTACCATGAATGTGTTAAGAAAAACAATAAAAGACAGTTTTAGGTACAAAGATTTTAACAGCAGCATTATTTGTAATTATAAAATACTAGAGGCAGCTGAAATGTCCAGTAATAGAGAAATGGTCAAATACATTGTGGTACATTAATGTAATGGAATACTGAAAATACTGAATACTGAAAAAATGGAACAATGAAAATAAGACTAACAAGTAGAGAAATATAAAGGAATCTAGAATGAATATTATGAAATAATGCAAAGCAAAAAATAAACATAAAAATCAGAGCCAGAAGAACAAAGAACGAGTCATATAAGAACAACCATACAAGAGGAAAAAAGAACAAGAGGGAATGGACAAGGAATCTTGATGGAGATTTGAAAATCAATCAATCAACATAATAGCCTCAAAAGCTAGAATAAACAAAAAGCATTTTAAAGTGTTTGCTATGTGTAAGGCATTGTGTTTAGCATGGGGCTACAGATATTAAAAGAATCACCAGAAATTGTACAACGAAAGTAACTTATACGTAAATAGACACTAAGCAAGATCAATTAGTTGTGGGGATGCTTAATAATGCATTATTTAAAAGAGACACACTCTGGTTTTAACTTTCACACTAACTTATATAATTAAGTGTGAGCACCTATTTGCTTCATAATTTTCTTTCCCAGATTTTTTGCCTCCAAACATTAGTATTATTCTAACTTACATTTTTATAAGGCATACCCTATGCCAGGCATTATGCCAAGTGCTTTACAAATGTTATCTCATTTGATCCTCATAACAATCTTGGTAGGTAGGGGTAATTATTATTATCTTCATTTTAAAAATGAGTAAACTGAGGCAAACAGAGATTAAGTGACTTGCCAGTGTCACATGGCTCAGAAGTGTTGAGGCTAAATTTGAATTCAGGTCTTCTTAACTCCAAACTCAGGGATCTCTCCACTATAAGAGCTAGTTCCTAAGCAAGGAAAGTCTGGGTCTGACTAACTTCTTGATAACTGGTGGTTGTGGGATCCTAAGCAAGTCATTTTTTCCTTCAGATTGGAGTTCATAGAAATCAGAGCTCTACTTTCTATCCATAATAATAGCAATGATAAAAATACAAATCAAATAATAATACCTAACATTTCTATAATGCTTTAAGGTTTAAAGCTTCTGCTTTATAAAATAGTTTACAAGTTTTTCTTTTCAACAACCTTGGGAGGCATGGGCTATTGCTGTCCCTATTTTACAGAGGAAGAAACTGAGTCAAGCAGAAGTTAAGGAAACTGAGGCAGAATGAGACTGAAGGACTTGCTCAGGATCACAGCACTAGTAAGTATTTGAGGTAGAATTTGGATTCAGATCTTCCACATCTAAGTCTAGTATTCTCTCCACTATTCTGTTTAGTTGCCTAAGGTGTTATTTATTTCTCCCAGGTATCATAAGAGGCACACACTAACTTCTGAAGATATTATGAAGGTCAGTAGCTACTAAACTCTTCCACAAAGGGGGGCTTTGATGCTTCTATCAAAAACAGGGAACTGAGGCTGACCCAGTGCTGTTCTTTTTTTGTTTATTTGGAAAGATCAATATGGAATATGTATGCTTGGTCATGGTGGCTGCAAAAAAATATTATTTCAGGGTCTAAAAGGGTGACTTGCCAAACTATGTTGGTAATGGTTACTCTTTCAGTAAATAGATTTATAGATGTTTGTGACCTTGAGAGAAAAAATAACAAAGGAAAGAAAGAATTAGATCCTCTTTAAAGACTTCTTATTTTAATCTATTTCTGTCATTTCTTAATTAGGTATGCAGCAGTTCACAGGCCTAAAGGTAAAGAAGACACTGGCAGGTGTGACCGTGGGGTCCAAATTTAGATCCAGTTTGTAAACAAAGCTATGTCAAGAACAAAGCTAGCAATTCAAAATTCAGCCAGTCTAGAGTGCTGGAAAAGATGTCCTGAACTGAACCTGGGAGTTTAAAGTACAAAGACAAGAGAAGATCTTGGAACAAGGCTGGGAAAAACCTGAGGTGGGGAGGGAAGAGGAAATGCTGATGGGACAGGTGGGAAACATCCAACCAAGGAATCAGCTTGAGAAAACTCCTGAGACAGTTTATGATAGAAAATGAGAGAGCACTCCCCTTCCTCCTCACTAAGTATCCACTCATGCCCACAGCTATGGCGCTTAGCAGCACAAAGCTATGTCTGTTTCCATTCATTTGAAACATCCAGTCAGAATGTCCCCTTAATGGTTTTTTATGATGCCTTTTTGTCTGAATGACCCTCACGGAAACCAAACAACATTAAAACGACAATAATTCCCTTCCTGAGGGCAAGCATTGTCTCATTTTTTATATATGTATCCCCAAGACAGAGTACTGTGCCTAGAATATAGTAGGTGCTTAATAAATGCTTATTGATTAACTGATATTTCCTGGTCCCAATATTCTAATCTGTGTGTAAGAGATTCTATAGAGAAATCAGTAGATCAATACTTCTCTCCTCAGTAATAAAGTTCTTATGAATACCCTGTGAGCAAACCCCTCCAGGAAAGACCTCACCACTGTTTGCTTTTTTATGAAGGGTGTGTAAAAGGGTGTAAGCTGTGCCCATTAACAACATTTTTATGGTCATCATAACCATTTTATTATCTCTGTTTAAAGTGCTTGGCTGTGAAACATAAAACTGCAGTCTTAGGCCTTTTTCATTTCATTATAGTATCAGCAAGGACATCACCCTGGGTAGGTTTGGTATCTTTCACAGTTGCAAGAAAGTGTCTACACATAGTATGCCCTTCATAAAGTTGGTTGTGTTGCCTGCTTCACTGCTTTGCCTGCAGCTAACCCTAACTCACAAGGATATCTGAAACATGCAGATCATATGCTCAGGAAAGGCTGGAGAGCAGGTTTATACCTTTTAGAAAAGGTACATTAAGCTGAGTTTAGATGCCTTGATATTGATGGATGAGGTTAAAACAAATCTGGATATTTCTTAAAATTAAATGAAATAACTTGAAATTTGAAGAGTTTTAATTCAACTCGTTCTCTTTTGTCTCCGATAACAAGGACTCTGCTTCAAAATGGTAACCTCGTGTTTATCCCTCAGATCAATCCTTTTGAGCTTTAATAATTATGTTAAGACCAACATGTACTTTGAAAGCCCCCTAATAAACAATTTGAAATAATGATATATAGACAAATTTGCTTATAATTGTGCCTGATAGTTCATGTAAACAAAGGTAAGAGGAAAAAATGTGGGCTGCATTAAACTAACAAGTCACACAGGGCTTTAAAGACTATTCTCTACTCAGCTTCCCAAAGCATCCCCCTAATCAATAAACTCTGGAGACTCCTTCATACTCCTGTGACCAAATACCTAATCCTTCATATGGCTTTTAATGCCCTTCGTCATTTGGCCCCTTCCTATTTTTCCAATCTGTTTATACTTTACTCCAATGGTAGCTAGATAAAGCAACGAATACAGCATTGGGCCTGGAATCAGCAAGACTTGAGTTCAAATCTGCCCTGACATACTTACTAATTGTGTGACCCTGGGCAAGCCATTTAACCTCTGTTTCCTCAATTGTAAAATGGGGATAAAAGCAGCACTTACCTCCTAAGGTTGTTATGAGGATCAAATGAGGTATCTGTCAAGAGCTTAGCAATGCACCTAACAGAGAGCAGGCACTGATTAAATGCTTATCCCTTCTCCTCCATGCACTATATGATCTGGTGACACTGGTCTCCTTGCTACTCATTGAACAAGACATTTTCCAGATTCCACCTTTTATTGCCTCCCCTCTTCCCACTCCTCTCCCAGTGTTTGGAATACTTTCTATCCTCTTCTCAGCTTCCCTTTTGTTGTTTAATTGTTTCAGCTCCTCATTCGGGATTTTCGTGGCAGAGATACTGGAGTGGTTTGCCATTTCTCTCTTCAGTTCATTTTACAGAGCAGAAAAGTGAGGCAAACAGGGTTAAGTGACTTGCCCAGCGTCCTACAGCTATGAAATGTCTGAGGCCAGATTTGAACCCAGGTGGTTGTGACTCTAAGCCCAGGTGGTTATCCGTGGTACCACCTAGCTTGCCCAAGCTTCCTGTAAATCTCACCTGGATTTTCACCTTCTGCAAGAAGTCTTTCCCAGGCTCCTTTAACGCTAGTGCCTTCCCTGTGAAATTACCTCTTAATTACCCTAAGTGTGTCTCGTTGGCACATAGTTGTTGGCACATAATTGTTCATATGCTGTCTTCGGGAGAAGGGCAATTTCTCAAGGGCAGAGACTTTTTGCTCTTCTATTCCCAGCTCTTAGCATACCACCTGGCACACAGTAAGCATTTAATAAATGCACTATTGTTGTTAAATTATCATCCCATCATTATTACTACAAATCATTATTATTACAAATATCTCTTTAAAGGACTGGAGATTCAGTTTCATGTTCTCTTTGGGAGCCACATAAGTCAGGAGCATTTGGTACACACACCATTGGATGGAAAGTAAAAGAAGGTGTAGGGTTAAAGAATCCTGGGGCAGGTGGAGAAGATAGGGAAAAAATAATGGCTGGGAATGAGCGGCTTGGCATCCTGTTTGTCTGAAGGCCAAGGAGACAAGAGACATTCTCAGAACAGCTTAACAGCCTACAGTCTTGATGTCTGGCAGGTTCCTGTGCCAAACGATCAGGGTCACTCGGTACAGCCGAAGCTGTGTATGCTAATCCAGCTCTCTGGGATAAAGGACAAAATATGCTGCTCCTGTTTAGCAGGGACAGAAAATGAGACTAGGCCTGCATCCCAGGAGCCAGCTGCAGAGCTGAGAGCCTTGGGAAATGGGTGGTGAGAGTGCCTGATGCTTTATTTAACTCCTCCTTACTGACCTTGCATTCTGCCTTAAGACAATGTCCTTAGCTTCATTATGATCTCACATGATTTATTCTGGTTCGGGCAAGGGAGATTCATTGGGAATGAGCTATGGATTAAGATGGACAGTTGACCCTTGAGTATCATAGACCTGGAAGGGGAGACAGTGATGGAGGAGATAGGGGAATGGAGAAGGGGGTAAAGGGGAAGGGAGGGAGAAAGAAGGGAAGGAGAGTGAAGAAGAGAGAAGGGAAAGAAGAGGAGAGGAAGAGGAAGCTAGAAAGAAGGGGGGAGAGAGATATTAGGGCAGACAGAAGGAGGGAGAGAGAGAAAAAGGCAGACAGGAGGGACAGATAGAAACACTGAAAGACAGAGAGATAGATACACAGACAGAATGTGTGTGTGTGTGTGGGGGGGGGTGCAGTTCAGGAGGAATGAGAAAGGGAATCTAAGTTAGACATTAGGCAAAACTGAATTAAAGAGACATGGTCCATGATACTGAGGAGATCAGAAACACTGTCCTTGGTAGAAACAAATCATATTTATACACCAAGACAAATGCTGAGCAATACCTTCATTAAATGTCCTATAATAGTGCTTAGAAATGTTTGTTGGAGGAGTGATTGAAGAAATAATAAGTTAGTGAGAAACATTAGCACTGGTTATATAAAAAAAGAGGAAAGTACAATGTCTCTCACAGAGTACTACTGAGGGTGAGGAGAGATTGGGGTTTGGAGTCAGCGTGTCCAATTTGGATAGCATCAATCCAATCGTCCTGAGAACATTCTTCCAAATGGTTGCACTTTCAGCCTCCCTCTCCCCCATCCCATCTTCCCCAAAGCAGCCAGTCCTTTAGCAGTATACAGTCCTACCCACTTGGCAATTGTGACTCCCAGAGGAATCGTTTATTGTAGTAGAGACTAGGGGCCATAGTAAGCCACCTGTTGGGTTTTATCTCCTTCTTGTTCTATTTCTAATAAAGTTGCTTTCAGTGGAATGTGGACTATCAGCTGGCAAGGGCAGAGTTGGAATATCAAGGAACAAGATTCTCCCAGGATTCCAGGGTAGATACCCCAAGGCAGAAAGCAGAAAAACACATACTCCAAAGGATTTTCAAGGAGAGTTAACACAAGTCAGGAAAATACACCTTTATTGGTTCTTTTTCCTTTTTCCCCCCTGAAGGATGGGGAGAGAAAAGAGAAAATGAAAAAGGTCTAATTTAACGTGGGAGGAAAAGACCCTCTTTCCCTTAAGAATTGTATATTTGAGGGCAAAGGAGTCTATCTGGAGGGCCTAGAGAGCTTGTTGACAGAAAACAAAAACATTTCCTGTTTTTCATAGTGTTCAGAGCTTATTTTATAGTTCTGCTGAGGAGAGAGCCCTGACAGCAACAGTGAGGGCCAGGATACAAGGGAAGCCCTGGAAAACCCATACACAGATTTTAAAAAATCACAGAAAAACAGACTCTCAGAGTTAGAAGACCCATCAGAGAGTCTTTAATCAAATTACCCTGAACAAAGAGACCCTCTATAATAGTTATCCCTTGCACATCATGACTTTCCCCTCCTTGGTTTTGATATATCACGGGTCAGCAGAAAAAAATAAATGGGAATTTTTGGGAGAGTTTTGTAGAAGTTGCAAATGAAGGTCATCATGACACAGAAAAGTTTAGAAATTCAGAAATACATAAAATACTAGTATTGTATACTATCAGCCCAAATCTTCTGTAAACATACCACCCCCCAAGAAAAAAAATCAGACTTCTTTAGTAAGAAGGGAAGGCCAAAAAACTTTATGCAGATTTTCCAATCCCCAAGATGTGGAAGTGATAACTGTACACCTAAGAAAAAGTCATCCAGCATTGACTTGAAGCTTTTCAGTGTGAAAGAACTCACTGCTTCCAGCCCATTTCATTTTGGACTGCTCTAAAGTCAAATGTTTTCTTGACATTGTCCTTAAAGCTTCTCCTGGACAACTTCTGGCTCTATTCTCTGGAGCCAAGAAGGACAGGTCGAATCTCTCTTCCACACAACAGCCTTTCAAATACTTGAAGAGAGTGATCACATCCTTCTTCGGTCTTTTCTCCTCTAGACTGAACACCTTCAGTTCCTTTGACCCACTTGCATGCACATTCTAGGCTCTTCATCATCCTGTCAGGATCCCCATGCCAAGACCACCCCTGTCTTTTTACTCCTCTTTTTACTATTAGGAGACACCCTGTTCTTCAGAGCAAAGGTCCAGCAAGCAAGTTGTGCCCTGAGCTCAGCATAACAACAATCCTTTGCGGTCACCCTGTGGATGATCTCAGCCGCAGAAAAATCCCAGAATTGTTTCTGGTCACGAAGCCCTTCTATAAACCAAATCTGTCTCTTAGTTACTGTTATCCCTCACTGTCAGGGCTACAGCTGACTTGCATAGCCATATGTATAAGTACTAAGATTTGTCCACACTCAAACGGGCAAAGGGCTCCCCACCCCACTGGCTTGTCAAGATGGCCTATTAAATTTCATCTTAGATCTGATGCCTATTAAATTAGGCTTTTCCCTATTACAATTTATCAGATTTCGGCCAATGTGAACCTAGACAAATAAGATCTTTTCAGATCCTGACTGTCATCCACTGGGTTAGCTATTTCTTTAAACTTTTGTGTCATTTGAAAATCTGACAATTGTGCTATTTCTGGCTTCATTTGAGTCATTGGTAAAGATGTATCTAGTTTCTCTCCTCCAATGAGATAAAGAAAGCTTTTTGCTTATAACCATTGTTAGCTCTTTGGTCTTATTTTCTTTTATTTTATTTTCAGAATCGACTGTGGTTGTGATAACCTGTGAGCTCTCTGGGTTTTTTAGAGTTAACGGCAGTTCTATGTCTGCTTGCCTCTCTGGTGATTTATTTTCTTTTTCAGAGCTGGCAGTCAGAGCACTGCTTCTGTGAGCTCTCTGTAGGGTAGTTTTGGTTTTTTGTTTAGAATTCATAGGCAGTTACATGACCTCTGTGACTCTTTGGTCGTTTGGTCAGGGTGGACAGTCCCAAGCACGACGCCATCTTGGTAGCTCTGCACTAGCTTCTCTGCATGCCAGGCACATGCTTTTTCCTCAAATCAACCCCATAGAATTTGTCACTGCTTTTTTTTTTCTTCCACTTAATGGTATTTTATTTTTTCCAGTTATGTGCAAAGATAGTTTTCAACATTCAATTTTATTAGGCTTTGAACTCCAATTTCTTTCTCTGTCCCCTCCAACCCTTGCCCTCCCCAAGGCAGCAAGTAATCCAATACAGGCCATACATATACAATCATAATAAACATATTTCCACACTAGTCATGTTGCTCTCACTGCTTTCAAGGCTCAGGAGAAAGAACATCTTTCACAAAAGGCCATTCTTGATCTCAACTGCAAGTTTCCTTCCTAAACACTTTGTATGAACATCTTATTGTGTACATTCTATACATCCTTACGTATGTACATGTTACCTCTCCTGATACAATGCAAATTCCAGGGGAGAAGGAGCTGTTTCTTTTCTTTTCTTTTATCTTGGTATGCCCTGCGCCTGTCACATAGTAGGCACTCAATAAAGGTGTATTATTTTATTGACTATCTTTATTGTCTTTTGGACATTTTCCAGCACGTCACTGGCCTCTCTAGCATATGGCATTCATTCTAAATGAAATTAACACTCCAGATGCAATCTGGCCAGGGCAGAGTTCAGTGATACTCTAACTTTCCTAGCAGGGGCTACCACCTTTATTCATGCTGCCTAAGATTTCATTAGCTATATTGCCTACTGTAATACACTTTTGTCTCATGTTGAACAGTCAGCTCCTAAAACTAGCACATTGTTTCAGACATCTAGCAACACTTCTCTGTTAACTGGTGAAATTGATTACCCTCCCCCGCCCCAACTTTAAGATTTACATTTTTTTTGTCCAGACCTGTGACTTCACTTGTAGAGAACTCCTGGTGTGAAAATTCCCTTAATCAATGAAGATCAGCAACTTATCTCTGAGAGGTTGAAGTGATTTTTGCCTTAGTTACATAGTTAATATGTGTCAGAGGTAAGACTTTAAATCTAGGTCTTCTTGACTCTAGACAGTCCTTTATCTACTATTTCATGTTGCCTCTCAAGACCGCCTATTAAATTTCACCTTAGATTTGATACCTATTAAATTAGATTTTTCTCTATTAAAGTTTATCTTAGATTTGGGCCAATGTGAATCTAGACAAGATCTTTTGAGATCCTGACTGTCATCCACTAGGTTAGTTATTTCTTTAACTTTTGTGTCATTTGAAAGCCTGACAATCACGTGATTTGTGGCTTTATTTGAGCCATTTGTACAGATGTAAAATAGTAGCTATCCTGGAGGCACTCCACTTAAATCTTCCTTTACAGGTGACCCTGAACCACTAATGACTCCTTTCAGAATTTTGTGGGCTAGGATTTAGCAGAGATTGCTTCCCCAAGGAAGTAAAACTGAAAATGGATCTAGAAGGAAGAATAAGATTTGGATCAGAACAAAGGATAAGTAGAAGAAGGTATTTTGAAAAGCACAATTCTTGCATTAAAAAAAAAAAAAGATGGTATCAAAATACCATGGAGTGAGAAGAATCTATACAGGACGAAATGAGATTTTTCTAAAGCAGTTTAGTTATCTACTATTTTCATTCTCATTCATTCAACTAATATGTTCAACACAGGGACTTAGGAGTGAAACTAATCTATGACAAATAAGCTGCTGTTCCTGCCATTATCAATCAATAAAAAACATTTTTTGTCTATTATGTATCAAGCATTATGCTAGGTGCTGGGGATGAAATGTAAAAGTTAGACAATCCTTGCCCTCCAGGAGAATAGGTTTATGGAGTTTATTACCAGGAGGAGTGATAGTGTAAAATTGAGCCCAACTGGGAGATGAAGTGATTTCAAATAATCCCTCCGAGGGACATAGAAATGATCACACAATAACTTTTTCTGGAGAATGGTCTATCAATTTTAATTAGTTCATTTGTTTGCTATAAAATACATATAAAGTCCTGTGCCTCGCTAGTATTAAGTTGGCCTTGTCATTTCTTGGGACTCCAAGATCTAACAATGTATGAGCTTTAGAGTACAATAGCTTTAAGATTTTGGGAAAGGAAAGGAAAGGAAAAGGAAAGGAAAGGGTTCTTACAAACGTGTTGGGAAGAAAAGGCAAATAGAACAAAAGTTCTGCTCAGCCAGTGATATGAACAGTCAGAAATTACCTCTAGCTTTTTCAAGTTATTCCACAATCTCTTTCCCCCACCAACATATCCTTCATACTCTTGTCAGATTTATCTTCTCTCTGCACAAATCTGATCATTTTACTTACCTACTCAAAATCATTCAAAGGTTTCTTACTGCCTCTAGAACAAACTCCTTTCTCTTGTAAATATTAACTATTTCTATTACTTCAATTATCGCCACTATGCAGATAGCTGCTAAGAGTATGTATCTTCAGCCCTGAACTCTAATCATGAGCTCCAATTTCACATTTGCAACTGTGCTTGTTGGACATCTTTACCTGAAGGGCCCATAGATACAGCAAAGTCAAAATTGAAGTCATCATTTCCTATCCAAAATCTAGCCCCTGACTAAGGGCATTTGGACAAAATGGCAACACAACAGAAATCTACTTCCTCTACTACACTGTTGATTTTTTCCCTGGATATCAATAACAGTGCATGTTCTGAGAGCAAAGGTCTTTGATTGCATTGCATAGAAATGTCATAGGCAAATTCATCACCACAAAAGGGAAAGTTGATGTGCATTGAGGGAAAACTGCTGCTTGAAGAACATTATCATAAATTCAATTTCCTCAGTGGAAAATAATATGTTACATTTTTCATCCAGCCTAGGTTTTGGGTAGCAAGCAGAACTAGCAGATTAGGTGGGAGAAAGAAGAGAGGGTTTGTTAGTGGTGATGGTAGTAGAGAAGACTTTTTTCTCACTACCACTGCCACCCTCACTTCATTCAGTAGACCATTGAACTATACGTTATATGCACCACTGTAATTCCATTTCAATACAAGCGAAGTGGAAAACAATGTCATGTAGAAAGAGAGCCCTTCTCTTACACTTACTAGCTTGAATTAACACTACTGGAAGAAAAATTCTTCTGAACAGATTCATCAGGAGCCAACAATCCAAGACACAAAATGGCATCTGAAACAAATGCTGATTAGCCTTACAAAATGGCAACAATTTATATGTTAGATGATCTAAGGAACACCAAGAAGTTCAAGACCCTCCCCAATCTTGTACAATGTCTCAAATGCATCAATTTCTCCACCCAGCATTAATTAAGCACCTACTGTATTGAGTGAGGTACACAGTTTAGATAAGGTATGCTGATGTCTGACCTTACGGAGCTTACATTTTAGTAAAGGGAAGACCCAAACATAGGGAACTATGGGAATATACAATATTACATGAGAAGTACATTAGAGAATTTTAAAAGATCTTGAGAATGAAATCATTGCTTACTGGTTGAATCAGGGAAGCCCTTAGAGAGGCAGTGGCACTGAAGCTTTAAAGGACAGGACTATTTAATAAGTAAAGAAGAAAGAGGGTTATGCTAGGCATAGGAAAGGACACAAATTCTTTGCTTATATTTCTATCTCTAGAGCTTATTGAAGTACCTGGCACATAGAAAGTACTTAATGTTTCCTCTCTGTCTGATTGTCTATCTATCGATCTGCAGAGGAATAGATATGAAAGAGCACAGAGTATGTTTGGAAGAACAGTGAGTAGTCCAATGTGACTGGGGGTATAGATGTACTGGAAAGGAATTGTAAATCTGGAAACTGATGGTGGTTCCAGATTGTAGAGGTTTTTGAAAGCCAAGTTAAAACCTTTAAGCTTCTAACACTCCTTTGGGGATATCTAGTGACCTATAGAAATTACCAGTATATGAAAAGACCCCCTCTAGAAAGAAATTGTTTTTAGAATGCATCTGGACCATCCTTGATAAAACTGCTCAAGTGAGTTTAGGCAGTGATCAATCAGCCTCTTTAATCCTACAGAAATTAAGGGCCATCAAGTTAATTTGTTATTTTTAGGAAAATCTAAGTGTAATGAGGAGGCACCTAACCCATGACCCAAATGGGGGGTACTCATGCATTTTAGTTGTGATGCTGAGAGTTTGTAGCATCATACTCTTCATGACCCTTTGGGGTTTTCCTGGCAAAGATAATGGAGTGGTTTGGATTTCTTTTCTTTTCTTTTTTTTACAGGTGAGGAAACTGAGGCAAATAAGGTTAAATCGACACAGCTAGTAAGTATCTGAGGTCAAACTTGAACTCAAGATTTCCTGACTCCTGGCCCAGCACTCTATCCATTGTACCCAAAGTGGCACATTGTCCCCATTGGTCCAAAGTAGGGTATCAAACAGTTGCTGCTTTTAAAATTATTAGTTTTTAACAGGGAACGCCATTTCAGTATTCTTATTCCTATACAGCTATAGCTTTGGGTGAACTTTATAATAATCAAAACATAATAAAAAGATAACAAATCTAATTTACAGCAATGGTTTTGACCCTCAGCTCTACCCTCAGCTTGTCACATATGTATCTCACCAGCATATTAGCAGTTCACAAAATAGCTAAAATGATTTTCATTTCTTCTTAGCCCCTCTTTAATAGAGAGGCTGATGGCGAAGTGGCCAAGTTGGAGGCAGCTTTAAGTAAGAAAGAAGCAGCAAGGGTTGGATGATAGGCTGTGAAAGCAAAAATGTTTAGCCTGGCTATCATCAATAAATTCAACAATCTGTATGTGCTGAACATGTACTATGGACTTACAATTTGTTGCATGAGAAATCAGCGTACACTACTTTGCAGAAAATGTGGAACTTTTCATGTATTATCTTTTTTTAAAAATGTTTTGACAGTTCTTTTTTTTCCTTTCTGTCTTCCTCTTTCTTTTAAAGAAATCTTTATTATATAGGATAAATCTCTGGGAGGGGGAAAGGTGTTAAAAATATTAATATAATTTATTTTAAATAATCAGTATAAGGCCTGGTTCTTGCCTTTAAGGAATATATGATCTAATGTAGAGATTCAAGACTAATGAGTACGAACCTTATGAGAACAACGCAAGGTATTTAAAATTAGGTGGTTCACTGTGTGATGCAGAAAATATGAGTTGCATATTAAAGAAGGATGAAGTAACAAGAGAAGACTGAATGGAGGAGTCATCTATGTATAATCTTTCTGATATGCTGCTGTTGTCTTTTTTGCTAATATCTTATTTAGATATTTTGTGTTAATATCCATTAGGGATATTGTCTATACTTTTCTTTCTCTGTTTTGATGCTGCCTGGTTTAGGTATCAAGACTGCATTTATATCACAGAAGGAACTTATTTATTTGCATCATAGAAGGCAGGATTTCTTTTCCTCTTTTTACAAACAGCTTATATAATACTGAAATTATTTATATGACAATAAAGCCAGCAATTTAAATGAAAAGGATGGATATTTGTAAAAATATAACATGCACAGATGAACAGAAAATAGGGAATTTAAATAACTCAGAAAAACAAATGGAATAAACCCCAAATAAACTCTTCCCTCCCAAACTAGGATCAGATGGGATTTACAAGTGAATTGAATTAAATATCAAGAAGGTATAATCTGAACTAAGCTATGAAAGATGGATAGGATTCAGAAAGGTTGAGAGAGGAAGGGGTTTTTGGTGCACCAAAGAACAGAAGTTTGTAGGACACTATATCCAGCCTTACTACAACATGATAGAGAGTAGGGATTCCACTTTAAAGAAGAAGCTCCTTAGGGTCACCAAATTTTCCATTTCTTCTAATCCCTAGTACAGCCTCTTTATATGGGCAATTGTGCCAGCTGTGAGTTCTAGTCTGAGCTCTGTCATTGACTGACTGTTTGACCTTAAGCAAGTCACTTCACATTTTGAGGTTTTGTTTTCCTGCTATATAAACAATGTTTTTCTGCTGGTTATCAAATTCAAGCAGAAATAAGGGGCACTAAACCAATCACAAGCATCTCTGCAGGTTGCACGTTGACTTAAAAAACAAGCACATATCAACATTATCTATTTTCTATTGTATTTTTATTTATTTTGTTAAATACATCCCAATTAAATTTAAATATGGTTCAGGCAGCACTTGGAGGTGTTGTGAGCTGGAACGCATGGTAGCATGTTTGACACCTCTGGATTAGCTAAGATTCTGTTCGGCTCAAAACTTCTCTCGGTCTAGGAAGCAGGGAGCTATTGAAAGTTATCAAGCCCAGGAAAGGCATGCCACTGACTCAGCATATGTCACATATGTCACAGACTTTTAGAATTGTAAACTTGGAAGAAATCTTTAATCTCTTCTCGAACTTTTCTTTTGATAATGGATTCTCTCTATAACAGGATTCAGGATTTCCGGCATAGTTGGTTTTTCCTCATCTGTAGTCCAGGGTAGTCATATAAACTGTGCTTGAACAATGTTAGAAATGCAAAACTCACTCCCTCGGAAGGTTGTCCATTTACCAGTCTCCTTGTGCTTTAATGTGCTTCAATGAATGCCCAAACGGTTTGTAAATATTTTCTACTTTAATATATTTTTTTAAACACTGTTTTTTTCTTTCTGCAGCTGACACAATTACCCATATAAAGATGCTTCTGCATAACTAAGTCCTCCTAGCTATGGCCCAGGGGAAAAATTGCACTGATCACTAATTGTGATGCTTTAGTTTTTCATCCTCTAAGTCATTCTCTCTTGTACCACGTGCAGTTTTTTGAAAGGTTGGGCCTGTTCTGCAACATTTAGTGTTTGTATTCCCAGCTGACAGGGATGTTTTGCTGGCTGAAAGAGATTGCTGTGTATAATCCAGGCAGAGACAGAGACAGAGCTGGGGCCAGGCAGAACTGCATTTTAATTCCCTGATGCTTCCAGTTCTTGAGGAGCCTGCTAATCAACTAATTCCTTATATCTCACCCTCAAAGCTCCCAAAGAACAATCCAGCTCTTTTTTCCATCCAGAGTGTACTTCATTAAGCAAGTTTCATTTTCTAACTGGTTGGACTACATTTAAAAGATGAGGATAAAAAATATCTATTTGTTTTCTTAATTACCCTTTCAGAATCACAACTATGCTGGGTGTACCTGGGTTTTACCCATAAGTACTGGGATTTGCAAAAAATTTAGAATAATGATTTTAAAAGACAGTATAATTTTGTTAATGAACACGGGCAGTACTTTTATTTCTTCAGCAAGAATTCTTTTGATTCTTGTTCCCACTCTTGTGACTAGGTGAGTTCCTCCCCAGAGTAACTCTTCTCCTGGGGGTAGGCTCCTCACAGGGGTGGCGTCCCATGGGGCCAATGTCAAGGTTGCTCCTTCTCCATGATGGATTGGAGGGTATTTAGTACTGTTTATTCCAGGGTTGTTTCCAACTGTCTGGACCAGGTCACAAAACTGCTAGTTATAGCTCTGTCCCTTTTCTTGTTGAGTTGCCCATGAGACAGCTTCAGCTCCTGTTACACTCTATACCTCCCAGGACAAAATCATAACCTAATGAATGTTACTTTGATTCCAACTATGGAAATATATGAAGTGGCAAAGTTGAGATGTTTAATGTCACTTGAATATCTTCTCCCAGGACAGAATCATAACCTAATGAACATTATTTTGATTCAGACTGTGGAAATATATGAAGTGGCAAAGCTGGGATGTTTAATGTCACTTGAATATCTGGGGTCAGAGTTCTATACTCAAAGTTTCTTGTTGGAAACTTATGGTACTAGGGCAGAGGTCTAAAGACTGGAGGGAGAGCTTTTACTTCTTAGAGAGGCAAATGAAGTCTGTCTGCTTCCTCTAAAAATGTATGTGCATTGGCTCAACATCATTTGTAATATGTATACATAGAAAGATAGAGACAGACATATGTACATACATACATATATACACACAGTGTATTAAACTTGGAGTTGGGAAGACCTGGGGTTCAAGTCCCACCCTCAATGATAACTAGCTATGTTGCCATAGGTAAGTAACTTAACTTTTGGGCACCTTAGCTTCCTCATTCATAAAACAAATTCAGTAATACATGTAGTATTTAACCTCACTGGGTTGTGGTAAGGTTCAAATTTGGATGAATGTAAAGTACTTCACAAGCCTTAAAATGTTAGATATGCTAGCTGTTATTGCTTCTTTTCCATACTCAGGTCTAACAGGTCATTAGCAAGAGAGGGCAAGATCAGTCTCTGCACTGGATGAAGTCTGAAATGTTTTGTTATGAATTTTTAAAAATGTATCTTTCTGACATGTCTTCAAAGTGATATTCCTGCGTATGGGCTGCACTTTAATTCTAGATCTTTAGCTCAGAAAAGACCTACAGTCAAAACATGTTTGCTTTGTCTGAGTGGGCATCTCTATGTGAATTTGACAAAAGCACACGGTTTGCTGTATGTCACTTTCATTTACTTTCTTAGCTCACAAGAGATACCAGATATAGTTTTGTTTTGTTTTTTTTTTAGCAGTGACTGTTTTCAGATCAAGAAGGCACAGAAGCATTCCCTAAAGGCTGGTAGTGATTGTTTGGCTCTTGCTGAAATTAGGTTTCCACATTCTGTACACTGACCCCTTACTGCTGCCTTGTAGATGACTCCTCAGCGCAGATCACACACTATAACAACAAGGTAACTGCAAATATACAGAACAACTAGGTGGTGCAGTGGGTAGAGTGTGCAGTCTGTAGCCAAGAAGACTCATCTTCCTGAGTTAAAATCTGGCCTCAGACACTTAATAGCTGGGTGACCCATGGCAAGTCACTTCAACCCTATCTGTCTCAGTTTCCTCATCAGTAAAATAGGCTGGAGAAGGAAATGGTAAACCTCTTCCATATCTTTGCCAAGAAAACCCCAAACAATGTCACGAAGAGTCAGACACAATTGAACAATGACTTAACACACACACACAAACAGGCACAAACACACACAATCACAGTGACTTTGTGCCCCTTATTTCTGGTTTTACTGGTATTGATTAACCTTTACAAACCTCATCTGTAGAGAATAGGGATAGTAACAGCACTGACTATTTGTGAGGACCAAATGAGACAGAATGTGAAAAGTACTTTGCAAGCCTTAAAAACTTGCTGGATATTGTTGATCATCATCATTAATATTACTATTATGGACTGGAACAATTCTAGTCCATAGAAGAAGTCTGAGTTACTATCTAGCCAAGACTTTCCCTTACAGTGGTAATGAGAGGAGAAAATGACTGGGACAAACTAAAGAAAGAATGGAGACCAGTGTTTAAGCAATCTAAGTCAGGGTTTTTTCACCAAGATTCAGTCCATACAGGGTAAGATAGGGAAATGGGTATACAGTGCTAAGAAATTTAGACCATAGGTACCGATTTGCCAGGTCATGGCAGTATGGACAATACAGCAGGATGATGAGGAGAGTCAGAATATTGGTACAAGAGGAGAAAAATGCTTGTTTGCTTATCCAGTGTTGATAAAAAGCTCCTCATGGGGGTGGAGGACTTTAAGATTGCCATGACCACATGGGATACTTTGGCTTCTGATCCCCTTGATGACCTCTCAGTGGAAGACAAGATGCTCAAAGATAAGCTGGGGGGATCTGGGGAGTATTTATTTCCTGATACTTTTCAAATGTATTTAACTACTCTGTGAATGTCCTCAAATATTGCCTCAGAAAGTGGCCTATGGAAGGAACACATTCCCAGAATTCTCTATTTATAGACAGTAGAGAGATCTTTTCTGCTCAGACTGACCACTGACTAGCACCTGATAGGATCATAGTATATACAACATTGAAATTAAGCTTATTTGAATTTATTATTAACTGACTGACCCATATGAGTTCAAAACTGTGATAGGTAATAGCAATAAGAGACTAGTTCATAACTTTGAAAAGCTGAAAGTTTCAGGGGAGATATGGCTAACACATTTTGATAAAATATTAGGTGCTAAGTTGTGCAGTACTAACAGTAGATAAAGAAGGGAAAAAACAGTGGGCTGGAAAAGTCAGGAAAGACTTTATGAAGGGCGTGAGACCTCAGTTAGATTTTAAGAATGGGCAGGATTTAGAAATAACCAAAATCAAATATCTGGATTATAATATTCTGGCTATTAAGAAGGCTACTTGGGCATTATTAAGGGCTCAATCTCTCTGATATTAAAAAAAAGAAAAGCTAAACTGATCTTGATAAAGCAACATCTAAGAGTTAGAGCTCAGTTAGATTATCGTTTGATCCCCTTTGACAACATCTTGGTGGAAAGACAAATACTCAAAAATTTTGGGGGGAATTTTTGGGGTGTTTCTTTCCGAAGTCACATTACTTTCAAATATATTTAGCTATTCCTGTTTTGGTTGTTTAGTCCTTTAAGTTGCGTCCAGCTCTATGTGAACCCATTTGGGGTTTTCTTGGCAACGATATTGAAGTGGTCTGCGATTTTCTTTTCCAGTTCATTTCATAGATGAGGAAACTGAGGCAAAAAGGGATACATGTCTTGCCCAGGGTCACACAGCTAGTAAGTATTTGAGGCCAGATTTGAACTCAGGAAGATAAGTCTTTCTGACTCAGACTCCTTCCACTGTGGCGCTAGTTATTGCTGTGGATGTCCTTAAATCTCACCCCTGAAAGTAGTTGGTGGGACCACAGACCACTGCAAAAGATGATGGGCTTGCTATCTTAGTCTCTGACTTTACGATTAGCTTATAATTTATTTACAGTAATAATAACACCAATGTAAGCACTTGAAAATTTCCTCAAAACACTCCAATGATGTATATAGTAAAAATATTAGGATAACAGAACATAGATTTAGATCAAGAAAGAATCTTGGAGGTCATTTAGTCCAATCTTCTCATTTTGCAAATGGGGAAACTGAGACTCAGGAGTGTTAAGTAATGAGCTAAATGCCACACTGCTAGTAAATTTCTGGGGTGAGACTCAAGGCTAGGTTTCCTGACTCCAAGACAATCTTGCTTTCTGTAGGATAACTAACCAGCATCATGGATAGAGTCTGTAAAGTCAGTGAAAACATTCTCTGAACAGCAACTAAATGTCAGATGCCAGCTGTCATAAACCCTAAGTATTTTACTTAGAGGAGAGATCTGACATACTTGTGACAACTGCAAGTGGAGGATGCTGCTATCCCCAACTGAATATATTTATGAGCAACTGGTGCCTTGCTTGGCCCCCACCGGCTTAAGAAGTGACCTGCCTGGACAAAACCTTGCAATTATCCCACCAGCCACTGTTTTGCAATCTGGCAAATTTATGCCCTCTCTACTTCCTCCCCTCCCCTTTTCTTACTGCTGTCTGGCAAACTGGCAATACTTATTCTCAATTGTTTGAAATTGTTGTATATATTTTAAAATGGGTTTTATCTCCAGATAAAGAAAAGCTGATTTTTATTGCATTCTGAGTAAGTGCTAGAAGGGAGTGGACCATGCAATGGAGAAAGGAAAAGGATACACGTGGACCAATAGTCCTAGATTTAACTTTGAGTCTATATTGGGCTCTTTCTCTGGAGACAAAAAAGGGCTTTGATTATAAGCTTCTTTATGAAAGGGATTGTCTTGGCTTTTATATTCTTTCTAGCATATAACCTGGTATTTAGTAGTTTTTTCACTCATTCATTTGAAGGAGAAGGACCAAAGGAAATGCTCTTCCAGAAACCCCTAGGATGCCTGGCCTACTCTATTATGTTAATACATGTGGCATGTAAACTATGTCACTCTTGCCCTTTGTCAACTTGATACATTCTTTATAGGCTAATTATGATTTTAATAAAGTGTTCCTCAAAGTTAAATGCCTGGGGTTTGTAACAATTGACATTTACATGCCCCTTATAACATTTTCACTGACTTTCAATGGTTAATATCCCTGAGGGGAAGGGACAAAGAGAATGCTTGCAAGGAGAGGGGGGCAGAGGTGGTGGCAGCTTGTCCAGCCCTGGCTCTACATATACCTGTGGCTACACAATCAAAGAAACAGGCACCCAATCTGTGACTTCAATGGTAGTAGGAGGAAATTCCATACCAATGTAGGCTGATACCTGTTCTGCAAGGACTCTTGCCCAGAGTCCCACAGCTAAAATGGAAGGTGATATTCAAACCCAAGTCTTCCTACAGAGGGGATCTTATCCTGGCTTTGAATTGAACTCTCAGTCTACCATTCCATGCCACCTCTCATCACTACATAACCATGTTAAATGTCAAGGGCATTTATCAAAACAGAAGTTTGTTTTAGAAATTAGAGCTATTGTAATGAACCAAAGCCTAGGATGAACCTCCACATTAATGCAGCAAATCTGCTGGACGAGGATTCTAGGAGTTTGAGGGAGTTGGAAAAAACTATGAAACCTTAAGATCTCAGGTGGAAGGTAAGGAAGGGAAAGAGATCAAGGTAAATAACCACATAATTGTCTCACATTCCAGTCAAAATGAATATCCATAAAGATCAACTTACCTTCGCTGATGGAACACAGTCTCCCCAATCTTTGACTAGAGGAGGAGACATATGACCAAACCTCAGTCTGGGTCCTTTAATGATTCTTATATTTATATGTTGACCCAATCAGTCAGTCAACAAACATGTAAGTCCTTACTATGTACCAGGCCCTGTACTAAGTGCTGAAGATACAAAGAAGGTAAAAGCAGAGTCTCTGCCCTCAAGAAGCTCACATTCAAATGGTGGAGACAAGATATATTCACCTACACAAAACACATACAGAGAGTAAAGAGAAATAATCAAAAAGGAGAGGGCTTTAGCAGCTGGGGCCTCCTACAGAAGATAGGATTGGAGCTAAGTCTTGGACAAAGCCAGGGAAACAAAGTGGCATATATGAGGGAGCTATCATACACTTCCTTTATCTCTTGCAGTTCTGGTATTGTGGGAAGCATCACCAGGATATCTTGGAAAAGCAACTTTGCCTCACCAGGTCTCTATTTTGCAAAATGAGGGGTTGGACTTGAGAATCTCAAATGTCCTTTCCAGCTCTAAATCTATAATCCTTGGAAGAAATGAGCAATGGGCATAGAAATGGACTCAGGTCTAAGTAAAGTCTAAGGAGGCAGTGTGGTACAGTGGGCAAAACAAAGACAAAAACTAGCTCTGGAGTCTGAAGACCTAGGTTCAAATCCCACTTCTGACATGACCTATATGACCTTGGGCAAGTCACCTAACACATATTTCTTCAACTGTAAAATGGGGCTGGGGAGTTGGCAGAGAGGGTCTCTGAAATCCATGAGCTAGGTGGCAAAGGGGATGGGGCGCTGGATCTGGAGTCAGGAAGACTTGAGTTCAAATCCAGTCTAAGACACTTAGTAGCTGTGTAATCTTGGGCAAATCACTTAACCTCTGTGCCTAAGTTTCCTCAGCTATAATATGGGGATAATAACAACACCTATCTCCCAGCGTTGCTGTGAGGGATCCAATGAGATAATATTTATAAAGTATTTATCACAGTGCTTGGTACATAGTAGTGTTATATAAAGACTTACATCATGATGATTACTGCTACTATTTTACTACTGTTATTATTCCTTTTCAGCTTTACAGTCATGATCCCAAATTAACTACTAATCACTGAATACCTACCGTATGTCCAGCCCTTGATGAGATTTTATTATAATGACTAGAATTGCAGTTTGATAGTTGGGTTTTCATGCCCCAGGCTAGACTTGCAGAAAAACTCCAACAATGCAGAGCAGATGCTGGGCCTCAGCATACATGCTGGCCTCAACCACTTCAGTGTGTGATATATAAATGATGAAGCCATGCCAGTGCTGCACCTCCATACCTGACCTACTTAATTTCTGGAGTTCTACATGTAAAATTGCAACTAGGGCAATGCCACCAGAACTTTGCTCTATGAAAGAAAATTACAAGGGGTCAATAGTACTTTCAGTGGAATACTTCCTATTCTGATTTGTTCTGCCCCCCAGCCTCTTCCCAGGGGTGTTTGCACCTCCATTTTGAATCTTAGAAACCTCTTGTATATACCAGGTAGGCTTTCTCCCCTGAGGGCCACGTTACAGATGATCACTAAATCTCTGCTGCTGTCTCCCCTCCCCCTTTCCTGACCCAAGTGAAAAAAATGGCCAACTCCAGTTCTGAATATATGGGTACATGTAGTTGAGACAAGGCATAGAATACTCCACTCTGAATGGGGATGGACAGAACTCCTCTTGTAAACCCTTCTAAATGAGCCTTAGAAACAAATTCATTCTCTATAACATTTGAGATCTTAGCTCAAATCTATCCTTTTCACATGAACCAAAGCCACTACTAGAGATGACTCCTAATCTTTGAGGAAAATATTTACTTCCAATAAAAACAATTATCACTATTTTAATAAAAGAGATTTCTCTATTATATGTGTTCTCTGCTTTAAAGAAATTCTGCTGTTCAAAAAACCCTAACCCTAACTTCCCAAATATGTCAGTTATGGAATCAGGTCATACAATAGTGGAGAAATCTTTTGAAGAATGTCTATTTCTGAGAAGCTCATACTGAGAAATATGAAATAGAATGATCCGGACATTGGGAGGAAAACATATCACTAATATGTCCTATGGGAAAAACAGAAGGAAGCAAACCTCATTCTTGGGTCATCTGGTGGTGTCATTTCCAGATCATGGGCAGGCCCATTTAAGCCGATGACGTGTAAGGAAATGCTTGGATTTTCACATCCAGCCTAGGACACAAAAGGGAAGAGGGATATTATTAGTAATATTTGAGACAGTACTTTTTTTGCCTTGCAAAGCATTTTCAAACTTATTTTGTGGGCTATACAAACTTACAGACACCCCTAAGACATACCCCAGAAAATTTAATTCTCATTAGAGAATGGCTGAGATGCTCTATGTTGGGATGCTTGACACTGACCTAGAGGCTAAGATGGGAAATACAGGAAATTGGACGGATTCTCTTCCTTCTCAATTTCCTTTCTCTCTCCCGTCCTCTCTACAGCACTGTCCCCCTGTTTATCATCCACATACCTTATCATTTCCCAGAGAGAGAAGAAGGAGGAGAAACCAGAAGAAAGTCAAGAAAGAGAGAAAAAACAGCAAGAAGAAAGAACAAAGGAGAAATTATCTATTTTCACTGCTCACAAGTAGGATGAAATTAAGGCCTTCCAAAAAAGTTTGAGTACATTGGTCTGCCTTGAACTCCTCTTCTACTCCAACTACTGCCAGTTTGGTGGCAATGTGTACCCACCAAACATATTACAAGCCCAAAATACAACTGTTTTGGCCAGGAAAGAAAGAATAGAGGACACAAAAGAGAGAACATAAGTGGGTGGCCCAGAGTGTGAGCTCACCAACCCTACTGGCAGTATGATTTCAGTGATATGCAAAATGCATATTTCCAATTTTTAAGATGCTTGGGTTTAGCAAAGAAATAAATCAAATGTAGTTTTCAATAGGTTGAGGGCTCTTATTTTGAGGATTGATTCTAGGAGAAGGGACTACAAAATGCTTTTTGTATAAAGGAGACCTTCTATTTAACCCATGAGTCACCAGCTCTTCAGAATGCTAGGGTTTAGCAAATTTCATGCTTAAGGGAACTCGTCTCTGGGTTTATCAGAAACTGAGTGGCTGAAACAAGAGATCCCTATTTTTTTTTTCCAGAGTATGAGGAGTGAATTTGTCTTACATTCTGGGAGATAATAGATAGGGAGATATCCCTGCTGTATCTCTCACAATACAGAACTCAAGGACTGGGTTGACGGAACTGGGGATGTTTGGTGTGGAGAAGAGAAGGACATGATAATACTTCTCAAATATTTGAAGGGCCATCAGGTAGAAGAAGGATTCTATTTCTCCTGTTCAATTACAGAGGGCTACACAAGAAGGAACGATTAGAAGAGACAGAGAGAAAGAAGAAGATCTTCTTAACAGAACTCTCCAGAAGTGACATGGACGGTCACCAGGAAGCAGTGAGATCCTCTTACCAGAGGTCAGCAAGCCAAGCCTGGATGCCTGCTTTGGTGACATGTTGCAAGGGACATTTCTGCTCAAGTAAGGAATGGGTTCAGATAGTCTCTGAGCTTCCATGGAATGGTGACATCCCATTACATTTCTCCCTTTACTTCTCCCCACCATGCTCTGCTATTGGCTGTAGAATCAATTGTATTTACCCCTGGATGGTGGCCACCATCAGTTGTACACATAAGTGTTCTCCCTTAGTTTTATGCAAGTGAATTGCTATTATATGTTACTAATGGAAAGAACAGTGAGCTGAGATTTGAGAATCCTGAATTTTGGTTCAAACACTGCCATTGATTTGCTGTGTGACTTGGAGTAAGTTACTTAAGCTCTTTGGGTCTCAGTTTTCTTATCTGTAAAATGAGGAGACTGGCTAGATGATCCCTAAGACCTCTTTCAGCTCCAAATCCTATAAATATTCTATGATTCATGACTGAAGGAGGGGAGAAGAATGAGAGTGGGAGGCAGATGTAGTCACCAACCCAGAGGGAAAACAAGGTTTTTTGGTTTTTTTTTTTTTTACTCTGTTCTGAAGTTTAGTTAAATGACTAACCCAGCTTAGACAAACACAAAAGTAAATTTACCAACCATCAAATTTAACTAAACAAAGATGGCAATTTAATGAGAAATAATTAATCTTTTCTCTGTTTACCATAATGCTCATAAGCATCTCTGATTAGCACATCTCCACATCTGAGTCAGCTGAGAGGAGAAAGACCTATGAATAATGCAAACAATCAGTTCAGCAAAAGGAAAAGCCAAGAGCCATTTCTCTTACCTTGGGATAATGATAAGGCTTAACAGTGGGGTAGATAGCGCCAGTATAGGTGGGTAGGTCCATGACGGGCACTCGGGAATCATTGATCGTGGCATAGGCTAGCCTAGTCCCATCCGGAGACCACCAGTGTGCAATATGAGTCTTTAAAATCTCCTCTGGGGAAAAGGACAGAAAATAGAGAAAGGTGAATAGAAAACATGGAGGAGAAAGCAATTAAATTATGACATCCAAGAAAAAAGCACTGCCTCCACTTCTAGGTGGCACAGGGGATAGAGAACTGAGCCTGGAGTCAGGAAGTTCAGTCATTTTTCAGTCACGTCCAACTCTTTGTGATCTCATTTAGGGTTTTCCTGGCAATGATGGTGGAGAGGTTAGTAATTTCCTTTTCCAGTTCATTTTACAGATGAGGAAACTGAGGCAAACAGGTGACTTTGCCCTGGATCATATAGGCAGTAAATGTCTGTGGCTGATTTGTACTTGGGAAGATGAGTATTTCTGACTCCAGGTTGACATTTTATCCACTCTGCTACCTAAATGCCCCTGGAGTCAGGAAGACCTAAGTTCAAGTCAAGTCTCAGACATTTGCCCAGCTGTGCAATCCTGGGCAAGTCATGTAACCTTTTTGCCAGTTTCTTCATATGTAAAATGGGGATAATTATACAATCCACCTCCTACAGTTGTTGTGAAGATCAAATGAAGTAATAACTGTAAGGCACTGAGCACAGTGCCTGGCACACAGTGCTTTGTAATGTTAGCCCTCATTATATCCTCACAATGTTCTGTACAGTTTCATCTATTTCATGGGTACCCAATAAATATGTGATGATAGTAATCACAGCTTAGAGAAACCTTGTTCAATTCAAACATTTATTAAATATCTACTGCACACTGGGCAGCATGTCAGATGCTGAGGAGACAAAGATGTGGTGACAGTCCATTCTCAAGGGGTTTTTCCATTCTTCCAGAAGATATAAAACCCCTAATCTATAACAAATCCTTCAAAAACTTCAGCTATGATGACTCATTTGAACAGCTTGGAGGGTGACCTGCTTAAGTCTGTATCTGAGGTGAGGGACTTTAAATATATGCTCTTTTCACTCTGCCACATTCAACCTCATGTCCTCTCATGCTTCTTAAACTTTGGGTCATGACCCTATATGGGATCATGAAAAATTTGGCAACAGTAAAATGTTTTCTGAATGCCCAATGACTAAAAATTAATTAAAAATCAAACCCATAATGAATCCCACATGTTTCTGGCAGAGCTGGCCCATGTTGCCATCACACAGCTTCACTGCAGCTTTGGTTCTGAACACAAAGCAGGCACACCTTGCACTACATATACCTTTAGGCCACACAACTACAACAAAAGCTGCCGAAATGTGCAAAGGGGTTGCGAGTGGAAAAAAGTTATGAGGCCCTGTGGTATACAATCTATAGTTCCCATTAGCTATAGGTGGAATGTGAAGTTCTGGGATTCAGTGAGATTCTACTTCCTCAAAGGTAAATTTCATTCTGATCACTATACTAAAGCAGGAAAAGAAATCTTTAAAAAAGTCACAGATTGAAACAAACAAACAAACAAAAAGCATTTATGGAACCATCTTCAGTTATCTGATTTTGGATTGGGAGTTTTATCAACAGAGGCAAATAGTAGCCAATCAATTTGTAAATCGATAACATCTACTAAGTTATTGCAGAAGCACTATTGAAGGGACACCTGCGGGGCTATGCTCTGCTATATCCTTATGAAGTTATAAGCTAGTTAGGGAGATAGATTCTCTAGTTCAGCTTGAACAGGAAGACATGGTTGTATGCAGACCTTAAAGTAAGGGGCACATGATCTATGGTACCATACTGTATACATGTAGCTAGATGGCATGTTGAGTAGAGAGCTAGATTTGGTATCAGGAAAACCTGGTCCAAATTCTGTCTCATACTTACTAGCTACATGATGCTCTTAAACTCAGATTTCACATCTGTAAAACTGAGATAATAATAACACTCACCTTGTAGCAGGGTGGTTATAATATATATAAAGTACTTTGCAAACTTGAGAAGTATATAAATGCAGTTATTATTATCAATAGTAACAAAGAGTAGTAACCTAATGAAGCTTTTGGAATACAGCATGAATGAGCATCTGCTGCACATATCTGACCACTCATAGTGGCCAAACTACTTTCCAAGTAGATTTTCAATAGAGCTTATCACAAGTAAAAGGTCTACAGATTATAGGAGGAAGAGGGGAAAAATGGAGAAAAAATAAGGAAAAAAGAATCTGCAATTTCCCCGTGTTCTTTAGATGGCTGGGAAAGTGACTTACAAGTTCATGTTTGGAAATGAGTTGCACTGAAAATGACTTTGTAGAGTTATCTAACCTATTCTCTTGGAATGGCAAATAGAGAGATTCCAGCAGATGGTAAGCTGGAAAAAAATAGGCACCATTTGCAATGCAATGAAATTTGTTGATGATTCTGCTCCAACCTGATGGTACCACAGGGCTAAAATGAAATGCAACTGAAAGATCACTTGAATGATAGCTTGAAGTGATCAGAATTCAAGGAAAGGAAGTGAAGAGGGAAAAGATGAGATGAATAGAGAAGCATACTAAGAAAAAAATTTATTCCAACATCCAACAATAATGAGTTTGAAAGTAGCTTTCAAAGGACATTAATTCTTACCCAACTCATGAAAATCCAGAATAGAAGTTTGAAATGATTGACTGCAGGAAAGAAGTTCTTGAATAAACCTAATTCTCAATGAATCAAATGAGCCTTGCTAGCTGTGTGACCCTGGGCAAGTCACTTAACCCTGTTTGCCTCAGTTTCCTCATCTGTAAAATGATCTGGAGAAGGAAATGGCAAACCACTCCAAGTATCTTTGTTAAGATCTCAAACGGGGTCATGAAGAATTGGACAAAGCTGGAAACAACTTAACAAAAACAGTCTCTTTTATGAGCTCAGGACCATCCACTCAAGCATGGGAGGGAGACAAGACAACCCTCAAGTCTACAGAGGGTCAAACTATTTCTTAGGCAGGGCAGGCAAAGCCATATAGGATATGGTGCATAAAGTTAGACTCTTCTTATAACCCTCTCAACCCTCAATTGAGATTCTACTTGTGGTATCAAATTCAAATAGAAACAGGGCTACTAAACCATACAGAAGAATCTCTGTGGGCCATATATTGACTTAGAAAACTACATATTAACATTATCTGTGTTTTATTGAATTTTTATTTATTTTGTTAAATATTTCTTGATTACATTTTAATCTGGTTCCACATGTGCTTATGAGCATCATGGGCTGTATGTATCTGGAGGCAAGTGCTTGATACCTCTGCTCTACATGGTTCACTTTCTGAGGTTTCATTTTGCAGGGTTCTTAATGTGTGTGTATGTGTGTGTGTGTGTGTGTGTGTGTGTGTGTGTGTGTGTGTGTATGTGTGTGTGATGGGTCACTTTGGAAGTCTAATAAAACCTATAGACCCCTTTTCAGAATACTGTTTTTAAAAGCACAAAACTAAATAACATAGATCACAAGGAAATCAATTACACTGAAAGAGAGGTCATGATACTAAACCCCTCTCCCCCCCCAAAAAAAAACAAACCATGACCTTCAGGTTAAGAACCCTTAGTTAGAAGATAACTAAAATTTATAAGATGCTTTAAAGTTTGCAAAAATATTCATGCATATTATCTCATTTGAACCATACAACAGCATTGTGAGTACGCTAAAAGTAGCATATGCTCAGTCATTTTCAGTTGTGTCTGTCTCTGCCATGACCCCAATTTGAAATTTTCTTTGTAGAAATACTCCAGTGGTTGGCCATTTCCTTCTCTAGACCACTTTAAAGATGAGGAAATTGAGGCAAATAAGGTTAAGTGACTTGCCCAGGGTCATAATACCAGTGACTGAGACTGGATTTGAATTCAGAGAGATGAGTCTTGTTGACTCCAGGCCCAGCACTTTATCCCTTGCACCACCCAACTGCCAAAAAACAAAAGTACTATTATTCTACTTTTACAGATGAGAAAATTGAACTGAGAGAGATGAGATGTATTCATGACATCAACCTCAGGGGCAGAGTTTGGACTCAAGTCTTCCTTATTCCAGCACATGAATCTCTATGATTCACTGCAAAACAGGCTTGAACGAGGTCCTGGAGGTGGGAAGCCCATAGGTGTTGGGCATGACTGAAAGTTACAAACCCAGTAGACTACTGGGCACTTGTCTGAATAGTCTTAGAGTCCCTCCAAACCAGGTGAGAAAAACTAAGAAAAAGAGATAATCGGATACATACTAGCACATCACAGACCTAGAATCTTCTTATTCTGTCAGGTTTGGGGTTTTTATTTGGTACATTTAAGAGAAATGAGCTGGGACACTTTGAAGCACTTTGGACACTGAGGGCTTGAGATGCTCAAGCATCTTTATATCAATAGCTGGAAGAGATTAACTTGTTACTGTGCAATTCTAATACCATCCAGAAATGAGGCTTTGAATTAAGTTCAATGATTCCATATCTGAGAGAATAAATATAGGAAAATAGGTACTCCTGTTTGTATTATGTAAGTTGGTTTCCAGGGGCAGCTAGGTGGCACATTGCATAGAATGCCAGACCTGCAGTCAGAAAGACCTGAGTTCAAATCCAGTCTCAGACAGTTACTAACTGTGTGACCCTGGGCAAGTCACCGCACACTGTTTGCCTCAGTTTCCTCATCTGTAAAATGAGCTGGAGAAGGAAATGGCAAACCACTCTAGACTCTTTGCCAAGAGAACTCCAAATGGGGTCACAAAGAGTCTGATATGACTGAAAAATGACTGAACTTCCTGACTCTAGGCCCAGCTTATTCCCAAGAACTCTCTTTTTCTGCTAGCCTTCTCTGGCTCTACTCAGATCAATCATCCCATTAAGCAACCGACAAACAAGGGCATACAAGCACCTACTTTTTGCTGAGCCTTCCAAGACAAAACACCAACAGTCTCTGTTCTCAAATGACCCTGTACCTTTTCTTACTGCCAGTGTTCTGCACTGGTGATGTGAATCAAACTTCCTGAGTTCCTGATGACGCTACTGTTTTCAATTTGCCGCAGATCATGCTGATTTCCATTTTCTGAAACCAGGCTGGTGGCCTAAGTCCAGCTCCCAAGACCACCACAGATTAATATGTGGTTTCATCATCTTGACCCTGGGCCTATTTCTTTATGCTGATGAAGTCTGCCATAGCAACCTTGAAAAGAGGGCTTGAGCCTTTGCCCTGATGGGTGGTTCTGCAGGATCACAGATGACATTTTGCATGTTACTTTAAAGATATATTTTATTCATACTGAAGTCAAAGATCTAACAGCTCACCGAGGAGACTGTCTCCATTACAGTAGGGATGAATAAATAATTCACATTTCGAGATCCTAGACTCGCAAGCCAAACAAAACTGGGATAGCTTTAGTTATTTTCCTAAGCGATGGTTCTTTAACACACTGTTCTGTCTGCAGTGACTGGGGTTTTTTTCCTTTTTCTCATATTAGCAGCTCATTAAAGAGATAATTAAGTGTAAGAAACTAAGGGAAAAAAAGGGACCAAGCAAACGAATTCTTGACATTTTGGCATTAATTACGGATGTCTTTATTCTGCAAACATTTTCTTCAGAATCTCCAGCTTAATGAGGCAGTTTGCTTGAATGTGGCATTCCAAGTAGAGTCTTACAGCAGAGTTTTGTAGGGAGAAAATCTATTTCTTTAAACAAATTTAATTGCCTGAACCCTCACCTTGGAAAATAAAAGAACATTTTGCCACTCATGGAAAAGTAATTAACTTAGAAAAACCTGAGGACATTTCTTTCCTTTACCTACTCTTATCCTATCAGTAGAACTATCTTGGAGTTGAGGAAGAATGTTATATTTAGGGCTATTTGCTACTTTACCCTGTTATATTTCCTTTTAAAGAGACAGAGATGCATGTTAGCATAGTGTCAGTTCCTGGAAGAGATTGGGCCAGCTTTTTTCCCTCTTTTATCACAGTATTTTAAGGGAACAAATTTCACTACATTTGTCTACTTATGAAATCTGGCTTCCACAAAGCTAACAGGGCTCCAAGGGCCAATCTGGTCAACTGTATAAAAAACATGAAGCTACACATGCAGAGGCAGTATGGTACAGTAGAAAGAACACAAGAACTTAGCTATGGAACCCAAGTACAAATCCCACATCTGCCACTAACTACCTTTGTGAGCTTGGGCAAATCCCTTTGCCACTGTGCCTTGGTTTTTGTCATCTGTAAAATTGGGTGAGAGTGGGGTTTGGTTGGATCAGATGACTTCTAAGGTACCTTCCAACTCCAGCTCTGTAATCCCATGAGTCAAAGCAGGAGAAGTCAAATGGAAGAAAACTTAGAATCCATTCCCATTTTTCTAACTTGGAAAAAAAATTGTAACTAATGATTTCTCTTCCTTCCTCCTTCCCTCTTCCCTTTCTTTCCTTCCCTTACCCTCCCTCCCTCCCTTCCTTCCTTCTTTCCTTCCCCTTTTCTACAGATAACCTTTCCCAACCTCTCCTAATTCTACTGCCTTCCCTATGATAATTATTTCCTATTTACCCTGCATTTAACTCGTTTGCACATACTCATTTGCTGATTGCCTCCCCCAGTAGACTCCCCCATTAGTTCCTTGTGGTTAGGGACTACCTTTTGCTTCTTTTTAGATCCCCACTGCTTAGCACAGTGCCTGGCATATAACAGGCACTTAATAAATGTGGAATGATCACTGATTATTGATTTTCAAGCCATTCATAACCTAGTCCCTTCCTATTCCCTTCTACATATTCTGTGATCCAGTGACACTGGCCTCCTTGCTGTTCCTCACACCAAATACTCCATCCCCTAACTCCAGGTATTTCTGCGAGCTGTCTCCCAAGCCTGGAGTTCTTTTCCTCTGTCTTCATCTCTTGGTTTTCCTGACTTCCTTTAAACTTCAGCTAAAATCCCATCAATTACAAGAAGCCTAATGCTAGTGTCTTCCCTCAGTGATTATCTCCAATTTATCCTGCGTATATCTTGTTTGTATACATTTGTCAGCATGATGTCTCCCCCATTATACTGCAAACTTCTGGAGACACGGATTGTTTTTTTGCTATTTTTTGAATCTTAAGCATTAGTACTTAGTAAATGCTTATTGACTGGCTAAATGGTTAATTAACTAAAGAACAGAGAGTGTGGGAAAAGGAAAGTTATGGCTTTTAAAAAAAACAGTTTCAGGATGGGCTGGTTAAGTTGGAGAGTTTAAGGGACTTACCCAAAGTCCCATGGCTTGACAGGGACACAGTAGGAAATAGGTCACCTAAGTCAAGAATGGGTCCCATTACCGTGTGCTTCTTGCTACATCAAAGCACTGTATAACAATGGGTACTCATTAAGACCTTTTTTAATGACTGGCATCCCAAAGAAATAATAGTTGTTCTAAAAGGTATTTCCTAATGAGTTTCTTTTACAGTGTGTACCATTTAAACCTAACCTTTTGGCCTGAACTACCTATATAATTTATGGTAGCTTTCCCTTCACTTGGGCTGTGGTGACCTAATTCCAACCCAGCATTTACCTGTGGATTCTATTACTGAGGATACTCACCTCAGCCCTTATTTGAGGTTTCAGAGATAAAAGGCTGCTTTTCATTCAACTTCATAAAAAGCAATTATTAGACATAACCTAAAAGGCTATGTTTTATATTAGAGCAGAAAACTTAAAGGAGTTTGTCAGTAGGAGGCATCAATGATATAGCTAATTAAAAAAAAGAGAACTTGGAGAATAGAAAGTCTACGTAGAGGAAAAGACAGTCTTCTGAGATGGGAAAAACAAACCAACCAACCAGGGATTATCACTGATCCATCAGATAAAGCCAATCACTTATCTAACAGGAGCCTGCTGTTAGAAAGTCACACACTAGATAATTTCAGTGTGGGTAAGCTGAGTCACCTTGACACAACATCATTTCCCTTTTTTGAAATAGCGACAGAATTACCCAATGGTGGAAGAACTCTTTCTAAAAAACAACACCTGGATGGGTGATCAGGCTCAAACATTTACAAAACAGGGGAGCCCAGGCAAGCCATAAAAATTCTGTTATTTTCCTTGCCTATGAAATGGGGATAATAATGCCTGCTTTAACTATTCTACATGATTGTTACAAGGAAAATGCTTTCTAAACATTTGATCATTACACAGTTATTATTATTTTCCAATATGAAAATGCACAGGAAGACATGTCTCAAACAACAGCCCTCAAACTCCTAATGCTCATTCATCAAGACCCCAAAGAGCTTTTGTTTATGTGGGGTATATCTACCTATATTTATCATTTTTGAAAATAAAACTCATATTTTAAAAAGATTTATTAATTTGTCTAAAATAAAAACACAAGCATTTACTGAGAAGAGTGACATTGTTCTACATATTTATGCATATCTCTTCTGCATTTGCTTAACAGCTAGTCTTCTATTTGCTTCTACATTCAATCTGTTGAGATATGTTGCTTTAGTTGAAGTATATGAAAAAAAATCAGGATTCACACAGATACATATTTGGAAAATGGAGGAGTATATCAATAGGTAATATCTTAGGATTACTACAAACAGAGCTTTAACCTCATTGCCCCCATGAAAGGGTCCTCAGAGACTCCTAGGACTCTGCGAACCACACTTTGAAAACCACTAGTCGGGAATATTTCATCTAAATGGCAGGTTTTCTCTATAGTAATATGTTATAAGGGAAATTAGGTGGCTCAGTGGATAGAATGCTAGGTCTGGAGTCGGGAAGACCTGAGTTCAAATCCAGCCTCAGATACTTACTAGCTGTGTAACTCTGGGCAAGTCACTTAAGTCTGTTTGCCTCAGTTTGCTCATATGTAAAATGAAATGGAAAAGAAAATGGTACACCACTCCAATATCTTTACCAACTGGGGTCATGAAAAGTTGCACGACTGAAACAACTGAAATAGAACAATATGCTATGATCCAAAGATCAGATATCTGTGCATGATGACAATTACAAAGGAGATGTAGAGGAGACCTTTGATTTCATCAGTATAGGGAATTCATAGGTGGGAAAACTTCCTTGACCAAGGCAAGTCAGCATCTTCTCTGTAACTGATATCTTGAGAGAACAGTTTATATTACTGAGAAATCAAACGACTTGCCCAAGGTCACGCAGTCTCTATGTGACTTGAATCCAGCTTTTTTTTATTTCTGTGTTCGTCTCTCTTTCAACTACACCATATTGCCTCTCTCAAAGATGAGAAGCCATACTCTGGTTGCAGTCTGTGACCTTGGAGAGAGTCCTCATACCAATGAGAAAATAATAACTCACATTTCCATAGGGATAGGACTGGTCCTGTGATTTCATTGGCCTTGGGAACACCTGGATGGGAAAATGCTGTCTACCAAGGCAGGTCTTAAAGAGAACGGCACAACACTGAGAGGCTGATTGACGTGCCAGTGCAGGTCAAGGGTACTCATACTTACCAGGTTGCCTCCCGTGGAAGGGACAATAACTCCATTCATTAATTGTATTTGGTTTTCTATACCTATTCTCAAAGCTGATTATTTGTTTAAATGAAACTTTTTGCCTTGATATGACATGTAAACATACAGAGGTAGGGGTTGATGTCACTCCTGGTTATGTACACTCCAAGGCTTGAACAAATGTAAAGGTATTGCCAATGACAGGAAGCTGTCATCAAAACAGAAGTTTAAGTTTACTGTGACATAGTTTAATTAAATAGATTATATTTAATAATATATATAATAGATTAAATAAATTCCTAGTAATTGAGCCTGGGTAAAGGTGTGGTGATCTATAGTTGTATAAGTAGAGAGAGTTTATTCTCTCCAGGATCTAAATTATTTCCTGCCACAAGTTTAGTTTTTAGGCAAAAGCAGGGAGGAAAGAGTGTCAGGAGGGGCTAGGAGAAAATGGTACCCATAACAAGTGTGAAAAAAGATGATGGTGAGGAGTTTGGGAACCTCTGGGGCTGGTTAGTTGGCAACAGTGGGCTGTCCTCATTTCCATGCACCTTCAGTAGCCATTGTATAAATAAACCCTGCTTGACTGACTGATACAGGAAACAAACTGATATGAGATAGTTCAAGTTATCAAAAGGTAGGTGGGAATCTCTGCTTCCATCCCCCATCCTCAATTCTGAGCACTCATTCATTCAAAGCTAGGAAGACAGGTTCAGGGCTTATTTCTGTTGCTTGCTAGCTGTGTGAACCTAGGCAAATGTCTGATCTCTTTCAGTCACAGTCTGATAATCTATATAATGAGGAAAATAAAAGTGGTATCCAAAAAGTCTCAGTCCAGTTTTAAGCTGTGACAGCTCATAAATGTGAATTTTCCTCATGATCAACCATTTGACTACAGGTATGAGGGAGTCTGTTTTTTGTGTTTTTTTTTTGGAAGGGGAGTTGCCTCTTGGATCTTTCAAGGTTTCTAGTGGAAGAATAACATCGTATTCTCCCTCCACAAGATCCAGTGGATTTCTGACACTATTTTTAGTTGTTTGATTGTGGACTTCATTTGTTTCATGTACAAAATAGTGATGATAAGAATATATTTCTGTACCCCCTGCTTCTACTAGGGGCTAGACCCTAGCTTTTGATGATCTTTCGAGAATCCTTCCAGTTCTAAGATGTATCATTCTGTGGTTGCCTTTTCTTGATGAAGTTCCCTCAGCAGGACTAATAAGAAATATTTCACCAGCTTCCTGTTTTCCCCTCCAGCTAGCTTTTTATATAGAGTATACAGTGAAAAAGGCTTTAAGCTAAATGATATATGGGCAACTAGGTGGCCCAGTGGATAGAGCACAGGTCTTGGAGTCTAATCCAGCCTCGGACACTTATTAGCTGTGCGATCCTGGACAAGTCACTTAACTCTGCTTTCCTCAGTTGTTTCCTCATGTGTAAATGAACTAGAGGAGGGAACAGCAAACACTCCAGTATCTTTGCCAAGAACACAAGTAGGTCACGGAGAGTCTGAGGTGACTGAAGTGACTCAACACCAAGCTTTAAGGTTTGCAAGACACTTTACAAATATCTTCCCATTTGATCCTCGCAGCAGTCCTGGGAGACTGGTGTTACCATTTTACAGAGGAGGAAGCAGAGTTCAGTTAGTAATTCAGTGACTTGCATTAACACAGTTAAGTGTCTGAGCTAGTATTTGAACTCAGGTCTTCTTGATTACAAGTCCAACACTCTATCCACTGTACCACCTATTTACCTCTAAGACAGTGTGGCTCAGGGGGTCAGGCTTGGGTTCTGTTGTCCTGTGCAAGAGCTGGATCTGACACCTCTAAGGTCAGGGAAGGGGCAGAAAGAGAATTCTATAAAAAACCAATCCTTCCAATCCTTTGCATTTGTATAGTACTCTATATCTTTATCAGAGCCCCATTGATCCATCAGAATGCCATCTATTTTCCAAGCTCCTTGAGAACAAGGGCTATGTCATATTTATTTCTGCATTCCCAGTATGTGGAACGGTGCCTAGCACACAGGTGATGCTTAATAAAGACTTGCTGAGTGTTCTTTAAAGCAGTTCTATGAGGGAGATGAGGCCATATATTATCACCCATTTTATAACTTAAGATCTGAGACCTGGTGAGGGTTTGTCACTTGTCAAAGTCAGATAATTGGCTAATGTCAGCTGTGTGTCCCAGTGGAGAGGACACTGGTCCTGGAATCAGGAAGGTCTGAGTTCAAATTTGATTTCAGATACTTACTAATCAGATATTTATGGGAAAGTCACTTCACTTCTGTCTGCCTCAGTTTCCTTAACTGTAAAGTGAGGGGATAATAAAAGAACCTACCTCACAGCGTTAGGGTGAGGATCAGAGGAGACCCTATTTATAAAGCACAGTGCCTGGAACATAGTAGGCACATAATGCTTGTTCCTTTGCTTCCCCTGGTGGCAGAGCTAACATTAGATTCCAAGTTTCCTCTTTCCCAGTGTCCCAAGTCATTTTAGTAGTTGTAGGCCATAACACGGGTCACCAAGGAATTTGCCAACTGCCCCCTGACACAAGGGGATATTGGTAGTAACACACAGATGTGGGCCACACAATACACAGTTGGTAACCACAAAGGAATCTCAATATTACCTAGTTGTTTCCAAAAGTATTTCCTATTCAACTTGGGGTAGGGGCAGAGATGTTGTTGTTCAGTTGTTTCGGTCATATCCAACTGTGTGATCCCATTTGGGGCTTTCTCGATAGAGATACTGGAGCGATTTGCCATTTCCTTCTCCAGCTTATTTTACAGATGAGGAAACTAAGGCAAACAGGGTTAGGTGACTTGCCCAGGGTAACATAGTGAACTCAGGAAGATGAGTCTCCCTGACTTTAGACCAGGTGCTCTATCTACTTCACCACCTTGCTGTCAACAGGGCACAATGAGGGAGCTCAGTCAGGGAGAATGACAGGGGATCTCTTGTCAAAATTTTGCTTAGGGGACCTAGGATTAAAACCTCTGACAATATTGTAGCTAGAAGTGGAGACGTCTCCTTGTGTTGCAAATCCTACTTCTAATTCACCCCAACATGAATGTTGCATTTAAGTGAGGAAGACTCTACTGAAAGCACCCTTCTAATAGTCCCCCTCTCCATTTGCTTCATCCAGTAAAACAGTTCCCAAATCAGGAAGCAGGTGTGTGTATATGTGCACAATAGATGTACATATATGTTTAAGCATGTATATATGGTACATCTTTTTCCCTCCCTCCCTTCTTTCTTTCCTCTCTCCTTCTCCTCCCTGTCTGGCAACCTCATTTTCTTTAAGCAGAACTCTCACAAATTCCCTCCACACTCCACATTCCTCCCCAGACTCTAAATTGCCACACTGATGTGGAGAAGGCATTTAAAGAACGAGTGGATCCTCGTCTGGGAAGATAATCAAGCGATAATCAAATGTGAGCAAAAATTAGACAAGCAATGAGCTGGAGGACAAACCTCTCTGAAGGAATGCGATGTGCTAGGGACAGAGAAGCTTGAATGGGGGCTGGGGGTGAATATGAAAAAATAGACATAAATGCTGGATAAAAATAGTGTGTTCTGGAAATTTCATGTGTAGCCACCTATTTAATTTCAGGGTAGACAGCACTAGATTGGGGGTCAGAACTCTTTTCACTAACTAGATGGATGATCTCAGGGAAGCAGTTCTACATCCCTGGGTCTAGTCTCTTCCACAATAAAATTAAGATTCCCTAAAACGTGCATCCAGCTCCACCAGTCCATCATTCAGTGGTTTTTAGGACATTTATTTACAGACAGGATACCAATATATATTTCTTAGAGCCTTGAAGATTCAGAAATTTAGGACTACCTGCCAGGTGCTGAGTCAACACTAAAATAGAGATTTGCTATGCTTTTTAAGCCTCTTAATGATGGACAAAAGCCATTCAGAGATTGCCACAAATGTAGATATTTAATGGATCTTAGTTTGACTAGAAGAGCTATTTACAAGGAGTTTGGAGGTATGAACACTACTGTCTGAAACAGTGACCACTCACTCAACTGGTAGGCCATGAACCCCAAATCAAGAAATTTCCTTCCTTTCCATAACATTTCATTAACTTTGGATCAATCTGATGAACACTTGTGCCCAGGATGGTGTTAGGCGCCAAGAGGGATATTCACCCCTGTCCAAGAAGATCTTTCAGTCTGATTGCAAATCTTCACCTTTTGAATAATAAGTTTTAAAAGGCATTTAGCAGGCAAAAAGTTTCTTCCATCTGAAAGGAATTTTTCACCCTTAATGGTTCATTAATTTCAGTATAAAAGATTCTTCCATTTTCAAGAGATCCCAAGAACATGAAACACATTTGGAGAGACGGAATCTTGAGCTTTATCACTTTGGCAGGGTGCAAGGCCCTGCTGGAACAGACATTAAATATTTTTGGTGACAGGACATGGGGAGGAAGGTACACAGCACCAAGAAAGAAGAGAAACGACCAGGAAAGAAGGGGCAGAGGTTTCCCTGACAAGTCATTTAGTTTACAATCTTTCCCAGGCCAGCCATAATACATAAAACAATTAAGGACCTATACAATGATGTACCTAATGAAGCATCAAATTAAATGTCATTATATGCCAACATGTATAACATATAGCACAATAAGTGCTATCAGAAGTGAGGGAGGAAAGAGGATAGCTTTGCCTGGGGTTATAGGGTTATCCAGGAAGGTTTCATGTTTGGACTTGAGATGGGCCTTGAAGAATGAGTGGGGAGAGAAGGAGGGAGATGGAGCACAAACAATGGTGGGAAGGCTAGAATGAAGGAAAATCATATGCAATAGTGAATGGAGCTGCATCAAGGAGCTGACCGTGGTCAGGTTAGGGTAAAGCTATTTCATATTGGTTCTTAAATGCCATACAGGAACGAGGTCATAATCTGCCAAGTGTTTGCGAGTTTGGGTTGACCTACTAACTGAAGACATAAAATTGCCATTCCATTCTATGACTACTGACAGCTGGCATCATTGTGAGCCAGACTGGAGTATAGAGGAAGAATTGGATTAGGAATCAGAGATCCTGGGTATGAATCCCGACTCCTGTGTGGACTTGGGCAACTTCTGAGCCTCACTTTCCTCATCCATATAATGAAGGGGCTGAATTAGAAAATCAATAAGATCCATCCAAACCAAAATTTATTATTCTATAATCTTATGACTCTCTCCTTTTAGCAACTTGTAGCATTGGGATTCCTAGCATGGAAATTCTTTCGGCTAGCATTCAACATCTTCCATAACCTGGTACCTTTGAAGTCCAAGCCCATGTCACTCTCTTCAGGAACTTTATATTCAAATTGGTCAACTGTCTCTCAACCACTTCTATATCTTTGCTCATACCATTTTCCTTGGACTCTAACGCCTTCTCTCCCCTGCTTTTCATGTGTTCAATTCTTGCCCAGTTCAAGTAATGATAATAACAATAGTTAGTATTTACATAGCATATTTAAATTAGTATGTTTTCATAGTATATTCAAAGTTTGCAACTATATGGCATATATGCGCAATATATCATATAGCTGCAAAAATGCATAGTATTGCAAAGTTGTTAACAGATATATAGTATAGTTAAAGTTTGCAAATCACTTTATATGTTATCTCTTTGGATCTTCACAACTGCCTTGAAAAGGAAATGCTATGGTCACCCCCATTTTGTAGATGAGGAAATTGAGGTTGATGGAGGTTAAAGGTGCCTTGTCCAGGGTCACACAGTCATTACCTGAGGCAGGACTCAAACCCAAGTCTCTCAGACTTTAGGTTTAGAAACCTTATCAACAGTGCCATTTGGTTGCCTGGATTTGGAGGCAAATGTGACGTTCTCCCTGGAGGTAGGTCCTGATCATCTCCTATTCCTGTAGCAACCTTCCCCTTTAGATCTCAAACAACACAGTTTTAAAGATTTCCCATGCATTGAAGTAATATTGTGCATGGACTTAATGCACTCGCAATGCAAATACAAATGCATTAACATTATGTTCATGTCTTAACCTACTGAGGTGTAAGTTCCATGCAAATGGGGGCCACATACTATCCACACATTGTATATCTGGCTCTGTGCTCTGTACCAGGGAGAAATCTAAGATTTCTATTTGCTGAATTTGCTTTACCAACAAAGGTAAATGCATTATTGATCATTTTATTGGTCCTAATGCTCAGGGAAGAGGAAAATGACATGTACTCCCTGCTTCCTGAAGAGGATCAATGTCGATTATCATTAACATGCCGAGAGTTGTTTATGATCTGGAATATGAATGTGGCTATCACAATGTAATTAAAGTTATTTTTAAAAGGACTGTAACAATTCCAGAATGACTCTCCTCTCAAACTAATCTCCATTATACCTAAAAGGAAAAAAAAACACCCACTTTAATTTTGAGAACATAGTGAAAGAAGCAATACCAGACTTCCAGGGCTGGATCTCACACTTAACTTGTGAAGAATACAAAACTTGTCTTTAACTGCCCATTCGCTTCAGTAAAAAACACAGAACTCTCCTTATTTTCTGCCTCTTCACTATAAAAACCTGCTATCACTTAGCTGTGGCTGAAAAGAATCAGATGAGATGGGATGGGGAGGAAGGGAGCAAGCCCCTACTATGTGCTAAGCACAATGCTAAATACTTTACAAATATTATTTGATCCTCATAACAACCTTGGGAGGGAGGTGCTCTTATGTTGTTGTTTTTCATCTGTCCCAGCTCTTATTATACCTACTTCACAGGAGAAGAAATAAGCCAGTGGAAGATGAGGGACTTGTCAGAGGTCACACAGTATGTGTCTGAGGCCACATCTGAACTCAGGTTCTCCCGAGGGTCACAATTAGTTAGTTCACACTTAGCTGTTAATAATGTTCTACCCATTTCTAGCATAATAATGTTCATACTCATTTCTAGGTAAGCTAATAATGTTCATATTCATTTCTAGGTAAGCTAATAATGTTCATACTCATTTCTAAGTAAGAGCTGGATTTGTGATTTCACTAGTATTTCCAAGGCCTACTAAAACAGGATGGCACCTTCCCTATAATTAGAGAGTTGTATAGAGAACTATTAGAGGATATGATTTTTTTCCAGGGTCCCAAAGCTAATATGTGTCATAGGCAGGACTCCCATCCAAGCCCTCCTGAGTATAAGACCAGTTATTTCTATACTAGGTCATGCTGACTTTAATAGAAATGAAGCTTTAGTGTCTCCAAAGAAGGAATCTCCAGGGAAAGAATTTCAGCCCACAGAAAGGCTCAGTGAGGAAGATATTTAGAAATAAGATTCTTATAATATCCCTCAAGTCACTAGGTAGCCATCTGCTCTGTCCACACATGAGGCTGACCTTGCCAGGGGAGTAAGGAGGTGTAATGAAACAACTCTGCCCACTGGCCCAACTCTAAAATGCTCAGTGGCTAAGGTGAAGTGGGTTCTGCTACTCCTGATTCATTGAGCCCCAGGTCAAAGCAAGGCTGGAAACATGGTAAAAGGCCATCCTATTCTAGGTCCATAACTCTAGAGTTGGTTTTTTTCTTGAGTTAACGGAGAACTTTATTTTATGGATCTTAATGCACTATACCTCAATTCTAGTGTTCTTTCTTTGCAGAAAAATTGGCATCTAACCTGTTAAGGAGATGAGAAAGGTGGTCAATGGCTTAAAATTCTTGTTATTCAAATGACCTGAAGTCAGTATAGGGTAATGGAAAAAACACTAATCCTGTAGGTAGCAGAACTCTGATATTGTGTATTTATGCCTGAAAGACTTTTGGAACTTTGGTCAACATAGTGACCAACACTAATTTGAGAAAAATGATAGAGCATGCCTCTCAGTGGGAAAGACACTAGAAATGGAGAATGAGATAATATAAGTAAATCAGGTACTATACGTAGAAGATCACTCAGTCATTAAGTATTCCTTAAACATTTACTATGTGTCTGAACTATATCAAGCCCTACGGCTTAAAGAAAGGTAAAAAACATGCTGCCTGCCCTTAAGATGCTTACATTTTAATGAGCAACACAGCATACATATAACTAAGTACCTACTAGGTATGATTTGAGTGAGGCAGAGTTGTGCAAGGTCACCAGTCTCATTTTCTCCTACACAGCCATCTGGAGCCAATGACCAGATATTCGGCAGGATGACTGGAGATAGCCAGGATGAAATGGGAGACCCTCACTAAGGCCTTTTCAGGTACTCACTTAAAGTGAGGTAATGTCCTTTCGGTGAATAGGCTTCTTTAAGAAGTGAGTCAAGGGATGGCCCTTTTAATTAGAAAGAAAGAAAAAAATCAAGCTGGGTGGGGAAGATCCTGAGGGTTGCTGTTCCAAAGAGAAACAGTTACCATCGATATTCATTGGAAGGCAGGAGGGTCAAAAATAGAACCATTCTATGAACTTCAGAGTAAACTGGGTTTAAGGTTTTGAGAGGAGAGGGAGAGGGAGAGGGGGAAGGGGAGAGGGAGAGGGAGGGGGAGGGAGAGAAACAAAGGATAAAGAAAGGGAGAAAGAAAGAAGAGAGAAAGAAGCTGGTAACCTTGTACATCCCTCCCTCACTCAAATCAAAGTCAACTGCACGTCAAGTCATCATTTCCCTGATGCCATGGTCCTCTTTGAAAACAAAGGTCAAACACAACCTACTAGGTATATATAGTACAAATGGGAGGTAGTCTCAGAGGGAAGGGGCTTTGGGGGTGATCAGGAAAGGACTATTAGAGAAAGTAGGATTTAAGGTGAGTCTTGAAAGAGGCCAAGAACTTTGCAAACCTTTTAGAGCACTATGTAAAAGTTATCATTATAATTGTTATTGTTTTTATTAGGATTTCATTGTTGTTGCTATGAAACATACATTTTTGGTCAAGGCTAATATTTTAATTTGTTTTGCTTGGCTGATTATCCATTACAAAAACAAGAAGCTGCCAGGACAGGAAGCTTGTTAGTGAAAAGTAACAGAAAGGCAAAAAAAAATTTAAAAAGGAAGAAAAGAGCATCAATAAAATAGAAAAAAATAAAGAGAAAAAGAAGCAAAAAAAGACAATGAGAAGTGGGATAGAAATGGGGCAATTTGTCAACTACCTTGTTAGGTTTAAAATCCACATTTTTAAAACAGATTTGATATATAACAGAAGTGCATGGTTTAATGCCACATCCTCGACTTTTTCTTTTGGTTCGGCTTTGTGTTTAGTAAAGCCTGTTTGTTGGTGTTTAAGTTCATCACAAAAACCAAATTAAAAACAAACAACCGTAACTGTGAGGCCCTAAGCAAGTCATTTCATCACTCTAGGCTTTAGTTCCCTCATCTCTTAGACAGGGTCAATAACATTGTTCATGCCAAGCTCACCATAGTTATTAAGAAGATCCAATAAGATGAAGTAGTTGAAAGTGCCTTGTGCAAGCATCAAGTGGATTGTATAGTTGTGTCTATTACATGATAAACCCTGTAATGGCAAGGTTGTGGTGTTAATGTGTGGTGCTTAATATGTAGCTGCATGACATCTATGTGCGTAATGTCTACTGTGCGTACCTTAATATGTTAACTATGGTCTGTATGTTTTTCAAGGTGTAATTGTACTATACAAATACCTATTGCAATCCAATTGGACTGCAAACATTTTTCACTGGGGGAATAGGTAACACAGTGACTTTAGCCTCTTTATGTTAGGGAGAAGGACCATAGTTTCCTACTGAGATGCTCATTAGAGCAAAACTCTATCTTCTCCTTCTTGACAAAAGGTGGTCTCTCCACCAAATGGCAGAATGGAGCAGCTTAATTCCCTCCCAGAGGACCAAAGAGATCTAGGGGATGGGGTAGCACCACCTGTAGGTGGCCCTAGGCCTAGAAGTTGGCTGGAAGTAATGCATTGCCAAATGGCCAACTGAATTGACTAAGTCTGGGAGCCAGCTTGGGACAGTGACCTCACTGAGGGCTGACACATTGAAATGGACTGAACTATAGAGTTCACACAATCCTCTTCACTGACAAATAATCTAAGTGTGAGCTAACTTGAGGAATGACTTACTAGTATAAAGACAGATTTGATGTTATTTCCATAGAATTATAGATGAATAGTGTATTGGACTTGGAAGGGTCCTACAGTCTAAGTTAAGACTCCCAGCTTACTAATGACTTGTCTGAGGCTAGTATGGTCACTTATTAAAGCACAATATTAATAAAATAAAAATGGAATGTTTGGTTCTCAAATATACTATAAATTTCATTCTTTTTTCCTGGTCATATAACTGTGAGCCTAGGTGGTAATTCTTAGAATTGGGAATTCTTGTCTCATTCCTCTACCCCATGAAGTTTTAAGGGTGAGGGCCAAACTATCACACCTGTAAGGAAAGAAATAAACCTCCCAAGTTCATGCCCAAACAATAGTAGGTTAGGTGTGGAAATACCAAATATATGCTGACTTAGTATATAGGATGGAGGAAGAGGCAAGATTTTCTGCACTGTGAAGTCACTTTTAGTCTACTCTCAGGTCCTTCCTGGAGAAGTGGATGCTTCCATTAGTGGTTTGGACCAGGACTTGTTTTGATCTCTTTTGATCTCTGACTCAGACTCTGGTTTCATTCTTCTAAACTGGGGAGTAGAGTGCCGCATTGCAGAAATCAGGCAAGTCTCTTCTCTCTTTGGACATGAAAGTGCCTCTCTTATTATGTGGCCATAAGACGATTAGCTAAGATTTTAGGGGGAGAATTGAAAAGGTATCTTGCTTTTCAGCGATTCTACTGGAAGACATATTTTGGTCAAAAAAAATCAAAGGGAAGATGTTTGAACACAGTTAAATAGACTATTGATTTTCACCACTAAATTCCAAGAAGACATTTCACCTACATAAATCAACTTTCAAAGAAATATATAATTATATTTGGGGAAAATGTTGACGATAATGCTTAATTTGGTGACCTGATTTCCTTATCCCTCTGAACATCTAGAAATTCCCTATAAACTTTTGCACCCTTGTCAATTCCTTCCCCTTCATCCTGTAGTATATATACCCTTCCCCCCAAAAAGCTTCCCTTTCACCCATCCATTCATTGGCTTCCTCTTCTCTCTCTCCAATTATAGGATTTAGAATTGTAAGGGACCTCGGAAATAACTTGGTCTAACCCTCCTGTTTCGTACATGAGGAAATTAGGGTTCAAAGAGATTGAGTTGCCCAAGGTCACCTCTTTAATAAGGAACAGGTCTTCTTTCTCCAAATCTAGTGTTCCTATCATAAAAAAGTGAGTGTGCATGCTTAACCAGAACCTAATGTCTGCCAATGAGTTGTCATCGTTTACCAGAAAATAAGGCTTTTAGTTTTAAGAGGGGTAATTATAATGGCAAGAATTTCAGTTACCCTAGGAGGTCAATGGATCAGATGTTAGGTCCTCTTTGGGTCCCTCAACTATCACCCCATAGGTAGCTGTGTGCTCTGTTCCACAGTAAGGCTATTAAACATGTTGGACTAAAAATATTACTTTGCTTTGTAATTATATACTGACTTTTAAAAAAATGTTCCCTTTGAAAATACTAACAAAATGTGGTATTGATTTAATAATCTATACAATGCCTGGTTAGCTGTCTGTCATAAAATTTATCACAGATCTAATGACAATTTTTAATTTCCTTAGCTAAAGTTTTGTGTTCCTGGTATTCTGCCAAGGCTGATCATTTAAATATTCACAGTAATGCTAAAATGATTAAAATCCTGAAATTAGAGATTTAATTGAATAGTGCATCAACCTCCAAATGAGATTAACTATTCCTATTTACTCAGAAGCCCTTAAAAGCTTTGAGTCTAGGAGTTTGCACAGTTTTGCAAGCTTGAATTTTCTACCATGTTGTTGACAACAGATTTAAGATCAAATCCAACTTTCAGGTTTTTTGGTGGTTTTTTTTTTTTTTTGGCTTTAGCTTTAACCTATACAATAAGAATAATCATCCTCCCTCAGATGGATTGCAGAAAGCTTTATTACAATATCCTTTTCTTCCCTCCAGGAAATTTTGTAAGAGAACAACAGCCTTAATCAGTTTGAGCTATTCAGTATCATTATTTCTCAATATCAGTGGAAGAGCACATTTTTAAAAGAAAAGGCATCACAAAAAGGAAATTAGGTCTCAAGTTTTGTTTCTTTTTGAAGGGGGAAGGTTAATTAACTGTAAATTATAAACAGCCCTTGGAACTACTGCTATATACAAGTGCATCAAATTACTAATTATTCTCCATTCCATTGTTGCAAGGGTGGGAATCTGCATTTCAATTTGCAGATACAAGCTAAAGGCTGAGAAAGCCTTAGCTCTGGGTAAGGGGATAAGGGGAAATACCCCATTACCATGTGAATTACACGCCAAGAACTCATCAGATATGCATAAGATGCTGCCACCCGGTTTCTAGGATGCAAATGGAAAATGCTGGGAATACATGAATGATGGGAAAGCAAAGCAAAACCCTGGAGAATAAAACCTCAACATTGCAGGCCCCTGAAGCTGTCCCTAGAGACAGCCTGGTGTACTAGAGAGAGAACTGGACTAAGAAGAAGATGACTTAGGTTTTGTCCCTGTTCTGCCACCAACTAGCTGTGTGACTTTGACCAAGTCAACTTCCTGTACCCTCAACTGATTCATCAGTGAGTACACTTCTTTTAACTCTAGGGAATTCTTCTATATGGCAGCTACGTGGCTCTTTCTGGAGTCAGGAAGACCTACATGAGTTCAAATCCAAGCTCATTTTGACAATTGACAAAAGAAAAAAAAAAGCAAAGAAAGTTATATTTGATCTTAAATGTGCATTAACCCATGGTGGAAAATTGTAACTTGCACAATAGTACAAATTCATAGGGCTTATTGATTCTCTGTGCCTCAGTTCCCTTATGTATAAAATGTATTTTATCTATTCTTCTAGCTATAATATTTATGATTCTAAGTGATGAGGACCGGGAAGAGGAGTGGAATAGAAATGAAAAGGAAAAATTGATAGGAATTGGTGATAATCTAGATAAGGAGAATGAAAGAAGGATGACTTAAATATCAGTAGTAGTTATGGAACCTGGATGATTGAGGCAATGGTGGCACTATGGACAGTGCTGGGGATATAAGACGGGGTAAGGTAATGATCAAGATCTTCAGGGTTATGATGTAATACAACCCACACTAAGGGTTTTTTTTCTCATCTCTTCCTGAGGGCCAAGATTGACCATCACAGTCACTCAGAATTAGGATTTGTTTTAATGTTCCTTTATTTATATCATTGTATTAATTGTATATACTCTTCTCCTTTTGCTTTCTTCACTGTGCATCAGTTCATTGAATTCTTTCCACATTTCTCTGAATTCCTCATATTTGCTGTTTTGCAGTGCAATAATATATTCCATTGCATTCATATACCATCATTTGTCCATCCAGGCTACAATCTCTGGGCATTCATTTTGTTTCCAGCTATTTTTTCTGACCAGAAAACGTATTGCCTCATATATGTTGCTGTATATAGTGCCTTTTGACCATGTTAGGGTACACGCACAGTTGCACCACACTTTCATTTTTAATAGATGAGGAAAAAGAGACTGAGATAGGAGCAGCGACTTGCCCATGGTCACACAGCTTATTTGTATATCAACTGTGACATCTGTTTATTGTTTGTCATATTTGAGGAGGGGAATCATCCTAGAATACCTCAGGCTCAAACTTTCCTGTCAGTAAATGCTGAATGTATTAGGAGATTGCCTCATTGCCTTTTATCCTGGGGACAATTATCCCAAGAAAATGAGCAGGAAAACCAGAAGGCCTTTTATCCAGAAGTAAAGGGTTAAATTCCGAATGATGATACAAAACTTGGTCAAGGTCTTTTCCTGCATCCCTTCAGAAATTCCCTTGCCATGAGCTCTCGGCAGGCCCCTGAATGTGTTCAATGAATTCTGGTTAGACAAAGCTGCACTAATACTGAGGGGTAGCAAAGCAACGCCACATTTACTTAGCACGACTGTGAGATCAGCTGAAAACAACTGAATAACAACCTTCATTCCAACAGTGTAGAGTGTGTATTTATTTCTGTATGCTAATCAGAGATGAGACAATTCCATTTAAGTAAGAGTATCTCGTAGAATTCAGAATATGATAAAACACTGAAAAACACCCTTTTTCTTCCTCCTTCAGAAGCAGCTATCTATTTTTTCCTTATTTCTAGCCATAATAAGTGCCCATGCTTCCAATAAGTGGCAAGGAACCTAACAACCAGCTGGAGAGCAAACAGCTTCTGCTGTAAAGTCAGCAGTCCCAATCACATTCACTGGAACTGCTCTTTTTGCCTACTTACTTCTTGCCTTTGCTGCCTTTTCAGGGCAGTGACTTCAGGCTTCCCTGGATTTACTCCATTATCAGTCTATTTGTTGCTTTCCAGCCTTTACTCTTTTCTTTTCTACACCTGGGATAGCTGCCAGAATCCACCAGCTTAGCTAGCTTCTTGGTCCTGGATTTTCCCTCAGGCCCTGTCCTATTTTACCCATGCCCTGAGTTGACATTTGCACCTAAACAGGACAAATCTCTTGGAAGAATACTATGGGACCACTTGTCCATTGTAAAAGGTTTCTGTGTCCTTTGGTGGATTATCCATCAAGAAGGATGAAGAAGTTTTAAAGTTCTCAACAACCCCCATTGACACCTTAGCTGCTAAATTGAAGTTGATCAGAGTATTCATATCCATTTGGTCCATCCAGGACAAGCCTGGCCTGTGGGGAGATGTAAAAGAGGAGGAGAGAAGGCCTGTCTAGGCACTTCAGTAAAGAGTATCAAAACATTCATGGAGAAGAAAGAACACTGGTTTTGGAGACAGAGGACCTGGGTTGAAACTCCAGCTACTTACTACTACCTGGGTATAACCCTATGCAGGTCACTCAAATGCTCTGGACTGCGATTTCTTCATTTCCAAAATGAGGCTCCTAGATAAGACAGCTGTTAAGTTTCCCTTATATTCCCAGTGTCTCACACATTACTCAGCACATACGAACTTAGGACTCCTTGTGAACTGATTGATTGATTTCAACAAGTCTAAATCCAGTAACTACTCAGTGAGTTAAGAACAAAGGGGTGGGCAAAAAAAAGAGACCAAATCATCAAAAATGCAATTGCTTCTCACCACTGCCATTGTTATCAAAAGGAGAAATGAAAAATTCCCAGAAGTTCTGCAATCATTAGTGGTGAAGGAGGTGTTCCTTTTGGAGGGAGAAGGTTTCCAATTTGTGTAAAAATAAAATATATGCTTAAAAATATAAAAACAGGCACTGCAAAGATTCGAGGTTCACAGACTGTAAGAACTCAAAGGTCATCTAGTCCAAACTCTTCATTTTAAAGATGAGGAAACAGGCTCAGAGAGAGTAAGTAACTTGTCAACAATCAAGCAGCTATTTGGTGGAAGAGTTGGGATTTGAATCGAAAATCCATGTGTTCACTTAGAAGCATAAAAATACATTATTGTATAACTGAGGTTATCCAGAAAAATATATGTTTTAATATATGTGGAAGTGTAAAAGTGGATGAAGGAGAAAGAGCAAGAGAAAAATTTGGAAAAGCTTATTTGTTGGGTTTTTTAATTTTCTGTTTTTTGTTTTCTTTTTGAGGAGGACTCCTCTCCCCAAAAATCTTCTGATGAAAAAAGGGTGGTTTTTTTTTTGCTGAATTATTAGGTTAGAATTAGGGTCAGCTCCTACTGAATTATTTCTATCAACCTCAATCTTCATTTATAATCTTAAGAGTTTATTTGGAATTTATTTGTACATAGTATTATACTAATCACTGTGTAAAATAACTGTCCCAGAGAAGAGATTACTGGAATACATGATGAAGATGGGCTTCTGACCACAGACACACAAACAGTAGTTTAAATGCCCATAATGACTCTAGAGACAAAAGAATATGGTGTGTTGTTACACCTCTGTATTCAGAGTGATCAGAAGAAGCCCCTGATCCTGTGGACTGGGGTTCTCTCCCTCCCATAGCCAGAACAAAAATGGCCATTTTCCATGGGGATTCAGCAGATCACTTCTGCTACACTGTCCTTACAGAGCCAAACTAAAAGAAATTAATTTCTTCCAAAGCTACCAACCACACAGGGAGAATTCTTGAGCTTCACAAATGCTCCAGAGTCATCTTGGTCCAGGGGCGCACCTAAGAATCCACCGAGCTCAGGCTGGTTTAGGGCATTTTGGAAGTAAGGCCAGGCTGACGACATTAGCGTCAGTAAACAAGTCACAAAAGAACCAGGTGGGATAGAGTGCTCATGGCCATAGGAAATCAATGTGGTCAGCACAGATGGCAGTGGAATAAGACAAGACAGGTTCCAATGTCAGACAAGCCATGGTGAGGGAGGTTTAAAGAAAACAGGCAAGAGTAAATCAGGGCCAGCTGCAAGAAAGCAAGAACTCTGAAAGAACATTATTCTACTGTCCATCAGAAAGAGATGGTAGTAGCTGCATCATATTGGAAAAACTAGAACCCAGAACCCTGAGAGATCTATGGGGATAGGAGAGATGATAAAAGGTCCCAGTAGTGGACAGACAAGATGAAGAAATCCAGAAAGACTGGGGGAGAGTGTTGGCATGAGAGAGGTCCATCATTTGGCAACAGGTGGTGAACGTTGGCCTCAGGGAAACCTGGCAGCATATATTGATGACTCAGCTAGGAAAGAAAAATGAAGTTTCAAAGCAGGACTTTATTTCTTAGGAGGACTCAGGGGGACAAGTCAAGGCTGAAGTCTCTGAGAAAGTAGTGTCCTGAGTAGGGAACCAAGACACGGACTTGAGTCCAAGGGACAATTACTGGGACTAGGAAACAAAGCTTGACCTTGGTCACAAGGCATGAGGCAAAAACAAAACAAAACAAAACAAAAACCCAAAACAAATGCTCAGATGTTTAGAACTAGGGCACAAGGTCAGAACAGAATGAGCAGCAAAGCTCATTTAGGGTTCAGAGCTGGAACGAACCTAAGAGGTGATCTGCTCCACCCCTCTCATTTTACAGAACAGTTAATAGACCCAGAAGGTTCTACAATTTTCCAAGGTCATAGCAGCCAAACTGCACCCCTGTGTTCTGACATCACAAGTATTTAAGTGCTATGAGAAGTAATAATTTCTGGCAAAAATAAGTGTACTGATGAAAAATAACGTGAAACGAATCTTTTGTTGTACACCAATTCCCATTGTATCTCAGGCAGCTTGCTTCCCCTTGCCTACCCCTGGGTCCTAGATGCACCCAAAGTGGGTGCTGTCTGTATCAATGAACTGGAATTTATCCTTGTCTGCCCAGTTAGACCCTAAGTTTTATATTTGTGTCAGAGGTAGGACTTGTCCTAAGGTCTTCTTGACGCCAAATCTGGCACTCCATCCACTAGCTATGCCATGCTCCCTGTGAGTGTCCTGACAAGAACAGATGCCCAATATGCACAGTTCTGAATACTACCCCTTCCCACTTCAGTTAAGTTCACCTCTTATAATCCTCTCCATATGAAGGAATTAAGAAGACCAAGATGTTAGTCTCTATGGGACACATATGCTGCTCAACACATCAACATATGTGTTGACATGCACATATCAACATATGATATGTGTCTTTCTTCTTTGTACAGAGAACTTCTCACAAAGAAACTTACTCTATCAATGAACATCAGGTGCTATTCTGACATTTCAGAGCCTTAGACTGTTCTCTGGGGTCTTGAGAAGTTAAGTGACTTGCTTAGGGTGACAGCTAGAAGCAGGTACTCAGTCCAAATCTTCTTGAATTTCTAGATGACTTTCTGTCAAACTATATCTCTTAAATTCCCTTCAGGTTCTGCTAGTTTCTGTGGCTAGTATAGTACCGACTTGTTAAGAAGTGTCTGTGATCCTCATTATCCAACTCATTCTCTTGGATCAAGTGGATGTTGATAAGCTTAAAAAGTAGCATATTAAGTTTTCAACTTCAGTCCTTCATGTTTGGAGGAGGAGACAGGGAGAGATGGGATGGGAAAAGTTCTACTGGATTTTCCATTGAGTCATAAGCTGAGAGTGGTAGAAGAATGGTCATTGACACATCCACTCCCATTTTTAAGCCTGGAGGGGAACCTGAAGTCAGATAACTGAATGTGAAGGTGTTGGAGTCCCAGTAAAAACATAAAGAATTGTAGGAATATTGTTAATGACACCCCATTATCACCTTATGAGGAATTAATCACTGGACCTTTGGCCACCCCCAGAGACCTAAGGTCATAAGGCAGGTGACTTTTCAAAGTGAGGTAAGGAAATAAAGAGGAGAGGAAGAGTGCACAGCATGAAGTCCCATCTAGAAGCACTGATACTGGATGGGTCCAGGGAAACCTGGTGAAGTGAGGGACCTTGGAAAATCAGAGGCAAAAGGATGAAAGGAAGCTGGAGAGACAAGATTCTTGCTCCTCCTCTTCCATGACTGGCATCCAGGGAATGCCACATTCCTGTGATAAAAGAGAAAGGGCTGCTTTGCCAACCCACACGGACAGACTGTTTTTGGCTACCTCTGTTCAGTCTTCCATGTGACCTATCATTCAGCCCTGCAGCATTTTGTAAGCTTCTCACTACAGAGAAGCAAGATGAACTGTAACAAGCAGTTCTTGCCATACAACCACCCTGAGCATCAGCTCATGCTGAAAGAAAATTGATATTATGTCTACATTACAATTACTCCCACTCCTTCTCTAGCAGAGTACGAGGTGCCATTGGAACAAGTGTCCCCACTGAAGTGAGCCTTCTTTGACTGGGAAACAATGGCTCTTTCCCTCAGGCTATCCCTTACCCGAGGATGGGGCAGTGATTGTGCCAGCTTAGAGAAGACATTGTAGGGAGACCAGAGTTTTTGCCACTAAGTCTAAGAAGCACATTGGCCAAATGACCATAGTAGGCTTCAATCAATTCTCAGCCATTCAAAAATAATTTAAGTGCCTATTGCATATCAGGTACTGTGCTGAGTAGTGGGGATATCAAGAAAAAGTACAACTAGCCTCCACCTTCAAGGAACTTACCTTGTAATAGGGGAAACAATATGTGTCCAAATAAACACACAGGCAAAGTATGTACAGAGTAGATGGAAGGTGGGAGTGAGACATGTCACTAATGTTGGGCATCGCAGTGATGCTATTTCTAGCCTTTATTTCAGTCCCCACCTTTCACCAGTATACTAAAAAAATAAAAAGGGGTAGCTAAGTGGTGTAGTGAATAGAGCACTGACCCTGGTGTCAGGAGAACCTCAGTTCAAATCTGACCTCAGACACTTGACACTTACTGGCTGTGTGATCTTGGGCAAGTCATTTAACCCCAACTGCCTTGTCTCACTCCTCCCCCTCAAAAATGAAAAAGGTGTAATGAGGAGGGGAGGCTGTGGAATTGGCAGGTGGGAGAGTTGGAGATCCTTTAGTTCTTCTAATAAAACTCTCCCTCCAACTGCGGCCCAAGACCCCCAAATCTATCATTCCCACAGACTTTGTAATCCCTCTCCCGGAAGTGAATCTCATGGCTGCCTCCTCTTTATTCCCTAACTAGGTGACAGGACAGATAGGTCAAAGAGTTTCAGTCCTCATCTCTCCCATCTCCTGAAGAAAAAAAACAAAACCCAATGTGGTTCAATGGAAACTACTCTGACTAAGGAGTCAGTGGACCTGGGTTCAATTCTCACCTCTGAGCGGTACCTGTGTGACTATAGTCTTAGTTTTTTTAAACCTCCATAGGCATCAGTTTCCTGATCTATAAAAATCAGTAATCTAGTCTCTGAAGTTGTCTTCCAGTTCTATGTTCCAAATCTTGTAACTCTAAGTTTAGGGTTAATAAACTGGAGTTAGGAAATGGTGAATTAAGATCACCATTAGGTCTGTATTTTTAATCTGAAAAAAAAAAAAAAACCAAAACTTGAAGACTACCTAGATGCCACTGTGAATTCATTTATATTCATTTTCACATATAACATATGTTCTACTTATTTTCAGGAATAGTCTTGTGTGAGAACTTCCAGAGTAAATACAGGCTTCATTACTGTGCCTACCAGAAGACTGATCTTTATCAAACCCATATAGATAATACTGAAGGACAGAAATTAGTAATGTTTCTTGCTTCCAGTAAGATCTTGGGGCTCATCAACAAACATTATTGAATTTATGGATTTTTTTGTTGTTTTAAGTACATCAGTTCCTGCGTCTGGGACACAGTTTCCTCATGCACTAAATGAGGGGGTTGAGTTTTATGGTCTCTAAGGTCCTTCTGGGATCTTAAATTGTATGGCTCCATGATTCTATGCCTAGTTTATAGAGTGAAATTAAAATATCTATGCCACCAGATAGATAGACCTGGCATGCAAATGAAGATCTAGTGATACAGGACCAATTAAAAGTTTGGTCTTCAATGTAACACTATGGAGAAATTTACTTTTTATCCTTCACAGAGCAGAAGGGATGACCAAGGTATTTCAGTTAAGGCTTAATGACTCTGTGTGGGCTTGTAATGTCTCTGTGCCATTTTCCACAGCTGAACAAAGCCAAGGTATTTCATATCCTCTCTGTCTTTCCCATTTCCTCATTCCTGAAAAGTCTGATTTGATCATTTTTGTCATTATTAACAAAGATCATGTGGCTTCCATTGTGCTATAATAGAAATATAAAAAGATGTTAGACATGTTTCCTGCCCTCAAGATACTTAAAATCTAGTTGAGCCACATGAGGTGAGAGATTCAGAGACAGAAGGGACCTCAGAGACCATTTAATCCCAAATCCCTCATTTTACAGATAGGAGAGAAGGGAAGAGAATACTCATTTATGTAGCGCCTACTATATGCGAGGCCCTGTCTAAGTGCTTTTTATAAATATCAACTCATTTGATCCTTATAACATCCATGCAAGGTAGGTGCTTTTTTTATTACCCTCACTCTACAACTGAGGAAACTGAGTTAAGTAGTGGTTCAGGTCATTCAGCTGGGAAGTGTCTGAGGCCAAATTTGAACTCAGGACTTCCTGACTTCAGGTCCATCACCCTACCCATTGTGCCACCAAATGGATTATGGGGAGATAAGACCTGGGGAGGAGATACAGGAATTTGCCTAAACTTAAGTTTTAGGATTGATCCTGTCTCTAACTTGCTGTGTCACCTTAAACAAATCTCCTAGCCTGGTTTCCTTTAATGTAAAGTGACTGTCACAGGCACAGAAATAACTCATTTATATAGTCCTTTAGGTTTAACAGAACAACCCAGACAAGCCCCATGAGAACTCAAGGTCAGGGGAATTAAAAATATTTTTTTTAAAGAGCTAAAGAAATGAAGTTTATTTTCTTTTATAATCTTATATTATGTAGGCCTTTTTTTCTTCTTTTTGGGAAGTGGTGGATTACATGTGAGATAGGTTGCAAATACAAACAGCCCCATTTTACAAATAAAGGGACTGAGACTCTGAGATACAAAGTCATTTTCCAAAGTCCACAAAGATAGTAAATATTCTTGCTGGCAGTAAAACTAAGGTGTTCTCACTCCAAAGTACCTTCCATGACAAAAAAAAAAAAATCTGAGAGTTTAAACAATGCTGGGTGCTAATGGTCACTCAGGCAGTCACAACCAAAATCTTCTGGAAGAACATGGTGGAGTTTTCCAGAGTTGATAGAAGGTATCCCCAAAGGAGAATGGATGGGATAGGATCACCTGGAGGGAGGCAAGTCACTGATAACTGAGGCATTTGGCCAGCCAGATTCTGACTCAATTGGGCCCTGCTGAAATGACCACAAAAAGGAGTGGCACACTCTTTTTCAGATATCACCACAGAATTCTCTTCATGACCCCATTTGGGGTTTTCTTGACAAAGATACTGGAGTGGTTTGTCATTTCCTTCTCCAGCACAGTGTTGGCACTTGATACATGTTGGTGAATTGATTGTTTCCATAGTTGTGAATTTAGTACATGGGGAACTCAAGTGGATAACTCAGCTGCCTCTTCATGGAAAGAAGGGATAGGCTACAATCACTTGCAGCCCACAGGCACTATTTAACATTGCCAAGGGAACAGCTTCATCTTTGCCTTCATCAATCCCCTCCAACTTCACCCCACCTAGGTCAACTCCATCAGAAGTTTTTAGTGTTTTTATTGTCATGGACCCTCTTTGCCACTCTGGTGAAGCCAATGGACCCTTTGTTAGATTAATTTTTTTAAATGCATAAAATAAAAAACATAGGTTTAAAAAGGAAAGCAATTATAATGAAATAGGATTATCAAAAATATTTTTTAAAAAACAAGGTCATTGATTTACATTAAGAATCTCCACAAGTCAAAATACTGAAATGCTAGAAATGCTCACTGGCTTTCCCTACTCATATTGTCCATTTCTCTCTTTATCCTATACTTACTATTCTATTCCTTGGATTTCAGAATTTTGGGCTGGATGAATCTTTAGAGGTTATCCAACCCCTTTGTTTTAATTATCAAATAATTACGGCTCAGAATGTTTAAGTGACTTATCCCAGGCCACAAAGTTGGTGTTAAAGTTGGAAGGTTGGGATCTGAACATAGGTCTTCTGATTTGGGGTTCGGTGCACTTTCCACTATAGAAGTTCTTTCCCTTATGCTTTGTAAATTTTGGTAGGTATAATAATTCCTTACATTTGTATAATGTTATGCATTTCAATGGTGTTTTCCTTAACTTCTAAATCCTTTAATCCTCCTAATAACTCAACTAGGTGGTATGGTGGATAGAATGCTGGATATGAAGTTAGGAAGACCTCAGTTGAAATCCAGATTCAGACTCTTACTATCTGTGTGACCAGGTCTAGGCAAATTGCTTAACTTTTACCTGCTTTAGTTTCCTTATCTGTAAAAATGAGAATGATAATAATAACATCTACGCCTGAAGGTTGTTGTGAGGATCAAATGAGATAATACTCGTTAAGCACTTCCCACATCTTAAAGTGCTATATATAAATGGCAGCTTTTATTATTAGCTACTATTGGAGTAGCTAGTTAGTGTGGTAGAGTGCTGGACTTGGAATCAGGAAGACCTGAGTTCAAATCCAGCCTCAGACAAGATGTACAACACTGGATGTATACAAGACGTATAACACTGGATAAATCACTTGATCTTTATTTGCCTCAGTTTCCTCATGTGTAAAATGGGGACAAAAATGGCACCCTCCACCTAGGGTAGGATCAATTAAGATGATAATTGTAAAGCATTGAACTGTGCCTAACACATAGTGCTATTTAAATGTTGCCATTATTATTACTATCTTCATTATTGTATTGCTGTCCTCATTATTTACAAATGAGGGAACAGATGCCTTGAGAGGTTAAGTGAATTGATTAGGGGCACATTACAAATCAGAGATATAACCTAAAATAAAGTCAAATCTCTTGCCTTCTTTCCACTGAACCACACTGTCACCTAACCATCTGAATGGAGGTTCCTACTAATTCTCTGTGTCGTACTGGACTTTCCACCATCTGGGTACATTTCGGAGAGAATATTTTAGTAATTTAACTGTCTGAGCGTAATTATTATTCCAAGCTGTTTTTCCCTCATGAAGTAAGATAGAGACCCAAATAGGACACATAGTTTGAAAGAATGTTTAGGGTTGTTTCTTTAAACAGGGATTTATGGTACATTTGCTGGCATAAGTTCCTGAATATGATGTGATACTACCAAAAAATTTCCCTGAAACACACACACATAATTATGAAAACATTTTGTGAATATATGTATACATATAAACATATATTTTGATTGGGGGAGGAAATCTAACCTCACTGGAAAATTTGGGGACCGGAAATTGGAAAAGACATAAACAACATGCCTGATAGATCAGTACACAGAAATAAATGGCCTCGTTCTAAATACAGAAATCCTGTTTATCCTTCCCTGCATCCGCTCCCTTTTTTCTTCCACTAAATATTTTATCCAAGGTGCTGAAAGGAGAATTAAACGGAGAGTTAAAACAGAAATCACCATAGACTAAATCAGAAGGAAATTCTGAGTTTTTGCCTTGCAAAACCTCAGGCTGACTCTCTAATCAGTGCCAAAATATTTGCATATTACACTCTGTTGGCAGGATTATTATCATTAGTGAGATCTTCAAATCTTCCTAAATCAGCAAGGGAGGGCAGGGGGAGAAGGTGAAGTTGGAAGCAACAGGAACGTGGGGCTCTTTCTGTTCCCTAAATGAGTCATCTTGCCACAAGATGGCAACCTGTCTTTCCATTTCTCTGGGTAAGTAGGAGTTTGGTTTTTGTTTTCCTATCTCATTAGCTTGTACTCTCAGTCATGGGCACCCAGACATATTTTTTTTTTTATCATAACCTTCCTGACTGCTCATTTGCAATTCCTCCAGGAGCACCGATAGATTGTTCTCATCATTCTTCTTTCACCAGAAATAATTCAAACATTCCCCCATGCTCTTTGTAAGTAGGAACAGCTCCTGCTTAGAATTCTCCTGTCTTAGTCTCCTCATTCCAGGAAGGAATAACTGACTGTCCTTTCAAAGTCGAAATGCTGGGTGCTTTTACCAAGGCCTGCCCAGCAATCTTGCCCATAACAGAAACTAAGATTTAGAGTTGGAAGGGACTTCTATAGTTCTTATTAAATAGCTGGCTTATAAAATGAAAATATTTGCATTTTATAAGCCAGGGTGAAAGCCAGATTCTGAAGGTCTTTAAATACTTAACAGAGGAGCCTGTATTTGGTCCAAAAAGCAACTGGGAGCCATTGAAGCTTAATGAGTAGGGGAATGACATGGTCAGACCTATACTTTAGCTGTGCTAAGTATTGAATGGAGAGGGCAGAGAGGAGGCAGAGAACTGGATTCTAGTGATGCATTTGACACTAGCCTTAGAGATAACATTTAATGTCTTTGTTCCTCAGTTTGCTTATCAATTAAATAGGAGTAAAATTATTTGTTCTTCTGACCTCTTGGAATAGCTATGAAGGTCATAGGAGGTAAAATATGAAAAATCTAAGTGCCTAGAGGTAGCTAGGTGGCTCGGTAGACAGAATGTTGGGCTTGGAGTCAAAAGGATCTGAATTCAAATATGACCTCCATTATTAACCAGTCACATAATGTCTCTGAGCCCCAGTTTCCACATCTGTAAAATGGGGATAATAAACTTAGCTCACATGTTTGTTGTAAGGAATAAAGGAGCTAACATATGGAAAGCACATTGCAGACCTTCAAGTGTTATATAAATGTTAATGTATTATGAATGCCAAATGTTAATTTATTAATTGAATTATTTATTTAAAAAACTTATTAATTAAAATGTCAGTTTATTATTAAAGTAACATAAATATAAAGGGCAGCTACATGGTGCAGACAGGCTTTGAGTCAGGAAAATCTGAGTTCAAATTTGAACTGAAACACACACTAGCTGTGTGACCTTTGGCAGATCACTTAACCCTGTTTGCCTCAGTTTCCTCATCTGTAAAGTGAGCTAGAGAAGGCAATGGCAAACCACTCCAGTATTTCTGCCAAAACAAACCAAACCCAAATAGGGTCATGAAAAGTCTGGCACGATGGAAATGCCAAATAACAAAAACAACACCAACAACAAAGATGTAAAACATTGAATGAATTATATCCCTTTTCACTCTCCTCCTCCCCATTAAGGGAACCAAGTGAAATCATCATCATCATCATCATCGTCATCATCTTCATAGTCATTGTCGTCGCTGTCATCAATCTTATACCGTTGTTTCCATTCCTTGTAAATGAAGAAACTGATGCCCAGAGAAGTTAAGCAAATTGCTTAGAGTCATACTACAAGCATGTACAGGAAGCATAATTTATTACATACTAAAAGTCAAGCACCAACATCAACACTGTATCTGAAGATGGCTTTTGTAGATGCTTTGGATACACAGTAATATTAAATAGCTATATCAGTCAGGATTCCTTCAGCTAAAATCAGATGTTTGAGTAGCTAAACCAAAATTCTTTTTTTTCTTTCTCCTTAATGTGTCCTTTGGTCCAGAGGCATTATTTGCTTCTGGAAAAGTAAGAGGGTGAAATGTTTCTTTTTCCCACCTCCCCCACCCCCAACTGTGACTTAGAGATTGGAAAAAGTTCCACTAGAGCACCAAGGCTCTTTCTTTTTGACAGTCCAAAAAAGGTTCCCAAACACATACTTTCTAATCCCTTTTTAAACTTTATCTCCTTTCAAACTGCTCTAAATGCTCCCTGAAACAAAAGTAATTATGTTCAAAACTCCACAGATGAAAAGAGAACCTATATCCCCAAGGACAAGCTGACAGGCCCAAGTCGTGGAGATAAAATATTAAATCACCAAGACAGGAAAGCAATTGAACAAATTATAGCTGATGTAGAAGGCCTCCTATTCAACCCGTCATTCTGAGAATTTCACATCTAACCATTCATAAGCATTTCTCTCTCCATTTATTTCCCCCTGCAACACCCTGGTGAACAATGGATGCGCGTGTTCAGGAGACCTGGGATGAGTTTCAGCTCTCCCACTTACCAGCCATGAGACCTGAGACTAGTCACTCTCTTTGTGGCTGATGTCTATAAAACAGGGATAATGAAATCTGCCCTCCCTGCCCCATTGAGGTGTAGTGAGGAAATGGCTTTGAAAACTAAAAAACATTACATAAGCATGAGCAGCAAGCTTCTTAAGGGAAGGGCTTGTTTTGTCACTGTATCCCTAGAACCTAAGTAGCGTCTCGCAGGTACGTAGCAATTAGTTAAGTGTATAGCTTCTTTTATGCAATAGGAGCTTTAAAATGTTTGATTGTTCTCTGTGAATTAAATAAAAAGATTCTGGGGATCATGGCTAGAATGTATCTGTGAGAATGAGAATTTTAAGGCATAACTTTTATAGGTGTCTTAAAAGGGGATATGGCTGTACCTCAAGTACTCAAGGATGTCTGAACAAAGACTCTTCTAACAAATGATCAGCTCAGGAGAGAAAACTGAAAGGGCAAAATTGGTGATCTATATTGGAAGAATGAATGGACTGAGGTAGCTGAGTGGTGCTGGTGGATAGAACATCGTCCATAGAGTCTGGAGAACCTGAGTTTAAGTCTGACCTCAGACATTTTTACTAGCTATGTGATCCTGGGCAAGTCACTTAAACCTGATTGCCTTACAAAAAGAAAATAAAAAGAAAAGTGGATGGATTCCTACACAATATGATCTGAGAGGCATCAGAGGCTTGGGTTTGTATAAAAATCTCTTTCCTATTATCCTGCCAGGTTGCCCCAAATTCTATTATGCTCCACTTCTTTGAGGTCAGATATTATTCATTCAGTGCTTTCATTCACCAGTGAGATCAGAAATCCACTGAAGCAATGAACTTAATCAACCTGTGCCTTAGTTTCCTTACCTGTAAAATAAGGTGTTCAACTACAGGACTCTCATGGTTCCTTCTATTTCTACAGCTATGACTATTATTATAACCAATTGGTGTATATGTGTGTGTGCGTGTGTGTGTATGTAACTAATAATAATAAATAAATGTTAATAAATAGGTTTATATATACATAACTAATAGTAGTAACCAGTGACACTTAGAGTATTTTGAGGTGTGCAAAGTGCTTTCTATATTTTATCTCATTTGATTCTCATGGCAGCCTGCTATAGGGGTCTGAAACTCACTTTTAATTTCATCTTTCAGATATCTGGGGCACTGACCAGACTTGTCCAGGGTTTTTTTTCTCTACCAGGAGTTCTAAACCTGAGTTCTTGGGCTTGATATTTTGATAATTTTATTTCAATATAATTGGTTTGCTTAGTAATCCTAAATATTCTATTTTATGCATTTAAACTATTAATTCTGATTAGCAGTCCATGGACTTCACCAGACTTCCAGAGCCGTCCCTCACCCAATAAGAGGGAATGGACCACTGTAATACAATGAAGAAACTCCTCAAAAACAGGAATATATCCTATTTGTCTTGGGATCCCAAAGATTTAACATAGTACCTTGCACTCAGCGCTTGTCACAGTGCCTGATTTTAATAAGTGTTTGATGGTTTGTTAACTTGTTGACATGCATACAGATGGCATCTGATAAATATGTGAATAAATAGGCTTGTGTGTGTGAGTGAGATCTCCCCAGCTAGGCGACTAGATGGCACAGTGATAGAGTCCTGGACCTGGAGTCAGGAAGATCTGAGTTCAAATCCAGTCTCAGACTAGCTGTGTGACCCTGGGCAAGTCACTTCACCTTTGTCTGCCTTAGTTTCCTCAACTATACAATGGGAATAACAAGAGCACCTTTCTCCCAGAGTTGTTGTGAGGATCAAATGGGATAAAATTTGTAAAGCATTTAGCACAGAGCCTGGTGCGCAATATGTTGTTATTGTTGTTTCAGTTGTGTCTGACTCTGTGACCTCATTTACAGTTATCTTGGCACAGACACTGGAGCAGTCTGCCATTTTCTTCTCCAGCTCATTTTACAGATGAGGAAACTAAAGCAAACAGGGTAAAGTGACTTGCCCAGAATCACATAACTAGTAAGTGTCAGAGGCCAGATTTTAACTCAGATGAATGAGTCTTCTTAACTCCAGGTCCAATACTCTTATCTACTGTACCACCTACCTGCTCTCCATATATAGTAGGTACTTAATAAATGCTTGTTTCCTCCCTCTTTCCTTCTTTTCCTTTCCTTCTTTCCTCCCTCCCTCCCTTTTTTCCTCCCTTCTTTCCTTTCTAGAGACAGACATCATGTCTTAAATACTACTTAACACTTAATTGTGCAGTCTCCAGGACCTGTGGCATGATACCCACAATGCTGAGTACACAGGAGGCACTCAGAAATATCTGTTGAGCGATTTGCTCATCATCAGCTTATCAGCTGAGTCTTGAAAACATCTTTACTGGAAGATTTTTGTTGTAACCTAATTTTCCCTAATGAGATCTGACCTGCAAAACAGCACAGGTAATCTGAAGGGGAAGCCATGTGATGATGAGTAAGCCTGAAGCTTTAAATGAAATTAGTAAGGGGAGGGAGAAGGCCATGGGGATTTTCAGGGAAGGGCTATGGAATCTGCTTAGAGAATAAGGAGCAAACCTCAATCCCCACATTAAGCTGAGAGAAAATTCTCTAGATAGGTCAAGATTTTTGTCCTAGGAACTTGGGGAAAAGAGCCCATTACCTGGCAGAAATTGTACTCTAACTGGCCAAATCTGTACTATTTGAATAAACAAATCTATTTAAAATCAGAACACTGTATTGGCTTGGTGTCGACACAGCTGTTTGGCTTTTTCTTTTAATGAACTGACTGCCAGATGCACTGATCCCTACAAAGACAACAATGTGGCAGATGGAGCTGCTTTCCAACTGCCAGAAGTCCATCTTGTCTTTAGAACATGCGTGTGTGTGTGTGTGTGTGTGTGTGTGTGTGTGTGTGTGTGTGTGTAGGTGGAGTACTGTCTGTTGGAAGAGGGATGGGGGTCCCAAGTCTCAGGAGTTCATTCTCCATCAAAAAAAATCAGGGTGTGGGCAAGGGCTAGGTAGAGGGTTAAAACCTGTCACTTCATCAGTGTGGGGAGATTTCAGTGAAAAACTCCTTCCACCATGGCAGGTCAGCAACTCATCCATAAGTTATAGTTCTAGGAGCTGCTCAGGTGCACTGAGGGGGTTTGAATCAACTCAGCATCACATAGCTGGTAGGTTCCAGAAGCAGTACTTGAAGTGAGGTCTTCCCAATTACACTGTTGCCCTTAAGATTCCATTAGTAATTAATTCTCTGTGACTTTAATGTGACCCTAATTAGAGTACTGAAGTAAGAAATGACATCAGTGTGAGCTAACCTTGAAGCACCTGCTGACAAAACTCATTTACGGTGACCCTACCTGCCCTTAGAAATGCACTGAGACCTGGCATCATGGGAATGTATCCAGTCTGCTGGGGATCACTGAATATTAAATTTTTAAGGGACCTTAGAAGTCATTCAAGTTAACTCCCCACCCAGTTCAAGACTCTGTTCTCTACCATCTCTGAGAGATTGCCTTCAGTCTCAGCTCCAACACTTCAATTACTGGAGAACTTAATAATTTTCCACAGCATCACATTCTAGCTAGAAGGTACCTTACAGATCACGTATTCCTCCCTATTTGGCCTCATTTGACACATAAATGAAGAAAGTTAAGCTCATAAAGGTTAAGTGACTTTCCCAAGGTCAAACAGGTTACAAGTTCCCTGTCTTCTTTCATCCATTTCAAGCCTGAGAACAGGGAAGTTTCACTTTTGTCTTGGCATAGTGCCTGGCACAGAGTGGGAATTTAATGAATACTTGTTTTTTGAACGACTAAAGATAGCTATCAAAAGCCTATTTACATGTACAGGATGACTTGAGGAATTAGCACAATGCCTCTAAATGCTCTGATAGCGGTGGAGTTCTTTATTATGGTGAACAGAAATCTGCCTCCTTGTGACTTCTTCTAAAACAATGGTCTCCAAAGATGGCACTGCAGGACTGTGGAATTATCCTAAGAGGTAGGTCATCAGCTAATTGGAGGACCAGAAGGGTTCTATATCCCTCCCCACACCTCATTCTTAATCATGGGCTTGTCTTCTCTTTCAGTACCCTACTTTTCAGTACCCTCTTTTACCCCCTCACACAACTGACCTTTGATGGCTGCACAAGTGTTGTCCTCTCAAGGAAGATATAACCTAACCTACCTAGGAACTTACAGCTACTGAGTAGGTTGATTTCGGACCCCCAGGGCAGCGTCTGATAACTGCCCCAAACATGCTTTACTTTTCTTCTTCTTTTTTTATTTTTATTTTTTTTGTGGCAAGGAATGGGTAGCATAGGATGAGTTAGAATGAATTAGATGAATTACATTATTCTCCCCATCCACCCCTTGCCCCCTTCTGAACTCTTTATTTCTGTGGAGAATGCCACAATCCTTCCTGCATTCCAGGTTCTCAACTTTATCTTTTACTTTTCACTCAGCTGAAAGTTACCAAAAAGTCTTTTAGTTTCCAAATTGGATGGTCTTGTCTCAATCTTCATCCTTCTTGATCTCTGCAGCAATTGACTGCTGTCAACACCTTTCTTCTCCCTGGATTGTTATGACACTGATCTCTCTTGGTTCTTCTATATGTCTGATCGCTCCTTCCTAATTCTCCTTTTCTGAATCATCTTTACCACTTCTCTTGTGGGTGTATCTCAAGGTTCTCCTGGACTCTCTTCTCTCTGTACATTCATTCACTTGGAGACTTTATCAGCTCCAATGGGTTTAATCATCTTATTCATGCAAATGATACCCAGGATCTATATACCCAGATTTAATCTCTCTCCTTAACTCTAGTCTAGTCTAGCACAAACTGCCTATTGGACATTACAAACTGGATATCCTAGAGATATCTTAAACTCAACAGGTTCAAAACAGAACTCATTACCTTTCCTCATTACCATCTCTCACCTAAACTTCTCTATTTCTGTTGAAAATACTAACTATACTTCTTTACTCAAGTTTTCAGCCTTAGAATTATCATAGACTCCTGACCTTCCCCTACCCCACATATCCAAGCAGTTTCTACATCTTGTCATTTCCACCTCCAAAACATCTTTCCCATCTCTCCTTTCTCTTCACACAACCACCATCCAAATTCAGGCCCTCAAAACCTGTCACCTAGAATATTGTAAGAGCTTCCTAATTTTTTACCTGTTTCAAGTCTCTCCCTATTCCAACCCATCCTCCAGCAGGTTGCCAGAATGACTTAGAAATAAAAACAACAATAATAGCTACAGTTTATATATTACCCACAATGTCTTGGGCACTGTGCTAAGTACTTTACAAGTATTATCTGATTTCACCCTCACAGACACCTGTGAGCTAAGTATTATTACCACTTCCATTTCACAGATGAGAAAACTGAGGTAAATGTAGGCTAAATGACTCGTCCAGGGGGACAGTAAGTATCTGAGGTTGGATATGAACTCAGGTCTTCCTGACTCCCCACATGTGTTTATCCACTGTGAAACGTAAGTTGCCTCTGATTTTCCTAAAATGCAAATCTAACCATATCACTCCCTATTGACTTTAAGACACATACTATTTCATTTACTTTGTCCTTCTAAAATTTCAATTTCAATTCCAGTGTCACATGTACATAACCATCAGTATAGTAACATATGTTGTTATTGTGTTCATCCTTCATGGCCCAAAGAAGACCATGCCATCAGAGAAATGACATGACTTGCACTTGACTTTGTTTTGTGTGAGGGAGGGCTGAACATATGTAAAGAAGTAAATACACATACATTAGGAATGAATGTGACTTTTTTTTTTTTACTGGTAGGGATATATGATTAAAAAATAGTTTGCAGACCACTACTCTAGAACCATGCAGATCCTCCTCTAATTCTTCCTCCTCTGAAGAAGGTATTCCCTATAACCAAATGAGTTGTCATTTCACTCCCACGCTTACCCCAGGATACCTGACAGCCCAGAACAAAGCACTTCAGAAAATGAGAAAACAGTGAAAGGAAAAGACTGCTTTCTAAAATTACTTATTCCATTTGACAAATACCTATTACACATGTAACGTATTGCCCATGTAAATGTCACTATTTTATTATAAATGCAAGTCTGTATTGAGTAACTGAAGTCACTATATAGTATGGCCACAACACCAGCATGAAAATCGTAGAGTCTGAGGCTTGGAAGGGACTTTAGAAATGATTTAGTCCACCTGTTCATGTCTGGAGACAAGGTCACACAGTTAGTGAGGGTTATGCAAGTTCCAGAATTCAGATCCATCCAATAGTTTCCTCCTACAACATGACTGCTCTTGGTGGACATTCACAGGGACTGAGTGGGAGGGGAACCCTAGGGTCAATCATCAGGTGGCCCAGACTGACCACAGTGGCAATGTGATGAGGACACTTTGCTCATGATACATGGAGTCATTCTGTTTGTAAGGGCCTACCAAGAGGCCAGTCCTTACATGTAGTAATAGCAAAACCAGGAAGTACTTTGGCAGTTAGAGAATAACGGCACGAACAGTGAACTAGGCAGTCAGTCAGTCAATTCTTGAGGCAGGGGCTGTTTCGTTTCGTGCACAGCACAGTATCCTGCACATAGTAGGTGATCAATCAATAAATATTTTTGAGTCAGGGCTTGATTTTGGCTCTTCCAATTTTGGGATACATAATCTTAATGAAGGCACTTAATTCCTTTCCTTTTCTGCTAAATAATGGGGGTGGGTGCGATGAGACCAGAGGCCCCTGGATGGCTCAATGAATACAGCCATGATCCTGGAGTCAGAAAGATCAAAGTTCAAATCTGGCCTTAGACACTTATTATGGTGTATGACCCTGAGCAAGTCATTTACGCTCTGTCTGCCTCAGCTTTCCTCATCTGTAAGAGGAGGGATAATAATAAAAGATAATATTTGTAAGTTTTTACAAACCTTAAAATACCACCTAAATGCTAGTGATGATGACAATTGAGGACAATGATGATTTCTGAGGTTCTGTCCACAAACGCTATGGTTCTACGATACCCCAAGTAGCCTAATATTTTCAGACATAGATTTTTAGAAAAATGGATAACAAAGAAATCACAGTTTGCAAGAATATCAAATGTACCAGCAAAAAATACTTAATATATCATAAAGACCACACCCATATATCCCCATGTATCCCCACCCCCATGCATAGATATGCTTATTCTTTCTCTAACCATTAATCATTAACACACAGACACACTAGAAGACAGCCACTGTGTACGTATGATGAACAGAAATTTTGTTTTACTTGTTCTTTTAGAATCAGGTAGTGATTTTAGGAAAAATGCCTCAAGGTCAAAGAATTGTTTTTGGAATTGATCTCTTGGACTGTATTTTAATAAAAAGTTTTATCTTAATTATTTTTATTTATATTGTTAATATATGTCAATTATATTATACTTTTAATTTCTGTTATTATATGTAATATAATATGCATTATTTATATTATTAATTTATATATTATTTTATATAATATTGATCTATTATATTAATTTATATCATATTATTAATATATCATTATGTGATTATAAATAATTATTTAATTATTTTAATAAGTTTTGTGGGTTCCTATTTTTTGATACCTTAGTAATTTCCTGATATACTCTGTTCAGTCTCCCTCTCCACCCCAACTTGTTCTTTAAAAAAAGGCAAAATTGGCCAACTTTGTAACTGCATCTGACCATGAATGCAACATTCTGTACCTATGGGCCTCCCCCTCCATTACTGTCATTAAAAGATGTAGTTATTTAAAAGTGGAAGAACAAAAAAACCAATCCAAATCTTTCAAGATGGAGGGGAGAGAATGTATTTTCTCATCTAAACTTTCAGATCAAGACTGGCCATTGCTCTGGTCTGTATGTGTCTGTCTAGTATTCTTTTCATATACCTCGTTGTACTTTTCTTCTTGGCTATTTAAAGAATTTTTTTCTTAGAGGTTGTTACTATTTCTATTTTGCATCATTATCAGTATATCCTTCTCTGAGTCTGAGTTAATTAAAAAATTAATTTCCATTCTAAAATAGTGGGGGGGGGGAAGCCTGAGGGGGACTTTTAAATATTCATTTAGTTTTACTATGAGAAACATGTTAGGAAGGAAGGAAAGATGTATTTCTTAAGTACCTACTATCTGCTAGGTACTGTTTTTACTGTTATTTACTTGTTTGATGCTCACAGCCCGATGAGACAGGTACCATCTTGATCACCATTTTAAAGTAGAGGAAACTGAGGCAATCAGAGGTTAAGTGACTTGATCTGTGACACAGCTGATAAATATCTGAGGCCAGATTTGAACTTAGGTCTTCTGACTCCAGGCCCAGCACTCTTTCCACCGAACCACCTAGATGTCCTTTTTGTTATCAAAGAGCCCTGGGAGTCCCACCTTGATTCTAAACCAGGCTTTGCCACTAACCAGCTGTGTAACCTTGGACAGCTCATTTTACTGTTCGGGGTCTCAGTATCCTTATCTATAAAATAAAGGAGTTGAATTAGAAGCTTTGCTACAGTGGCTCTCAGGGTCCTTGCTGTATGCTGTTCACTAAATGAGCTACAGACCCTGAATTGTGAATATCGCTTTAGTTTGGTTCCATGCCATCTATCACTACAATTCCTGATCAGATCCAATCAGGTTTGAAAATGATCCTCTTCTCCTTGTGCATTAGAAAGATATCCAGATGGAACCACTGCCAATTCTGTACAGAAAAACAAAGAGCTTCTAGAATGAAAGATGTCGACCACAAGGTGGCATGTAGAATTCATAAATCTGTCTCAGAAAGCATAGTCTAAGCCAGTAACACTGACTGGGTGTCAGGCTCTTACAGGCAAGGTTCACTCATTCTACCTAGACTAGACCATAGTCATTTAGTACAAAAGGAGGAAAGTGGGTTATAGTGATCAAGGATTAGAAACTCCAGCTCTTTCTTCCCACCTACTACCTCAATGTAAGTGAAATACCTATGTGTATGTGTATACTCTCTTAAAATCTGCATAAAGTAGAAGCAAAACTTGAACTACCAATCCAGACTTGCTGTGCAATGTTGGGCAAGTTCCTTTAACCTCTGCTCTTCCATCTATTCATGTACAAACTAGATTTCTAAGTGGGATGCTAGGAAGATGAAAGTAGGCTTTAAAAATAAGAAATACATATCTCTTCAAAAGTTCTAGGATCTTTAGAAATAAGTATTATATGAATACAAGCTTTTATTTGGGTTATTTTATTACCTCCTTAACAATTTATTCATAAGCATTTCTTAAGTACCTAAGAGGTCCTGGGCGCTGTGTGGGGATACAATAGCAAAATGAAACATCTCTGCACTCAAGTAGTTTATATTTTAATGTGGAAACGAGTACAGATATAAATACATAATAACAGCCAGTATTCATCTCTAATGCTTTAGGGTTTGCAAAGTGTTTCATATACATTATCTCATTTGGTTTTATATGCAGAATAAATATAAAGAAAAGATACAAATAAATTAAAAGTTGGGAATCCTAAGGTAGTTGGGAAAGGAGGGCACAAGAAGTTGGCAGGGATGGGGCTTTATGTAAATGTAGCTAAGTCTTGAAGGAAGAGAGGGATTCTATCAGGTTGCGGTAGATTGGCAGTGTACTCTCAGCATAGAGACTAGGCAGTTCAAAGGCATGGAGATGGGAGATTTGAGTGTCATGTATGAGGAACAGAACAAGGGCCAATTTGACAAGACTGCAGAATATGGGAAGAAAAAATAGGGCACAGGGAGGTGGGAAAGTTAGGTTGGGGCACTGTGGAAGGGTTTAAACACTAAATGGAGGAATTTACATTTTATTCTACTGGTTTCAAGTAGTCACTGAAGTTTATTAAGCAAGAAAGTGACATGGTCAGATCCGTGCTTAACGAAACCACTTTGAGAGCTGTCCGAATTCTCCAACACTAAGCTGTGTGACTGTGGACAAGTCATTCAACTTTCCAGCCTCTAATTTCTCATCTGTACAAGGGGAATAATAATAGCATCCTTCCTATAGGGTTGCTGTCAGGTTCAAATGTGATAATCTATGTGAGTCATTTTGCATACTTTAAAGCCCAGTATAAATGCTGGCTAACTTCAGTGGCTTACTTATACTAGGTATTTTTTTTTTAAACAAGAACTGTGGGGAAAAGAGAATAGTAATATACTACAAATGGTGGGATTTCAGGCAGACTTGGACCCACTTAGGTAGAGTGTAGCTCCCTCAAATTGTTCCTTCCTTGCTGCCTCTGGCTTTGACTGTGAGGTCAGTGCAGACATTTAATTAAGAGAAGGCTCCTGTAAGACTCAAGGGCTTGCTGCCGACCCTACCTTTGCCCTCAAGTAACACCGATTCTTGGTGTTTGCAGGAGGAAAAGACTTTCCTTTTATGTTTGGTTCCAGGCTGTGAAGACTTTTGTATTCTGTACTTCAAAGTCTATTCGGGGTCTCTGGAGCTCCTCGCACCTGCTACCTTAATAATTCACCCTCTAGAAAGAGGGTGTTGACATCACAATGGAGTATTATTTTGCTTTTCCTGCAGTTAGTCGTACTAGGGGGGTATGACCAGAGGGTAGAGACTATTACTTTTGCCAGACTATCCTAAACTGATCCAAAGGAGAATATTTTACAAAGTGGGGACTGTTTGAAGGGTGAGGAGGAAGCGAGGGGAGCACAAAAGAGCTGGGATGCAAAACTTAAGCCCTCCTGTCTGCACCAGAAGTACCCTCATAAAATCTATAACAGTCCTCTACAGTAGCACCAATCAAGAGGACTTACTGGGGAGAAGAGCCCTTTGGAATCGCATCCTGACTCATCAATTATGGCACTATGTGATCAGTTGTTAAACCTCTCTGAGTTTCAGTTTATCTGTAAAATGGGAATAGTTATTAATGAATACGAACAAAAATATTAATAATAAGGACTAGAAAGAGTTAAGTCAGGAAGCCCCATATCAAAGCCCTGCTTTTGATACACACCAGCTTTGTAACTAGCTTTTTTAAACACTCAGGGATCCAAGCAATTCTTTAAGCCCCAAAATTACAGATAAATCAAGGATTTGCATCAGTGGAGGGAGTTTCTACCCTTGGAGTTCCTTCTGCCAGTAAGATCACAGGCTTGGTAACCACTCACCCAAGATAGTCGCTGCCTGTGTATACATAGAGTTGAGAGGCAAGTACTTTGCCAGCTGTGAAGCCCTATCTAAATGGGAGGCATGATGCCTCTCCTTCTCTGCTGTGCCGGGCATCTCAGGTTTTTTTTTTACAGAAGCCTAAATAGCAGAATATAGAATTACCTTTGGTCTGCGGTGCTTTCTTACCTCCACTTCGTGCGTATGAGCTTTAGAATCCCAAAGAACAAAGACTTCAGACAGAGGTAACTTTGAAAAACTGTACAATGGCCAGATGATGACTAAGAGGAAACATTTATTAGGTACTTTTAAAACGCAACTCTCCGCTTGAATGCCCCCCAGGGTGCAAATGCAATAAAATGTAACATTAATTAAATGCCAAAACAACCAGCCGGGGCAATTAGTAAGGAGGTAAAGAATGTGGCAGAAAAACAATGAGGGAGAAGCAGAATTAAAGGGAAAGATTAAAAGCAAGGAGGCTCTCTTCCTAGTCTGTCTCTGGAGGAAGATAAACACTCAGTCAACCAGGATTATGTCTTTTATGTTCTCTTTGCTAGGCCTGACACACCATGGGGTTTCCAGCTGCTGTGTATTGCTATGTATATAGGTCGATCTTTTAAGGTTGAAAAAAAAATCCCCCATGCTGGGGTGTGTTGGAAGTGAAGCCCTTCTCAGCTGGCTCCTGGTAGCCATAGCTGTCAAGGCAAAATGGACTGAATATATAACTGCTTGTAAGAATCTGCTGGGCTTCCTGGTCCCTCTGCCTTCTAATCTTTGTGGATTAGGTGACCTAACCTTCATTTAGAGAGTCTGCTCTGCCAGAAGGTGGGTCAATTGCATGTTCAGGAAAGGGAAATATAAATAAGGAACTTAGCCCCCAAATGCTTGGGAGCCATGGCATTTAAAAATGTGAGGCCTTAGAGAAAAGGAAGGTGGGATGCAAGGCGGATAAGGAGAGAGGGAGAAAGGACAGGAGGAAAAAAAAGGAAATGAGAAAAGGAGGGAAGAAGAGAGGCAATGAAAAAAACAAGGAAAGAGAAAATGGAGAAAGGGAGAAAGGAAGGAAGGAAAAAAAAGAAATAAATATTTAAGCATCTATGTGCCAGGCACTGTGCTAAATGATTTACAAATATCTCATTTGATTCTCATAACAACTCTGGAATACAGATGCTATCATGATCCCCATTTTATAGCTGAAGACACTGAGGCAGGCAGCAGTGAAGTGACTTGACTAGGTTCACATTGCTAGCATTTGAGACAAGACTTGAATGCAGGTCTTCCTGACCCCAGGTCTAGGACTTTCTCTACTGTACCAATGAAATGCTTCCTATCTAGCTGCCTTAAGAATCATTTTGGTCCACTCCCTTATTACAGCTAGATACATGTCAGTGCTCAAACCCAGGGCCCTGACACCTATTCAGAACTCTTTTGTACTAACACATGCTGCCTCCTGGCATCATGTCAGCCTTTGAATTTTAACTTCCACACTATCCAGCATAATACTAAATACATAAGAGAAAGATTGATAGATCGACTGATAAAAGGGGTCTCTATGGGACAGTTTTATCTTGCATTACTATGATTTAACTTTACTATCAAAGTCTTTCCAGAGTCCGGAGTCTGGTCCTTGAATTCTAATCCCCACAACCAGGTCCTTGAAACCAGTTCCTGGCGTCTTCTCAATCTTGCCCATTGGCTGTTGGACCTCTGCCTATTGCCTACCAATAGCCCCTTCTACTTCTGAAACTGTAAGAGACTGTGTCTGCAGATATCCACTTGTTGCCTAATGCAAGATAACTCTCAGACTATCTGGATATGTATCTGAATTCTCCCTATGATTCTTTCTAGCTTCTGGATCCTGGTGCCTAGCTTGTCCCATGGTTGACTGAACCTTGATGACAACACAACTAATGAAAAGTTCATCAGCAGCTGCCTACAGTTGGCTATATCGGAAAGAGGGTTCACCTGTACTTGGAAAACAGATCCAAAGCTGAATGTCTTTACAGGAAAATTCATGTTAGCCTATATAAATGTGATGTGTAGTATGATATTTTAACTACCCTATAGGCTAGATCTCTTTAACTCTGAAGGCTGCTAGGTGGCACATTGAATAGAGTATCAGGTCGAAAGTCAGGAAGACTCCTCTTCTCGAGTTCCAATCTGGCCTCAGACACTTATTAGCTGTGTAATCTTAGGCAAGTCACCACTCAACACTGTTTGCCTCAGTCTCTTCATCTGTAAAAAGAACTGGAGAAGGAAATGGCAAACCATTCCAGTATTTTTGCCAAGAAAATCCCAAGTGAGATCGTGAAAAATTAGATATGACTGAAATGATCATTCCTCAAAGTTAACTCTCCATCCCAGTAGCAAGAAGGCTTTTTTTTTGATACCACTGCCACTCTTCTACCTCTCTGGGAAGAATTTTAAATTAAGAGATAAATGAATATGCATTGACTTCAATCATAAGGACTTTACTCTCTTCTCTTTCCCCTGCATCCCAAGTACTGGGAATAGCAAAGGAGATGATTGATGAAGAAAAGCAGAGAGCAATGCAGCTCCAAAGGGTGACCAAGAATCCCAAAATGAATTACCTCATGGAATGACTTGGCACCCAAAGTTCTCTCAATGAGTACTTACTGGACAACTATGTTGTACCTAGATTGTACTGAAAGGGGGGAGGGTCTACAGAGAGAGATGAGGGGAATGCCCTTAAGAGTAATTGGGGTACCAAACTGTGAGGTACATCCAGTAAGCGCTGTAAAACTTTAGAGGACCTGATGATTGGTAGAGAATAAAAGACTGATGGAAGGCTACATGAGGAACATGGAGGTCAAGTCCTATATGGGAGGGCTTGGTAGGTACCCACCCTTATAGGATAGGCAGCAACGGAAAACATGAAGGCAAATAGCACATGCCAAGGCACTGAATGGGGAATGAACTTGTCATGAGAAGAGGAGAGCGAAGAGAATGGCTTGACTAGAGCAAAAGGCACATTTTAAGGGCAGCCATGGATATGTTTGACTATGTAAGACAGGACCATATTACAGAAAGCCTCAAAATTCTGGGATTTAAATGAGCATGCCTCATTCTGTCATATGTGTCCAGCAAGTATGATTTCTGTGTTAGATGGTTGCCCCTGTGGCAATAGATCTGCACAGATACTTCAGGACTCGAAGCATCACCTTACCAAATCAGGAAAAGCATAAAGGATGAATGGAACCTATGTGGTTATCTCATCAGTTTTTTTGTTAATACCCAACTGCTCCCTACTGAGCATTTTAGAAAATAGTCTTACTTCCTGTCTGTCTACTAGGCAAAATTTACATGTGATCCAAGTCAAGGTTATTAATACTTTATGGGATTGGAGTCCAGTCTAGGCAGGTAAAATTCTCATTTCAGTTACATTAAATAAGAAAGCATTAAGCACACTGCTTGAAATGATTGCTATTTGATTCAGCAGATACCCCACTGCACCACACCTCCAAGAAGCAGCCAATCTGGCCCATTGAAACTCTGCCAGACACTGATTGAATTATGGATACTTTCATCATTACACTCACTTTCAAATCCTCTTTTTGGAAATCAGAGATGAAGTTGAATATCATTTTTTAAAAAACCTACTTATTTCTATAAAAGATTTTGTGGTATCATTTGCAGTTACAAGATGCTTGGTGCTCCAGGGCAAACCACCTTTTTTTTCTCCCCGCTAAGTGCCAGTGAAAACTGATAAGAGGACTGTAGGTTGTATTAGCAATGACAAAAGTCATAATGGACACCCAGATACGATCCTCTGTGTCCGGTTTGCAAACAGGTCAGGTTTCCAGAGGTGATTCATTGGTGGGTTGTTTGGAATGTGAAATGCATTTCCCAAAGAATCAATGTTATCCGGGCTAGCCTACAAAATCCTGATTAAACCAAAATATTGTTGAATTTCAGTAAAGGCAGTCTATCCCCCCTCCTCCCGTTTTAAAACCACAATAGATTCCTGGGCACTGCCTGATAAAGCAGATGGCTATAAAATGACTTTTATTTTTGCGCAAGAACAATGTTATAATTAGAGGTTACATTCCTGGCCAAGAATTTGGCATCAAAGAAATGATAGGTACAGCCAACAATATGTCACAAAAGAAAAGACCCAATAACTATAAACCTGGAGAATAATTTAAAAAGGTAATATTATACTTGAAGTCTTACAAAGGGTATAAATGCTCTGCAGACCTTGATTTTACAAGGTGTCCAAAAGTAGTTTAACCTAGACATATAGCATATAAACACAAGTCTACTCTCTCATAAATTTTACCTAGACTATACTAGCAAGAGTAAACATCCATTCAGTACTGAGTTTACATTCTGTGAATTTTAAAGGATTTTCTGAATATGATTTGGATTACCTGAGGAATTTTTGAGTTAATGCTTCATTTTTTTTTTCAATAAATTTCCCTGCAGCAACCTGAGGCTTTTAAAATCACTGCATTGTTCATCAAGTTACATTTAAAATATGGAGGTAATGAATATGTATGTGCTGTTACCACAGAATTTCAAAACTGGACAAGACCTCAGAGAACATCTAGTTCAACTTTTTTATTTTTTTATAGGTGACAAAACAGATAGCGAGAGGTTTTAAGTAACTTGCTCAAGGTGATGAGGCAGTTTAGGGGGCTCAGTGGATAGAACCCTGGGCCTGGAATCCAGAGGACTTTGAATCAAACCCAGCTTCAAACATTTGCATGTTGTGTGACCCTGGGCAAGTCACTGGACCTCTGTTTGTCTCAGTTTTCTCATCTGTAAAATGAGGATAATAATACCACTGATCTTCCAGGGTTGTTATGAGGATGAAATGAGCTAAGATTTGTAAAGTGTTTAGCATAGTACCTGGCACATACTAGGTGCTTAATAAATCCTTTTTCCCTTATCCCCAATCCCCACCGTGCAATTGGGAAGAGAATCTAGGTTTCCAGACTCAAAGGCCAGTGTCTTCCTCACCACACTCATTGATCATATTTCTCTATTTGAATAAAAATTATGACCATTATTTTTCTCTTTTACTCAATTTGTTCATTTACAAAAATCCCTATGTGTAAACTAATCAATATTAACCCAAATAAAAGTCACCTGGAAACCAGTGCTGGTTCAGTCACTTTCTCATCCTTCAGTGCCACAGAGACTGCTTAATACTTGCAATCATGGGCCAAATTCCACTTTCTTTTTGAAATCCATAAAAGCATGAATAGAATGGGGAACCTGCAGCCTCAAGGCCGCAGGTTCCCCACCCTTGTAATTATTAGCATGAACATTTAAAAGGAAATATCCAACATTTCACAGAATCACTGGATTTTTGAGTTGAGAGAGTCCTTAGTGACCTTCCAAGTTTTTTCTAGAAATTTTCTAGAATTTCCATTATAACATATTGGAGAAGTGGTAGGTTGGCCTCTGCTTGAGTACCTCCAGTGATGGACATTCGCTATCTACCTAGACCACACCTTCCACTTTTGAACAGCTCTAATCATCAGTTTTCCTGTCAAGACTAAATCTAATTCTTTGCAACTTGCACAGAAGAAATCTAATCCTTTTTTTCTCTTAGAGTTTTTTAAATACTTGAAACCAGAGCTCATATCTATCCTGAGTCCTCTCCAGCTAAACATTTTTAGTTTCTTCAAGTGATCCTTAAATGGAGCAGACTTAAGGCTCTTTACCACTCGGTTGCCCTTCTCTGAACACTCTCCAGATTATGAATGTCCTTCGTAAACTAGGATTGGAACCATATACAACCCTCCAAATACTGCCTGAACAGGGCAGTAGTAGGCTAGTAGGACTACCATCATTTCCTTGTTTCTAAACCTTAGATTCTATTAATTCAACCCAAAATCTCATTATTAGCTTATTTGATTTTTTTTATCACACTGCTGATTCATATTGAGCTTTCAATCCACAAATCCCTCCCAAATCCCCAGTCCTCTTCCAGAACAATTGCTGTCTTACTATGACTCTTCCATTTTGTACTAGCAAAGCTGATTGATTTTTGGTGTCTAAGTAAAAGACTTTTTATTTATCTCCATTAAATTCTATTTTATTAGTTTAGCCCAAGGTTCTAGATTGTCAAGATCCTTAGAGATCCTGACTCTGGTATCTATAACTCACTAAATGGTTTAGGCTGGGATAAGCCAGTATTGTGCCTCTGCATACAAGTATTGAATGGGTACATACAATGATAATGGAAAGAGTGGGAAGTGAAGAAGCCAGTGGCATTTTCCACTGGAAGTAAAAGAAATACTAGAGAACTTAATAGCCTTTTATGAGACCGTCTTTGAGAAGTGTATTCTGATTGCTAATTCAGGATATAAAGAAGAAATTTCTGGGAGAAATGCCTTTTCTATCCCCAGTTCTCATCACCCAGCATTGAAAGTTAGGCACTTGGCATTGTTGGCATGATAATAACGACTTTGGGAGTGTGCTTCTGGTAAAGGATCTTATAGGGTCTCAAATATGGGTAGAGATTATGCATGTTCAATTCCAGAAGACATTTCAAAAATGATAAAGAATGCAGGATGTCCCAAAAGGCTCCCTGCAGGTTTAAACTTTAATAACTTCTTAACATTTAATGCTACAAACTTAGCAAAACATCATTTGGAAGTTCAATTACTTAAATTTCTTTTCCATTTATTTAGTTTTGTGAATTTGTGAATTTTGTTATTGTTCAGTCATTTTCAGTCATGTCTGGCTCTCCATAACACCGTTTGAATGAGGTTTTCTTGGCAAAGATACTGGAGTGCTTTGTCATTTTCTTTCTTTCTTTTTTTTGGAGTTCTATTATTTTATTTGTTTTCAGTGTTCTACAATCACTTCCATATAACTTAGATTTTTTTCCTTTCCTTCCCCTTCCTTCCCCCCTCCCTCCCTGAGACGGCATACAATTTTATATAGGTTCTACACACACATTCCTAGTAAATACATTTTTACCTTAGTCATGTTGCATAGAAGAATTAAAAAGAATGGGAGAAATCATAAAACAAACCAAAACATAATACAAAGAAAATGATCTGCTACATTCTGTGATCAAATTCCATAGTTCTTTCTCTGGATGTGGAAGGCATTTTGCCTTAAGAGACAATTGGGAATTTTTTAAGTCCTCGCATTGCAATGAAGTTCTAAGTCTACCAGAAAAAATCCTTGCACACTGTGGTTGTTGCTGTGCAGAAAGTTCTCCTGGTTCTGCTCCTTTCACTCAGCATCAGTTCATATAAGTCTTTCCAGGGCTCTCTGAAGTCTTCCTGTTCATCATTTCTTATAGCACAATAATATTCCATTACATTCATATGTCACAATTTATTCGGTTTGCCATTTTCTTCTCCAGCTCATTTTACAGATGAGAAAACTGAGGGTTAAGTAACTTGCTCTGGAACACACAGCTAGTAAGTGTCAGGAGCCACATTTGAACACAGGGAGGTGACTCTTCCTGACTTCAGGTGCTGCTCCATCTAGTATACCAATTAGCTGCTTGGGAATTTGGAATAACTGTTTTCAAATTTTAATTTCAATTATGCATTGTGTGTGTTACAGTTTCTTGATGACACTTTTTCAAACAAGTGGATTTATAGAGGAGGTTCTCTTACTTGGTCACTTTGGTCATTTGATCTTTGTTGGACTTTTTCTTATGAGATCACATCAAAGTAGTCAGGTATGCATTAAGATGTGGTTCTTTGGATGACCTTAGGCCTAGAATTGTGAATGCAATCCTTTCATTCACCGAGCATCAGCTGATCAAAATCTTTACAAAATTTGAAAACTGATCTGTGCGATATACACGGTCCAAGATAGTGGTTATGTTGAGTTTTAGTAAGAAACATAAGAATATTTTTAAAAAATAACCTTTTAAATATTGATTTTTGAAAGTTTGTAGCATTTATATTTCTGAATTTATTAAAAATTAAAACTTTACAAAAAGGTTAGGAACAAACATTTGTTAAAACTGCTGCTATATGCCAGGCATTATCCTTAGTACTTTACAAATGTTATCTCATTTAATCCTCACAACTCGGTGAAGTAGATGATATCATTTCCCCATTTCACAGCTGAGGAAACTGAGGGAGAAAAAAGTTAAGTGACCTGCCCAGGGTCACACAGCTAGGAAGCGTCTGAGGTCACACGAGCTCAGGTCTACCAAAGACTTCTGTGATGCCCTAAGCACTTCCACCCTCAATATTCCTGAAATGTGGAATCCATAGGTGTATTTGAGTGGTGGCTATTTTTTGCTACAGTTAATTTGAAAAGGTCTTGTTGATGGAATTAACTTGGTGGTCCAGAGAGGCTCTGCAGTAGTTCAAATCTCTTCAAATGACACACTTAGATATCTGTTGACTCTTCTGGCTTTGGCTCAGGCTAAGTCTGGCCCTGTTTTAAACTCTTGTTTTCCAAATAAATCACTAATCTAGCAGTACAGTTTGTAATGCACACTCCCATAAAGCACATATCTGTTTGTAATAGCTTTGAGGATCTTTGTTTTTGTATCCTGCTTCTGCAAGTATTTAAAGGGCCGAGAGTTGGAAAGGTTAAGCCTCAGAAGAAAATGTCTTCAATGCTTATCTTCCTATTATAAAAACCAACACCACAGCAAGACTCCCTGAGGCTCCCATGATATAATAATTTATGTATCAATCTATAAATTGCCAGGAAAAAACCCACGAAGATTAAGCTGCTACATCAACTCTAATTGATTTAAATTGGGAGGGGGCAACAGATTATCGAATCAACAATTCAGTGTGAATACCTCAAAGAAAAGTTTCCTTTTAAAAGGCAAAATAAAGCCTTAACTTGAATGGTGATGAACTTTTACATTTCATGTGAAAGAGCCTTAAAAATCCATTTTAAATCTTCTCCTTATGGGTTTTTTTGAAGCAAAAGTAGATTAATCCTAGAAAGAACTGAGGCTACTGCAACCAAATCCTTGGAGTGCCCTTTAGACAGGTAATCTAGAAACGGGCTCACTTTAAACACCAAATATCTATTTTCCCTTTTGCCACCCTGGTGGAATGTTTACCACCTAGGAGGATCAGATCTGAGATCTTGGCTTATAGTGCTCTTTGCTGACAAACCGACTGAAAACAGATCTTGCTTCCAAGGAAGTTTTGTTGAACATAATGGTGAGGGAAATGGAAGAAGAGAGGTATATACAAATAACTAAGGTACAAGGACAGCATGTATTTTGGAGCTCCTCTTCCAAATCTCTATTTACACTAGAAGGCTGGGGTGGTCTTGAGGAATTGGACATGATTTTCTAGTACTACTGTTCACCAGCCCACACTGGTATACTTCTTTCCATGATCATCAGTTGCTATCAATTAGTAAGCAAGATTTAATTAGCTTTTAGAAAGGAGTATCTACTAAGGTGATATAGCTTGTAGAAAATATTCCCCCAAAGTTTGCTTTATACTTTCCCACAGTTGAGGAAACTTCCATAGTAGAGGGGAAAGTGAGCTCAAGTTTAGAGGACACACATGACAAAGTAGTAACTCATAGCTTTAGGTTGTCAGAAGTTCCTTTATCCCCTCAATGGAGGTACTTATACATTTCTCCCTAGCTACAGTGGAACTTTTCTGCTGGACTCATTGTGGAACCATGAATCTACCTTCTCTCATCATTCCTCATTTATCTTTGGTTCCCAATGAAGTCACTGCTTCCAGTCAATAATGTTCCAGAGATGCTGCAAGAATCATGACCAAAGTCCAAATTCTCCAGCTTTCAAGTTCACAACATCCTTCTCTGGTCAGAGTCTGAGGTTGGAGGCAGGGGGAGATGGAGGCCATGAGCCAAACATCCTCCTTTCTTTTGTGCCCAAATAACTTCTTTTAAGGAAATTGGCTGGAGGCTTTTGTCCTAAGCTACCAGATGCTTGAATCTCCTCCAGTGTCCTAGTTTTATAAAAAAACCCCTCATGGATTGACCAAGCTATGTTACTTTCTTCAACAGACTTCCTGTGGAACCTTCAACCAGTCTTTGTTCACCCCTCTGATTTTCTGATTCTGTGGAGATGCCATGTCACAAGACACTGATGTCACAGCACAGATTCTAGTTAGTTATTTTAAGTAGAATGGGGAGATCTGATTGATTTACTCAACCAATTCCACATTTGAACAAAGAAGGATGAAATAAATGCCTAAGAGAAACCTAGGGAAAATGCCATGAGATACCCCTTATTACACGGGTAACATGGTGCAATGCTCATGGCTCTGCAGTCAGATGACTTGAGTACTCGAATCCAATCTCTGCCACTTATGTTACCTAATGTTTCTGGATCTCAGTTTCTCTATCTGTTAAATGATGGACTAGGCACTGGAAGGTCAAATAGTCAAGCTGAAGCTTAAATACTTTGGCCACATAAAAAGAAGATGGGGCTCGTTGGAAAAGATCCTGATGTTGGGAAATATTGAAGGCAAAAGAAAAGGGGTGATAGAGGATGAGATGGATAGGGAGTGTCATGGAAACAATGAACATGAAATTGGACAGACTTAGAGAGTTGCTAGAAGATAGAAGGGTCTGGCGTGCTACAGTCCATGGGGTCATGAAGAATTGGACATGACTGAATGATTGAAAAACAGTAACAACAATAACAAAAAAGGACAAATAACCTCTGATTTCTCTTTCAGTTCTAAATCTATGATCTTATCTATGTCAATGACCCATTAAACGAACTTTAGGAAAGCAATGCAGCATTATTGATACCTATGTTGATACCCAAGGGACTACTCTTGGAAGAGTAACACATCTAGAGGGGGAAGTTCTGGCATTTTTATTTAAAAGTCACTATTTTGTCACTAGTCAGTCAACCAGCATTTATTAAGTACTTACTATATGCCAGACACTGTGATAATGGGGGCAAAAACAGAACAAGGGCATAAACAGCCCCTTCCCTAGAGGAGGTCTCAATGGAGGAGATAACACGTAAATAACTAGATTCACGTAAGATACATACACGAGTAGATGGAAGGTAATCTAAGAGGGAAAGGCACTAGAAGATGGAAGACTAGGAAAAGCTTCTTGAAGAAGGTAGGACTTCAGCTGAGTCGTCAAGGAAACCAGGAAGGTGAGGTGAGGGGGCAGAGCATTTCAGGCCTGTGCAAAGGTATGGAGATGGGAGATGGATTGTCACATTCAGAGAACTGCAAGCACACCAGTGTCCACTAGATCACCAGTATGTGGGGAAGAAGGCTGGAAACCTAGCAAGGGGCCAGGTATGAAGAGTTGCATCAGATCACTTCTCTCCAAAACTTTTTAGCATTTAAAATGCTGAAAGTCATTGGGATATAGAGGTTCAACATGAATAATTCATGAAACTTTGTTTTGCATCACTCTAAATGATTTATCAGAGTTTTGTATTACAGTTCTTTAGCAATTATCATTGTCTCCATCTTATCTTCTTACTAGATTAGAAGCTTTATGAAGTCAAGAATTATGTCTTATATCGACTTTGCATCTCTCCCAATGCCCAGGATGGTATTCTGCACCAATAAAAACTGAGTAAATATTTGCTGGATGAATGTGACTGATACTTAATAAAATAGCAATAACTAACACATTGGCTTGACACCATCGTCAGTATCCTTTTTTCCTTTTCCTAGGAACTTAACTACCAAGATGAATAATTTTTGTCACCATCTGGTCCAGGCACAGAGTCTGTGAAGAGCTTAAGTTGTTAATCAATAAAATGTCATTGGTAATAAGCATACTTGACCCATATACTGAGGAGGGGAAAAATAATGTGAATTGGGATTTTTCAATGACATTCTCCAATAAACATTTTTCAACGTGCAATGAGGCACAGTGAATGATAACAAATGTTTTAAAAGGAAAGCTTAACTAGCAAGTATTAGTTATTCCACAGGACTATGCCCATGTCTTCAATCACAAAAGTATCACAAATGGAGTTAAAATGTATTTGCTAGCAAAAATGACCAGCAAAGTGCTAACACTCAGAAGAAGAAATCACTCCAGTATTTTTTTATGCCAATTTTTATTTTCTTCCCTTGATATCTCATCGTACTCTGGGCAAACTCCTTCGTCCAGTTGGAGCTATGCCTACTTTTGCAATAATGAGCATTGCCAGGCATTAAGGCCTAATAAAACAAATCTGTTCATTAAAATATCTCCAAGGAAAAAAGAGCACGGGAAAACATAACTGGTTAAGTCTAACATTCCCCTCCCACTAGGGCATATCAGGCAAGCAGTCCCTATTACAATATATGTGACAGCTTGAAGATCCTCCAAATTCTTGTATTCCCTTTTCAATTGAATAGAGACTTGAGAATCTGTAGGTTCATGTACGCTCAAATTCAGATTACAAAAAAGCCGCACTTTTCGCCCCTGAACTGGGGTATCTTACCTTCATATAGCCAGTCACTGAGACCATTGTAAATGACACCTTCTTTCCCTGTAGAGACCACCCGGATTGCTTGCTTCCCCACATGTGCACAGTAGTAGATGTTATTCTCAAAGATAAATATCTAATTTGGAAAGAAAAAAAAAGAATGCAATTAACCATGGAGGCCCACACAAAACTGTGGACTGCAATCTGAACACTGCTATTGGGTCCCATGCTAAGTAATAGAACTGTTTTAGTCTAATGTTTTGAGGGCTACTTGGGATTCATTTTCCCTCTAACGATCATTACAATCCCACACTATACATGGGTGACTCAAGAGGTGATGAAGCGATTCATTTTGGCCACTAATGCTGAATGAAACAACTCCAATAGCTTATTTGGTCTAGGAATTTTCGTCACTCTGTCGTATCAATTCACTCATTTCTATACATGCAGACATATAATCTTCCTATTTGTCTTTGAGTTCCTTGAGGGGCATCTAGGTGATGCAGTGGATATAGCACCTGGTCTAGAGTTAGGAAGACTCATCTTCCTGAGTTCAAATTCAGCCTCAGACACTTACCAGCTGTGTGACCCTAGGCAAATCACTTAACCCTGTGTACCTTAGTTTCCTCATCTGTAAAATGAGCTAGAGAATAAAATGGCAAACCTTTCAGTATCTTTGCCAAGAACACCCCAAATGGGATCATGAAGAATCTGAAAAAAATGACTGAACAGCAAAAAAACTCCTTGAAAAGCATGGCGCTTACTGTCTTTGTATACTCAACACTAAGGAGAGAGTCTTGCACAAAGTAGCAATTTTTAAAAGTTTGCTGAAATGAATTTCCCTGATGTTAAAAGCAGTGGACTCAGTCATGAATCCCAGCTTAGAGTCCTAGGTATATCACCTAGGTAGGTGACCCATGGGCAAAACATTTCATGATCTGAGTCCTTAGTTTTCTCATCCTTGAAATGAGGGGGTTGGACTAAATGATTTCTGGATTTGGAGTCAGGAATCCCTGACTCCAAATCCAACATTCTATGTATTGCACTATCTAGCAGCCAAACTGGTGAGCCATTTAGACACATGAGCTCAGATGCTCAGACTTGAGTTTTCCACATTTTAATTCTCAGGGAAAACATCACACCAGGAATACTACTATAGCACCTCCTTGCTATCAGTCCAGAGACATGTGGGCCCAGAAGAGTAACAAAACCAGCCACCTGTACACTCAAAAACCCTATACTGTCAGTGACATTTACCAAAACATATAGAAGGTGAGCATTTTGCAAACTACTGACATTGGGGCAAATGTTAAATATCTTTTCTGGAAATACAAGAAAGCAATTTCCCCATATCATGCTCATGATAAGGGGGACCTCGAAACAATATAGAATATTGGCTTTCTGCTCCACTCTCTCAGGTTCTTAGAGTATGCACTTCAACCAGAAATGAGTTGGCAGGCTTCCAGAAGCAAGTATACACCCTAATTTAATTCTAGTAGCTGTTTGGGTGAGTTTGCCTAAGGGTAAGAGATGCATGATTGAAATTTTAGCTTGCTTCATACCTTCTAAGCTTTTTAAGCTAAGAGAATTATAACCAATTAATAGATTTTGAAATTAAAAGTCTTATATTTAGTATTATATTCACTCTATTAAACTGGCTTTATTTTTAATAGACCAAGGGAAAAATGAAGTAAGAGGTCAAGTTTCTGAAAAAAATAATGAAGATTTTGTTTTGGTGAAGTTTTCTGGGTTTTGCTTTGTTTTGTTTGAGGTGGGAGATTTTGTAGTCAAGTTTTAATGAGAGGTTGGGCAGAGTTTAGACTTCATCTATATTTACAGGTGTCCAAATATCTAGCTGATGAAGTTATCAGATTTCACTTAGATTTCAGGGAATAATTCAGCCACAACTTGTGATCTTTCAAGTGAAAACACCTTCTTTTCACTTGTTAAATTAACACAGTCTATCAGTCAGGAGAATAGACTCTGTCTTATCAGGATGTGATATTCCTGGTATAGAGAATTGTAAAGGGTCCAGGAACAAACACAGTAACAAGAACTTATTAGGCGTTTACTATGGGCCAGGGACTGTGCTAATAGTCCAGAGAAAAGCAGGAAGCATTGTCTCACCCTACAGCCAGGAAGCCTGGATTCAATTTCCATCTCTGAGGCAAATCACTTAACCTCCTAGTTTCCCAGGCACCTCTGTAAGAATGTAAGTTAAAGAAAAAATCCTGACCTGCCTATATATGATAATAATGACAACAATAACAACAGTAGCTAATATTTACATAGCGCTCACTAAGCGCCAAACACTGTTCTAATTGCTTTACAATTATTATCTCCTTTGATCCTCACAACAGTCCTGGGAAGTAGGTGCTACTAACATCCCCATTGTGCTCTATCCATTGTACAACCTAGCTCTCTATTATACTAAGAGATAGAGGAGGCAGGATCTTTGCAATGAAAAAGAATCTGTGTCGTCACTACAGAAAACCAGTGCAAGGTGCATACATCCAACCACAGTCCTCAAGTTCCCCAGTTTTGGGCTGTGGCAATGGGGAGGGTCCCATAAGCCCTCCCCTAAAATTTATAGATTAATTTAAAAGTTTCCTTAGCCTCTGACTCCTAGTTCCTTTTATCCCCTTCAACCCCTTCAGGCATTCTCTCCACCAAGTTGTGAAATTAGAGTCAGTGGCAGGAACACAGAGGACCCCAAATCTTCCTTTTTCCAGTGGGGTCTGTAGAAGCTAGCACATCTGCTGGTGACTTGGAACCAGCTCTTCCTTGCCTTTACCCAACCAGGAGCCTTCTCACCACCGCTCATTTTTTTCCCCTTCAGAGCATTCTGATTCTATTTCCAGACAAATTTTCGTAAAAACAAAATGTTCCTTTTTTCTCAAATGCTTGATGACTTCCCACCGTCTACAGAACAAAGTATAAACTCCTTAGTCTGGAATTCAAGACCCTTCACAATCTTGTCTCAATCCATGAATGTCATATTAGCACTCAACTCTTAGCCAAACGGATCTAGTCATTGTTCCCAGAACACATTAATGACTTAACCCCATCTCTTACTTTAAAAAATCTGTTCGTCCTCCAACAACCAAAACAAATGTTACTTTGTTGCAAGGCAACAAGAATTTGTGGTGTTTAGGTGTTGGGAATACAAAAATAAAGGGGCAAAGGGGCACGGGAAGGGAAAAAGCATTTCTGCAGTGACTACAATGCACCAGGAACTGCGCTAAGTGACTTTTACAAACGTTATTTCATTTGATACTTACAACAACCCTTTGAAGTGGGTCCTATTATTGCTCTTCCCCCCTCCTTTTTTAACCGTTAAGGAAACCGAGGTAGACAGGGGTTAAATGACTTGCCCAGGGTTACATAGCTAGTGTCTTCTCTAATTTGAACTCAGATCTTTCTGACTGCAGCTATAACTCTTTATTCCCTGCCCCCCCCTTGACCCTCCCACCCCCGCTAGCTACCTTTGCAAATGTAAGTCAAAAATACAACCCCTGCCCTCAAGACCTTCCCTTCTTTTGGGGGTGGAGAAAGACATACAAAAAAGAAAACTGGAAAGAAAAGGGAGGGGGAGGAATGGAGGTGATGGAGTTCGGAGAAGCAGAGCCCAAAGAAAAATGCAGGATGGCTGATCTGGACCTGTCCTCAAAATAGTGGTTTGGGGAGGATCTTGCCCATTTCAGAAAGAGACTAGAGGGAGGGAGGGATGTTCTAGAGAGAGAGGGCAGCTGAAAGTGATACATCCTTTGTTTGAACTGTCAGCTCTTAGCATCTCTACTGTTTATCTGGCAATGACTATGTGCTACTTCATTTCATTGTTATGTGTCTGCTTGTGCTGGCTCCTCAAGGAGGTTATTACAGCTCTTGGAGGTGAAGAAATACATTTTCTACTTGGAGTAATAATTTGGCTAGATGATGTGAGCTTTGCCCTGGGGCACCAAAAATTTAAAAAAGTTAACAGTTCTCTTTCAGCATTAATGTTACTATAGTAACTAATTCTGCTCTCTTCCCATCCTCTGCTCAAGTGAATTTGTCTTAATTTCTTTCTATATTATTTTCAAACTGGGAATTACAAAGTTGATTTGAGGGCACACATTTCATGCTCTTTGCCCTAGGTACCAAAATTGGTCATTCAAATTCTGCTTATACTTTGAATTAACAGTAAAGCCTTGAAGTATGCCCCCCACGCAGCAAGGGCTCAATAAATACTGGTTAAATGAATGAAAAGGAATCAACAGGCACCTCAGGAACTCAGTGTGCTACAGCAGAAGCAGCACTGGGGAAGAGAGAAGAATGAGAAAAGTGGGGTGGGAACAAGTATTTATTAAGTGAATATTACATGCCAAGCACTGTGCTAAGCGCTTTACAAATATGATTACATTCGATTCTAATGACAATGCTGGGAGATAAGTGCTGTTATTATTCCCATTTTACAGTTGAGGAAACTGAGGAAAACTGTGGTTAATCAACTTGCCTAAAGTAATACAGCTGATAGACATTTGTGGCCATATTTGAACTCAAGCCTTCCTAAATCCATGGCCAAACTCTATTAACTGCACCATGCAGTGAAAGACTTGGTTTGACTATGACTCTACCACTCTATACCTTTGTATCTGTAGCCAGACCCACAGTTAACCTTTCCATTTCCTATTTTCTCCTTTATAAAATGGATATAATGATATTTGAAGGGTCAACCTCACAAGGTTATTGTGAGAACCTTGAAGTTCTATCTAGGGTCTTTGACTCATCTCTCATATAGGGTCTGTTTCCATATTCTCTCAATTCTACCTCCTCAATACATCTCAGACCAGTCCCTCTTTATTTTCACTACTACCATAATATTATGGCTCCTATTATCTCTCTCTTGAACTGTGAAAACATCCTCCTAACAGTTCTGTCCTCCATCTCTATATTTTCCAATCTATCCTCTGCACCAGAGGTTTTTAACCTGGGGTCTGTGAACTCTAAAATATATTTTGGTAGCTTTTTAAATATGATGGGCTTCCTTTGTAGTCCTATTTACTTTATTTTCATGATTTAAAAAAAATCCTTCTAAGAAGTTCACAGGCTTCAGCAGACTGTCAAAGAGGTCCACAACTCAAAAGAGGTTAAGAATCTCTGACCTATACTATGACTTTTGTCAACACAGAGAAATACAACTATGGGATTTTCTTTCACCAGCGCTAAAGGTAACCCAAGACTTAGACGAATCTGAGAGGTACCTAAGGTACATAGGAGGTAAGTCATTTGCTCAGGATCATATAAACAGGGGCAGAGTTGTTATTTGAACCCAATTTTCCCTGACTGCAAGGCTAACATTCTTCTTACTCTATCACATTGTCTTTATTTTCTCTGTGCTACTACTAGGTTAATTATTCTCCACAGATCTGGGCATGTAGCTTGTAAACTTTAAAATCTTTAGTGGCTCCTTATGCCTTTCAAAACCTGCTGAACTAGCATTCAAGACCCCCTATGATCTGGTTCTATTCTACCCTTTAAGCCTTATCTCATAAACTTTCCTCCACATACTTTCTGCTCCAGTTAGAGTAGAACATTCTCTTCTCCTTTAACATGTCTCCTCCTCTTGCTCTTCTTCTGCTCCCTCCTCCTCCTTCTCTTCTAACTACCTAACATTTACATTGGCTTACTATATTTTAACTACTTTATAATTATTAATCTCCTTTTACCCCCATAACTCTGGGAAATAGGAGCTATTTTTAATCCCCATTTTGTAGATGAGGAAACTGAGGCAAACAGGTTAAGTGACTTGCCCAGGGTCACAGCGGGTAAATATCTGAGGCCAGATTTAAACTCAGGTCTTCCTGACTCCAGGCCCAGTACACTATTCACTACACCACACAGCTCCCAGTTCCCTTTGCTCATGTCACTCCCTATAGCTGGTTTCCTCTCTTGGGATGCTGAATTTTTAACCATTCTTTAAAATCAATTTCAAATGTCACCTCTTCTATAAATCTTTCTCTGATTCCCACTGATGATGACTTCACCCAACCCAAACCTCATATAGTACTTTGTAAAAATTCCTCTGCTGAAGTTATGTATTATTTTATATTTCAGTTATTGAACAAGTATTCATTTGCTGGTTGCTTTTCATGAAGGGAGAAACTGCTTCTTGTCAAAATTTTGTTTTTCTCCAAAGAGAACTTTGCATATAACAGGATTATGGTGTTCAATTGACAATTACAATAATTATTTTAGCCACTGAAAGTAACAGCAACTACAGATTTCCACCTAGAAGATGCCTTTCAATAACCAATGGCAGAGGCTGTCTTTGTCTATCAGGCACTGAAAAGTGAAGCTACATCTAGTCTATGAAAGAGTATCAGTCAATGAACACATGGGGACTGAATATTTATAGGAGCCTAGCACATAACCTAAGGAAGAATAAGCATAGAAGTATGGCAGCATATCTCAGAATATCAAAATATTATAGCAGTTACGATGATCAGAGAGACAACCAGCCTAGTTTAAAAAAATCAATTGATGGTTGGTATAACAAATAGCACTGGACTGGGAATTAGAAAACTTGTATTTTAGATCTGGCTCTCCCACTAACTGTGATAACAACTGAATGTGAATTGAAGAGGATCTTCATGGTCATCTAGTCCAATCTATTCATGTCAACCAATTTCCTTTACAACATTCTCAACAAAGAGTAATCTACACTTTTCTTTTCTAGGCAGCTTACTCCACTTGCAAATAGCACTAATTGTTGGCAAGTCTTTTCTTACTGAAACCTAAATTTGTTTCTTCACAACTTCCTCCCACTGCCAGGAGTTCTGCCCCATGAGGTCAAGTTTATAGAAGGTTAATCTCCCTTCAAATACTTAAAGACATCTATTTACTTCTTCTTTCTCCAAGTTAAACATCCTTAGTTCCTTCAACCCCTCCCTGATCTGGATGTTCTTTAAGTCATTAATGTGTTTCCTAAAATATGGCATCCAAAAATAAGCACAATATTCCATATGTGATTTTACTATATATGGATTATTGGCTCCTCATTCCCGGAATCTATGCCTTTCTTACTGTAGCGAAAGATTGCATTCAATTTCTGGGTTATAATAACAGAAGATTGACTCACACTGACCTTAGTCAAAGCACTTTACCATTCAAGGTTTCCAGTTTCATAATTAATAAAAATGAATGGACTGAGTCATATGTTCCCTAAGGCCTCTACAGACTCTCACAATGCTAGGAATCTAGGATTCTTTATCCAGACTCCTATTTCTCTACATTTGCTATGGTGAAGAGAGCTCCTAACTCCAAACCACACAATAGCTGTTTTTCCAAATAAGCCCAATGTAACCCTGCAGCCGCAGAAGGATGCTACAGCTGTGATCTCTTCAGATGGATCAGGGGTTGAGGCTATTTATATTTGGTTTGTGGAAATACTGTTGAAATATCAAAGCCTTTAATCTTGGCTGTTCCATTCCCAGCATGTGGCACTGTATATATACAGAGCAAATTGGAGGCACAGAAAACTTTGCTCTTCACCACCTGTCCCTACTTTAGTTTCCTTCCTGAAAATGGCTTTGGCCTTTTCTTAGATTCTCACTTAGAAACCCAGATGAACCAGAGAAGTAAGACTGTAACCAATTTTGGGGGTCTACCCTTGTCCCCACAGAAGAACTTTCCTGTGTATATTGGGTGGGCCAAATTCTACAGTAAGCAAAGCCAAGAGACACAATCTCCCTCTCTCTGGAGGGATCTACTGAAGGTCTTCCAATCTGGCTCCACACCCAACCCATGTGACCTGATTTCCTGTGAGTCTCTAATATAGAACTTTTACTTTAGTCAGGTCTGCCCCTTTCTTATACCACAAACATGCTATGTTTAATTCCTTTTCTTGAATGCCTTCGCTTATTTTTTTCCCCCTTTACCTCCTCTTTGCTTCTACAAATTCTGGTCATTCTTCAAAGTCAAAGCCAGAAGTCACATCCTTCATGAAATATTTTTTCCCCTAACTATGCCAGGCCTCATTGAATTTTCCTTCCCTTTGAGCTCTTATAGCATATAGGATCACAGAATGTGAATTGTGCTATCTTTTATTCATTATTGTTTCATTTGTGTTAGCCTTTAATCCTCAAGAATATTTTTAATAGATATTTTATAGAGCATAGTGGGTAGAGAGCTACACTTGGAACCAAGAATCTGGGTTCAAGTCTTGCCTCTGACGAATAGTGGTTGTGAGACCCTGGCCAAGTCACTTAACTTCTCAATGTATTCAGCAACTCCAAAGGAGGCCTTCTCTAACCTCTTAATTCTAGCACTTTCCCTCTTTTTAATTATTTCTTATTTATCTTGAATATAATTTTCTTTGGATACATATGTTTGTATGTAATCTCATTAGATTGTCCCTAAGGACAGAAATTGTCTTTTCCTCTTCTTGTATCCCCAGGGTCTGGTACATAGTAGGCACTTAATAAATGTTTGTTGATTGATAATACAAATATAAACTGAAGAGAAGGTGCTGACCTGCATTGGGAGTTTCCTTACAAGGGATTTCCCTACACCAATGAAATCACAGGTCCATGTCTTCCCCTAGGTGTACAAAGTGTTACAGGAAGTACAAAAACAATGACAAGACAGTCCCTGCCCTCAGCTAGGGATACAAGATGACTCTTATTAAGCAAAAACACTACATGGACTTTGAGGTGTGAAAATAAAGCACCATCAAGTACCTGGCAAATGCTGTCTTGTCTTGAGAAAAGGCATCTTTCCAATAGCATTTTCAAACTCAAAGGGCAAGCATAGGTATTAATTTTGTCGTTGCTGTTTTGCATTCTTTTTTCTTGATCAAAACTTGTGGTTACCCTGATATAGGAAAGTTCTTTTGGGGACACTTCCTCCAGAGGGTTAGGTCAGAACTTGATCTGTCATTAAATACTTACATGGTTCTCTGGTGGCACTGAGAGATCAAGTGATTTGCCCAGGGTCATATAGACAATACATGTCACAGGCAAGATTTGAGTCCAAGGCTTTTTCACTCCAACAATGAATTCTATACAATGTGTCACAATTGTGAATTACCTAGTCTATGTATGCATTTGTGTATTTGTGTGTGTGCGTATGTGTGTGTGTGTGAGAGAGAGAGAGCGAGAGAGCAAGAGAGAGAGAGAGCAAGAGAGAGACAGAGACAGAGACAGAGACAGAGACAGAGGAAAAAGAGAGGAGAGGAGAAGCGGTAAAGGGAGAGAGAGGCTGGGCAGGGAGGGAGAGGATAGAAAGTTATTCTTAGAGACATAATGGCCCAGGTTCCATTTTACTTTTGACCCTACTGGTTATGCTACCCTAAGCAAGTTGCTTAACTTCTAAGGGCCCCAAGCAACTCTTTAAGACTAGATTGCAGATCATGTGCTGATCTATATCCTAAGAGGAAATTTTGTCCTCTGGAGTTCCCTATACCAGCGAATCAAAGATTCAGCTCCAACACACATACGTACACAGAGACACATTTATACATGTCATCTATCCTCCAACTCAGGGGCCAAAGTGATTTTTCTCAAGGGTGGGTCTGACCATGTCATCCTCACCTTACTTATCCCCAATAAACTTCAAAGACTCCCTATTACCTCCAAGATATAACATGAAATCCTTCATCTGATATTTAAAGTCTTTTTATGTAACGGGACGAGTTAGAGCCGACCTCTGTCCATTGCAGGACGCCACACTGAGAGCCTGCCTAGATAACCTAGGGGCTTGTCAGTAGGGGTAGAACTAGATTTCAGGAGGAAGGGTCTTGTCTTTGTTTGCAACGTGGCAGTTCTTTGTCCAGCTCCGGATGTCCAGTGGAGAAGACACCCATATAAGAAAAGGTGTTAGGTGATAGGTTCAATGTATAGGCTTAGGAATGTTCACGTAATTAACACTATATATGCATGTGAGCTAGCTGGAATAAATGGAGTCCTCACCACCTTGTCTCCCGCCTCAATTCATTACTCACTAGATCAAGGCCTCTTGCCGGACAAGAGCCTTGGGTCAGGTTTAGGGATCCCCGTAATGGTCTAGGGGACCCCAGCATTTTTATAACATACTTTCCTTTCTTTCTGGTCTTCTTTCACTTAACACTCCTCTACATCCAGTGGCACTGTACTTCCTAATTCTCCAACATGACACTTCTATGACTTTCCACTGGTTGTCCCTGTGCCTGGAATGCTTTCTCTCCTTCCTCTACCTCCTGGTTTACCTAGATTCCTTAAAGACTCAGCTCAAATCCTACTTTGTATAGAAAGGATTTCCTGGGTCACCCCTATTGTTTGTGACTTCTTTCTGAGACGACCTTCCATTTATACCGTAGATATCTTGGATGGATACAGTTATTTGTATGTTGTCTCTTTCATAGGAAAATTCACGTCAGGGATTATGTTTTCCCCTTTCTTGGTATCCCCAAAACTGAGAACAGTGCTTGGCACAAAGCAAGCACTTAACAAAATGCTTATTGATTACATGTTGGTATACACACATACATGTATCCAATGTTGCTCATTATTTTCAAACTAATTAAACTGTACCTGGCATAGTGTAGTTGCCACAGGAATGCTTATATCCTTTCCTTTCTTCCTCTCTCCCTCCCTCCCTCCTTCCTTCCTTCTTTCCTTCCTTCTTCCTTCCTCCCTCCCTCCTTCCTCAATTTGATTTTTTTCAGGGGCTGATAGCTTAATTGTGAATTACCTAGGCACTTAACTTCTTTTCCTCTGCCCTTCCATTTTGGCTACTTGGCTATTAAATATTTCCTTTAATAAATCGATCAACCAACAAGTGTCTATTAAGATCCCATGTGGCAGATGCTGTCTTAGACACCAGCGAAATAAACACAAGGAATGAAACAATCCATGCTCTAAAAGAGCTTCCAGTCTAATAGGAAATGAAACGGAAAAAGCGAAATACGAAATGGCCAGTTTTAAGAGTCCCTATTATATCTGGGGAAAGTTTAGTGAATGAGCCACTGACCAAAATGAGTTTTTAAAATTACTTGGGGATCTGAAGTATCCTTGCCCTCATTTGCCCTGTTGCTACAAATTATAAGGAGTTGGCTGTGTATTTACATTTGGGAAATAACCAAGTCCAGATAGGAACATTTAAATCAAATTTCTGGTGAAAGAAAGTTTCAGACTCAAAACAATTAACCAAGGACCGTTTCTCTCCAGGCTTTCCTGGAAACAATTCAGATACAAAATTTGTATTGTGTAATTGTTCTATGTGAATATTTCATGACTTTGTACAATGTGTCAAACTTCAAAATGGTCTAGTTAGGATGGAGAAACCTTTCTTTAAAAAAGGAAATAAAGAAACTAACTGAAACTAGTCTACAGGAAACATCAATGGAGAGCTGTAAACTTTTAAAAGAAAGTTTTTGTCCATGTGATTTTTTAATGATCTTTTCCGTAGGTCAGAGACATTCAGTTTTTTAAGTCCTCCCTATTGACAGAGTACTTTGGTTAGAAATCAGAAAACTTGGATTCCTGTCTTGGATCGATCAAAAACCAGTAAGGTTACTTAGGGACAATTGATTTGGAAAATGGATAAAATCATACTTTTCATATCTATTTCCATTTCTGTTATTTGACAAGGTTATCTTCTCTGCCTCAAGTGATCTTCCTTTTCAGCTTTACCTCTTATGCTCCTCAGGTCCTTCCACGTGTCAGTCAAAGTGTCACCTCCTCCAAAAAGCCCAGAAAATAACTTGTAGATTTTAAATTTGCTTCTATGTACAAATGCTTGTTTCCCAGTAGAATGTAAGTTCTTTGGGAGAAAAGGGTTACTTCATTTCTGTCTTTGTAACCCAAGTATTCAACATCATTCCTGGCAAGTAGTAAGGATTTAATAAATGTCTGTTGAATTCAACTGAATCCATGTTACAAAACTCTTTGAACATGTCTTATAAAGCATAAAGGGCCACATCAGTGAATCACAATTCTATCAACCAGTCTAATACAACCGGCTGCATACAATGGTCACCAACATCAGCTCTGTCTTGTATCCCTTACTTCTCACTAGTCTCCTTCCCTGCCCTTCACTTCAAAAATCAGTGTACGTATTACATGAAATTTCTGCACAGGCCAAGTAATACAGGCTTTAATACCAAAGGGCATGGTCTGAAGCCATACATAAGCCGATGCCTCATAGAGAATTTAAAATTACTCTTCTTACTGGAGAGCACTTGTACAATTCATCCCTTGGAAATGTCAACCAGAATAGAGATGAAACATCTCAGGCAAAACAATAAATGCTTCCCCAGTGGCACAACTTTTAAATGTTGAAGGAAAAGCTTCACTTTCAAAATCACCCACCTAAAGAGATCTCTTCAGACTCACCTTACACCTTGTGAACCCTCATGCTCACTGGCGCTATTGTGGTGTGATGAGATAAGACTACTTTTCAAAGCAAAAGTATTTTCTCCAAATGTAAACAAGTTTCTTGGAGTTGGTCCGCATGATAGATGACACCATTTTGTCCAATGGTTCTGTAGCTAAGAGAATTTCTAGTTGCCTAATAAACTCTACTTATGTTAATAAGAGCACCCACCTCGCAGGACTATTATGAGGATCAGATAAGATGATATTTGTAAAAAAATCCTTTCTTGGTGAGACAAACAAAGCTATACTTTTTTGTACATACAGATCTCTTTGCTCTTTAGTTTTCTGTGCTAGTGATATCATTGAAGGTCTGCAATGAAGTGAAAAATAGCTCTGACAATTCTTTTCAATTTAGCTTGTAAGTAAAAAGAGCACTGGATTTGGAGTCAGAGGCATTGGGTTCAAATCTCAGTTCTGTTACTTATTACTTGTGACTTCAGTGACCTCAATTGTAGAATGATATTGTTGAACTAGATGACCTTTAAAGTACCTTTCAGCTCTAAATCCTATGATTTGATGCATGGGGAGGTTCCTATTTTGAGCTCAAAGGATAAGTTTATTGAAAAGGAGTTATTTTACTCCCAATTTCAGGTCAGCCTTGAGTAAAAGGATAGGATTGGTAGAGTTTGTCTCTCAAACTGTAACACTACCCTTTCTGTTCCCCTTTCTCCCAACCTAATACTTAGAAAATTTTCTATCTGCCCAAAAACCTGTACCTAGACTAACGAGAAGCCCTGTGTTGGTGAGATAGGCATTATGAGAGCTTCTGAGCCTGGAGTCCCATGAGAACGGAGGGAGAATCTTGTCCATCACGAATTCTGTAAGACCAAGTGGTCAAGAAGTGAGTAGCTGAACTGAAGGAAAAAGAAATTTATCAGTGCATTAATGAAGACCACTTGGGCTAGGAGTGGCTTTAGCTTCTTAGGATACAGATGAGGTTTTTTTTAAATAAAATTTTTAGGCCTAATTGGTGTATATAACCAACCAGTGGTAGATGAAGAGGATGAAAATTAGGGTCACAGTTATTGCTAAAGGTCATGTTTGCTCCTGTGGGAAATGTCTAAGATGGTAGTGGTTACCTTTAAAATAGAATCATTTGTTTTCTTTCTGTTGTTGCAAGGAAAGAAGCTGAGGGTCTCCATAATGCTTATCTATTCCTTTGTTCCCAAAGGTCATCTTATCTAGGGAGAACATGTTTCCCCCAAATTCACAATATTCATGTTCATGCTCCAGAGAAGTAAAGATAAACATTTTGTGCACACAAATCTATTTGTTCCTCAGTTATCTGTGTTCAGGATCAAATAAGGGGCCTTGACAGACATAATGCAAGCCCTGACATACCTGAGCAGTACTCCAATAGCTGAAAGAACCAGAGATGTTCAGCCTGGAGAAGAGAAAATTCAGAGAGGGCATGATAGAAGCTTTTAAGTATCCAGAGAACTTTCATGTGACTTGTTATGTATTTCATGTCCCAAATATTGTTTTTAATAATCATGAAGCCTGTAGGTCATAACTCATTTTACTTCCTAAAATGTGATCTAAGCTATGACATTGTGCCCCCAAATAAGAGAAAGATATGAAGCAATAGAAAAGACCAAAGAATGTTATTCTAATGGCTAATGGCTCAAGGATCTATTTTTAGGGTCAGCTATGTCAAGGCCAATGACAGAAGAAAGTAGGGGCAGAAAATCAGGTATGTCAAGGAAAGAGATGAAGGAGAATGTTATTTGGGGATGAGAACTCCTACTAAAAACAGCACAAAAGGTCCAAGTTCAGTGAAGATCCTGAAGTTCAAATTTGTAGTCTTAGGTTAAACAATCTGCTGCTCACCTAAGACAGTGAGTGGAAGAGGCAATTTCTTTATCAAGGGACTTTTCACCAGGAGGAGGATTTATTTCAGATACAGTAACTGAGAATAAAAAGTATTGACTGAGGGTGAGCAAAAAGTGAACTTGGAGATTTTTAGTGGTGGGTGAGGGAGATGGAAGACTTTAAGTCCAGGGGGAGGTAGTTTGGGAAGCTAGGAAGAAGATGGAAAATCCAAATAACACCATCAACCAAATCCTACAGCTAAAGACCAAAAGTTGAACTAACTACAAGGATAAGATGTAGCTGAATAAGGTTAGTTAAGAAGGAAGAGGGGGGTTTAAGAAATGAGTAAGACTGAGTTCCCAAACAGTTGCCAAATACGACCAGGTTTATCTCATGAATCTTTGTAAGTTGTTATTGTATCTCCCTGCTCTTTCCTGTGTGGTTGTCCTGTCTCTGCTTTGAGGTAAATCCTCTATAAAGTATCTGGGGAGGGTGATCTGGTTTCTTTTGAGTAGTTAGGGAAGGGGAGGAAAACAAGATAAAAAATTGAGTGAGTTTCAAGGAGGATTTTGATAAATTCATAGGTAAGGGAGTCTTAGTCTTCTAGGGTTAAGGGATGTTGAGAATGGTAGGAAAAACCTTCTAAGCTCTGAGGTTGATGTCAAGAAGATCAATGAAGGCCTTCTGTAGGCATCCCAAATGCAAACCCCACTGTACTGCTTTAGGCAGAGTAGGAAACCATGGCATGCCAAGCCCTCTCCAGCTTTAAGTCTCTGAAACACTCCTATGGGCTGGCCAGCTCATTGCATTTTGGCTTTTTTCACTCCAGATCTAGGCTTTTGCCATCTGTTTCCAAATCCTTGCTTCAGTTGTGGCCTGTGTCCCTTCTTCAGTCCCGTGGGGGACACTGCTCACCTCCCTGGTTGGTCACTTGGGGCTCTGCTTCACAGACATCCTTTAGACCCTGTTTGCTTCCCTGTTTTTCTGACCTTCTTTGCTCACTGACAATATCTCTGTCACTTCCCTACTTTTTAGGTGGGGAAAAAACCAGAGAGGTTTTTGTCTTTCAACTCCCTGAGCACTTTGAGCCTAGTTACAGTCTTGACGGATACTCAGCTTCTGTTCCCATCATCTCCAGCCTGGCGGAGTTCTGGGATGGGACAGTATCCTCACCATATGCTTCTGCGCTGGGCGGACCACAGGCCTGATAACACTTGGTCCTGATATTGTTTTAATCTAGCTCAAGCTAGTAGGGTAGAAGGGGAAAAAAGGAAGTTGCTTTTCCCTAACAACTGAGCTTCCAAAGGAACAGATGCCCCATTGCATGGGAATGGGCAGTAGAGCAGATATTCAAATGAAGTAATTCATAGTTTAAACATTGTTATACAGGCTTGCTTCCCTAATGCAACTCTAGAGGGCTTTGAAGTAGTGTCATAAAGCAGATGTTCCTGAAAAAAGAGCCAGAGAGCAGGAGAGGCAGAGGTCCAAAGACAGGGTCCAGTTCCTGCTCTGTATTCTACTTTTAGTGGCTTTTGGTTTTCTTGAGCATCTTCACCTGAGATTTAAAAATTCATTCATGCTGTGGATAAAAGATGCTGCAGGAGAGAGTGGAAAGCAGGAGGGAAAAAAAGAAGGTACAAGACGGAGGAAGGCTGGTTAACTACTCTTGTTGAGACAATCATCAGTCAACAAGTATTTATTAGGCGCCTACTATGTGTCAGACCTAAATTCTGGGGACACCAAGAAAGGTCAGAGTCTGATTCTCTGTTTTGAAGATTCAGAGACTCAAATGTTACCATTTTATTCAGGTGATTAGCTCTAAGAAACCTATTGATGAAAAATCAAGGACCAAGTGTTTAAGCCAGAATGTTAAATTTTAAAATTTAATGTGGTATATGAGACCTTTCTAGTGAGTGAAGTTTCATGTTTTCTGTCCATTCAGATTAGCCCTTTCAGCATCTGTGTATTGAGAAAGGCACTTAGAGAACATGCAGTCAATTTTGGCCTCAGTTTCCTAAATTGTAGAAGACAGAATAGAACCCAATGGAATCTAAGGTACCTTCCAGGTCTAAATCTATGATCCCATGAGTTGGAGCATCTCATGGAAGAATCTAGAAAACTACTCCTGGGTCATTATTGAGTAGAGCTTTCTAGTGAAAGGTCATTCAATAGGAGGGCTGGCTCCTAGTTCCAGCAACCCCGCTCAGTAGTCTGTGAGTATGGGTGAGAATCTCCACCCAATCAATAAATTAATGAGGATTTTTGTCTATTATAAGTGTCTACTATATTCCAGACATTATGCTAGGCACTGTGGGCACAAAGACGGAAATAGAAGAGTCTCTTCCCTCAAAGATTTCATATTCTACTGAGGCAAATAACAGATACTAATGGATGGGAATTCAAAATATAGGCAAAGTAAAATCAAAGTAAATTCTGGGGAGAACTAGCTGCTTGAGAGATAATGGAGGAGCTCACTTAGGAGTTAGCACTTGAGCTAACCACGGAAGGGAACCAGGAATTCTAAGAGTCCTTAGTGAGTGGGGAGTGGACTCCAAGTTTGACAGTCTGCGAAGTCAGAAAATAGAATATCCTGCATCAGCATCAGCAAGCAGGCCAGCTAGAATGAGCTATACAGCGTATGAAGAGAAGAAATGAGAAACACACCTGGGAAAAGCAGATGAGGGGCAGATTTCAAAGGGCTTTAAATGGTGAACAGAATGGTTTGCCTTCAAACTAGAAGAAATAAGGAACCCCTGGAGGCCTGGAGCTTACTGGGGAGTGAGATGGCCAGACCCGTACTTTATCGGTATCATTTGGGCAGCTGTGGAGGATAGATGAGTAGAGTGACAGAGGAGGCAGAGACTAATTACGAGGCTATTGAAATAGTCCAAGGAAAATACAGTGAAGGCTTGAAGCGGGGTGATGGCCATGTAAGTGGAGGAAACTCAGCTTTTCAGACCTCAGTTTCTCCCTGTCTAAAATAAGGGGGTTGAACAAGATGACCTCCCAAGAAGGTTCCTTTACATCTCTAAACCCTATGATCACAGCCGTTTTATGCGATGCGTCTAATTTACACTACAATGAAGAGATTCTGTTTTAAAATGGATGCACCTATGATTAATTTTGAACTATCCATTTATTTCACCCATGACTCCACCATGGATATAGCAGGATCTCTCGAAGGATTTAATAAGCACTAAAGCCACTGTTTGATAATCGCCTATGAAACGTGGTCAGGGTGAACAGAGGCATCTTTCTAAGCTCTGTGCTTAGCAGGAACTATGGGATGAAACTCTTTTAGTACGCATCCTACCTTCTGCTATGCACTTGGAAATTACCACTTCTAGAAAATCAAAGCACTCTAAAATTACAGCAAAATGAAAATGTTAATTAATAAAGTTAAATTTCAAACCCCATCATAATATCAGGAGGAATTCAAACTGCATAATACCACTTTGTGTTATGAAAATGTGACTTTGAGCTGATTTAATGGCCTCAACATCAGTAAAGCCGGAATGAGGCTCTTCAAAAGTGGTCACTTCAGGACCTGATTTTCCCCTATTAGAGTTTAGCACGTATGACAATTACCATAGGACAGTTACAATAATTCACATTAAGTTTAGAGGCTACTGCTTTATGAAAATTTCTTCTAGAGGAGCCAAATTACCTTCCTTTTGCCCTTAAAGGTCCTCTTAAAAAGGTAGAATGTAAATGATAGCAGAAGAAAAAAAGAAAAACTGAGGAATCATAGGAGTCTCACTAAAAGGATCATGGGGGAAACACTGGGTAATTTTTGAATAACTTTATTTTCTGACACTTGACTCTTTTGATTAATGAAATGTTCTCATCCTTGTTTATAATCTGGAGAGGAATTTAAAGGGAAGAAGAAAATGTGAGGGTAAAATTAAAGTATTTGAACCCTGACAGCAGCTGTTCACAGATAGCTAGCATCTGGAGGCAGGAAATTTGAATTCTGCCTCTGACACTATGCATGTGGTTTTGAGTAAGTCACTTTGTATGGCTGTGACTCAGTTTCCTCTTCTGTAAAATAAGGGAGTTGAACTTGATGCCCTCTCAAGTCTTCTCCTTCTCTAAACCATGCTCTCATGATAGTACTGTTTCTTGACACATTTTTCATATTTATTTAGCGTTGTCTCTTTGCATAACTCTAGACTCATCACCAGTATTTTGCTGAAGGTTAGGGCTAGAAGGGACCTTAGAGATTGTTAAGTCCATATCCTGTCATTGTAAAGATGAGGAAAATAAGGCCCAGAAACGGGAAGATACTTTACCCATGGTCATATGGCTAGTGAGTGGCAGGACTGGAAATAGAAGAGGGAATGGAGATTCTAAAAATTTTTTTGATGGGAGAGGATCCTAGAAAATTTTATCAATGGACAAGGTTAATTTTGTACACATGAAAAATGACAACAATTCTACAATCTGCAGCCAGAGCAACAGCTGTCATTTCTCTGGCTCAAAGTACAGATGCTGTAGAGTCCTTGAGGCACTATGTGGGTGAGGGAAGACCAAAGAAATTCTTAAATTAGGGGCTGAATATATAAACATAAGGAGAATGTCCTCAGGGAAGCATGCAATGCTTGGACTGTATCTTCTAAACTTACTCTCACAGGGAAAATCAGAGAAAACTTTTTCTCTTTAAAAAAGGTAGGGCTTTTTGAAAGCTGAAACCAAAGCCAAGGAAATGACAGGTAATTCTATGCTTCCTATGTCTGACTCATTCAACAGGACTCAACTCAGAATCCTCAAGGAATACTGTTGACGTTTTATGCCAAGATACCTCACAGTCCAGTGTTGTTCCATAGGGCCTGGGGTTATCCTTAGGGAATGGGGAATTAGAACAAGTCAGACTGTGCACTTCCTTAGCACCTTTAGGAAATCAAATTAAAATGGTCACCCTTAAAAAGAAAAAGAAGTCACAAAAGGAAGTGGGGTCTAGTGGCTGAGGATTTAAAAAGAGTAGTCCAACTCACTTGCCCTGCTTGATGGGGAAGAAGACGGCAATTTATGGGTTGATTTTATATATCTATGTGGGGAAGCAAAAACAAAGCTGAACTATCAGTGATAATTTAACTCATATATACATACATATTTGGCTCATATAACACTTTATGGTGTGACACTATGTGATTCTGGGCAAATCACCCTGTCTGCCTCAGTTTCCTCAGTGGTAAAATGGGGAGAATAACAGCTCCTTCCCCAAAGTTGTTGTAAAAACCAAAAGATGTTTGTCAAGCACTTAACACCATGTCTGGCATATTTTTGCTCAGTTACTTCAGACGTGTCTGATTCTTCCTGATCTCATTTAGAATTTTCCCAGCTAAGATACTGGAGTGGTTTGACACTTCCTTCTCCAGCCCATTTTACAGGTGAGTACATGAATGAGGCCAGATTAGAACTCAGGATGATGACTCTTTCTGACTCCAGGCCACTGTGCCACCTAGCAGACCCTTTACCAGAGGATCCCTGGGGAATAAGTGTCAGAACAAAACATAGTTCGTATTCATCACCAGCTGGTAAAAGCACTATTTTCTAATTTCCAGTGGTCAATTCACTGAGTCCCAGCGTATATCTTGGTTTGAAGAAAGTGTAGCTTCCCAAAGTATAGGCCCAGCAAGAAGATTTCAGCCTGTGTAAAAATACTTAGATGCCATAATGAATTATGCTTCCTCTCCACCAAATATTCCTTCTTTTCCACTGAAAATTGAAAAAAAAGAAAAGATGATGGCTATTTAAGAATCACTTCTGAACCTATGGCAGAATATTTCAATTGTTTGATGAGTTCTTTTGTCTTCTAGTTTGGGATATCTTTTTTTCTCTGATTTTATTAATTTTAAAATCTATTTTATATCATTTATTTGATTTCTATTTGTACACAGGATGTCAATATTGTTCTCAATTCAACTGACACAATTATGGCAAAGTTATAATTTCTTCAGATAGAGAACAAAAAAAAATCCAACCACTGGCTTCCTTTGAAATGCCTGAGCCTTAATGAGCCAGTCTTTTACAGAGAGGCAAAATATTTTCCACTTGAATTTTTATGTCTGTTGGACTCTTCTCCATGTTGACAGCTCACTTTTAGGAAGATCAAAGATTTTAGATTAAAATATCAGTTAGGTGAATGTTGAGTTTTCTTCTTGTATCCTTAGGGAGAGCCATGTGAGAAAGATAAGAACTTGGCATTAATAAGAGCTAAGGATAAACACCAAGAAACATCATATTTCTGTAGAGCAATTGGGCATATGAAAAGACTAAAAACACTGCATACATCCCTAAGATAATCTGGTATTCTCAAAGAACTTTTATAAAGTAATTCAATCACTATAGAAAATCCATGTGGTGAGATGGGTATAATTGTCTTGTACAGATATGGTCCCTAAGCACCAAAAGGAGAATACATCTTGTCCCTTTGGGTGGTTTCCAAGCTAGGATCACATTGCAGCTCTTCCTATCATACCATCCTATGCTTCTAGTAGTTTACAATTTACTTACTTTCCAGGCAGTTTACAGTGGCAGTTGACAAGGATAACAGAGAGCTAAGTGACTTATTTTAGCAAATGTAAAAGGTAAGTGTCACGAGAGCTCATATTTGCAGTGTTTATGAAATGCTTACATTACCACAATCCTGCCAAGCAAATACTCTAAGTATTATCATCCCAGTTCATAGATGAGAAAATTGAGGCTCAGGGAATTTAAGTGATTTGCTCACAAATAGCACATGACACAGACAGGATTAGAGTTCAGCTTTCTCAGACAATCTCCCCAATACTACACTACCCAAGAATGTCTTGGTGACTTGAAGAGATTGTGTTACATTTATTTTTATGCCAGCACTAAATAGCAAATGCATGTATACAAAAATACATTGTTCCTCAGCTAGAGGAGAAGGTGAAAGGACTACTGAAATACTTTTCTTCCCTCTGCTCATTAAAGAAAATTGAAGTGTTACTTGAAAGCATGGAAAAAGCACATCAAAGGGGAAAAGAAACAACGATCAGAAGCGGTAGAAGGGAATACAACCCTGTGTTAGGAGGATGGAGGACAGAAGAATGAGACATTGGAAAAGGATGGGAAAAAACAAAGAGTTACTACTCAGGTATAGGCTGAACTCTATGACCTCTGATGTCCCTTCTAAACCTGGGAGTCTACAAATCCGTGGTCCTGAAGCATACTGAATTACTAACACTCTGTAAGAGGTTTGAGGTTCTTCCCACAAAGAGTGGAGGGGCATCTTTGGAGGAGAAAGTCATTTCCTATGCTCAATGGTATAAAGATGAAGAATGGGGGGAAACATGCCAACTGTAAACATGCCAAGAAGATGGCCTTGTGTTAAAATGAAATGAATAAAGAGGTATACTCTTTATGGATGTGATGGAGAACTTTCTCAGATTCATCAAGTGTGGACAATTAATATTATGAAAAGGACGCTAGAATACATCTCTAAGAATTAGGAAATTTTAGGTGAATGATGGTATTAGAGTTTGGTGTGAATATTTTGGAGAGCAGTATGACATCACATTTTTTCAGTGATTTCATTAATAGGGATTCTAAAATATCATAAAATAAGTAAAAGACATACTGGTTAAATATGTGTTATATATTGTATTATCTGTATAACATTTGTAATAGCAAAAATAGAAATAATATGTATATATAGGGTTAGGAGGATGGCTAAACAAGACTATATTAATGAAATGAAGTATTTTGACAGTATGAAAATATAAATATGATGAATACAAAGCAACATGGAAAGACATATGAAATGAGAGAGATAAGCAGAATCAGAACCATATGTGCACTGACTATAACTAAATTTAAAAACAAAAAAGAAAAATTCAACATTAGCAGTACTTCAGGGATATCTGCAGTTAGACAAAGTAAAAATCTGTTCCTCTTACCTTTTGTTTTGTTACCTATTGATGTGCTTGGTTTTATTTTGTTAAAGCTAAGATGTTATATAAAATTTTATTCTTTATCTTGTATGCTTATTTGCTTAATTCAGTTGGCAGTTTATTAAGTCAGTGAATTTTTTTTAAAAGAAGAATGAGGGGAGAAACTGAACAACTTAGGAACAGAGGAAGAGATTTTATCATTTTTGTTTTGAATTCACTGCTGCCAACTAAAGGTAGGGGTGTTAGAAAAGAAAGGAGGATACAAGAAGTGACCAGTTAGTAGGAGGATATTGTTAGAGATGACTATTTGAGCTTCCAGACTAGGTTTTAAGATATGGAAATGTCAGGCCTTTGGTCAGGGATGAAAAACAACTTATGAGGTCCAAAAAGAATACATCTGTTAATGATTTTATAGACCTACCATTTCTGTTTAAACAGAAAAAATGAGGAGGGAAAGAAAAATGCTTACAAACTCCCCTAGGATAGATACCACAGAGTGTAGCTGATACAACACAGGGAAAAGAGTAACAGTGGAATGGCCCAGTAATTAACAAGAAACACTAATACTCATAGATCCCAATGTCTATGCAGAAATACATTGAGCAAAAACCAAACAAATGAAAAAGCCTATTGATCTTCGTTTGAGGAGGCAAAATTGATAACTTCTGAAAAATACTGTTGAAGTTCTTAGGTATGCCAGAAGCCTTAATACAGAAAAATATTTCTAATCTTAAAAAAAATAAAGTAAATTCTTTAAACTATAGTTTGGTGAGTTTGATTTTGATTCCTGATAAACTCTTAGAATGTATTATTAATAGGATAGTTTCTGAGCAAGTAGAAAGGGAAGCAGCGATTGCTATGGGCTAATATAGGTTCAGGGAAATAAATGATGCCAGATTGATCTAAGGTCCTTTTTTTGGGAGGATTATGAACTAGCAGATCAGAGAAATATTACAAACATAGCATATCTGGTTTCAGGAAGTCATTTGCCAACGTAATAATAATTAATGATAATAACTAACATTTACATAGCACCTACAATGTGTGACACTGTGCTCAACACTCTACAATGATTATTTCATTGGATCCTCACAACAACCCTGGGATTACGTGCTATTATTTCTTCCATTGTACAGATGAAGAAACTGAGACGACAGAGGTTAAATAACTTGCCCAGGGTTACATGGCTAGTAAACCTCTTCCTGAGTATTAGCCCTCGAGCCAATGTGCCACCTATTTGCCACCTGTGTGGCTATAATATGCTTGTAGACAAGATGGCAAGACGGATAATGTATAACAATACATGTGAACGGATTCAAAATAGGTTGAACCTATGGACTCAAAGATTGGTGATTAACTGATTAATGCCAATATGGGGAAAGGTCCCCAAAGGAATGATGTACTGGATCGTGTGGGATATGGTCATTTAAATATTTTTATCTGTGTGTTCATCCTTCATTGTTGAAGAAGACCATGCCATCAGAGAAATAATGACATGACTTGTACTTGACTTTGTTCTGAGTGAGGGAGGGCTGTGCAGGTCACCAGCCTCACTTCTCCTCCAGAGCCATCTGAATCCAGTGACCAGATATTCATCAGGATGACTGGAGATGACCCAGGGTGAGGCAATTGGGTTAAGTGACTTGCCCAAGGTCACACAGCTAGTGAGTGTCAAATGTCTGAGGAGAGATTTGAACTCAGGTCCTCCTGACTCCTGCTCTGGTGCTCTATCCACTGTACCACCTAGTTGCCCATTTTTTATCTATGATTTGGACAAAGGAATAGATGGTATGCTTATTAAATTTATGGATAATATAAGACTGGAAGTACCAGCTCAGATCTGGTCTCACTGAACCCAAGGCATACAAAGGTTATTTGAAAGGACTAGGCCAGTTTAGTACTTGAAAAGCTGTGCTACAGAAAAGGGATTAGAAGTTCTAACTTCATCACAGAGGGCAGAATACATTTAGGGTATTCCAAAAACCAAAACAAAACACTTGAAGCTTCAAAACTACACCAGACTTTTGGAATATTCTGTATCTACTGGATGTCAAAAACAACAAACAACAAAAACCCCAAATAACTAGGAAAAAAGCTTAAAATTTAGAGCTTTCCAAAAATAGAACTGGCTATCTAGTCCCCTCATCCATGGATTTTCTTAAGCAGAAAACTGATAACCAATAACTGGGGATATTGTAGTTGGGTAGAAATTGGGCTAGATGACTTTTGAAGTATCTTTCCAACTGTAAGGTAAAATTATATATCCAATTTCTGGTATTTCTTTCCTGGAGAAATCAAACCAAAGCATTACTACTAAATAAAGCATTGCTTGAGGTCACTTACACGCTTGGGGTCAGAACATTAAGGAATGGAGTCATACTATTTCATTACTTTAATCTTCTATGGCTTTGTTAGATAGGTGAAGGATTGGTAGAGGCCGAGAAATGCTACATTCTCTGATAGGGACCTTCTAAATCCAATAGTCTGAATAGCATTTTGCAATTCCTCGACATCATTCACTGACTGTTTCACTTTATAATTGATGGAAATTATCATTATTATTTTCCATTCATTTCTTTTTGAATGGGAAATTTTCCTATTAGCTAAACCTGTAATGCAATAACACAAAGGAAATGTAAAAGAAAGCATAAGCGAAATATGTTCACAAGGCACCATGTCTTTTAGTGATTAGATTTATAGGCAAGAGCAAGTAGAATGCTTTGGAGGACATTTCAATGACTTGGCATCTTTTCAATGTTCCTGTGCCTCAGTTGAGTGAAGAAAATAAACCGAGTTTTTCTTATTACAGTGGAAATTGGTTTAATTAAATCAATTCATGCTCACTCCACTCTAACATTTCCTTTCTATTATTTTATTGTTGCTTAGCTTGTGGTTGAGTGTGATGTCACAAGCATTGTTTGAAATTCAAGAGTGAAAGAATAATAATAGCCTATCTTCCTTCCTTCCTTCCTTCCTTCCTTCCTTCCTTCCTTCCTTCCTTCCTTCCTTCCTTCCTTCCTTCCTTCCTTCCTTCCTTCCTTCTTTCTTCTCTCTCTTCCTTCCTTCATTAATAGATGTTTTCTCCTGTGATCCAAACAGTGCACTGGGAATTTCCTTGTGTAGCAGTACATTAGATTTGAGAGAGGAATGCATGGAGACCAATTCGAAGGTAGATACATAGATAGTAAGAACTACACAATGTATCTTGGTTGAATGATTGCCCAGGATCACACACAGTAATTGCTTACATGAATTGGAAGTTGCTTTTGAGACCATCTACTCCAATCCCTCTCATTTAACAGATAAAGAAATGGAGTATCTTATGTTTTGAGCTTTGATGGTTGCATTTCATGTATATTACTCCTCATAAGTCTACAAGGGTGGCATTATCATTATTTCCACTTTGCAGCATAGGAAAATGAGGCTAAAACTACATGTGATTTGCCCTGGGGTCACCCAGTTATTAAGGTATCCAAGGCAAGATTTGAACCCAGGCGTAGTGACTCCAAGTCTAGCATTCCATGCTGTCCCTCCCATAGTTGGAAGTTGAATCTGAGTCTTGGGACTCCTAAACCTTGCACTCTTTCCACTATAGCATTCATCATTCCTGCCCTCAAGAAATTCCTCCTCTAGCAGGGGAGATAAAGCATACACATATAAAAAAGTTGAATAATCAAGGCAATAAGATTAAGTGTTAAAATTCATCACAAAATAAATATGATAGGATTTCAGAACAAAAAGAGATCATGGCCTGTTACTGTTTTTGTTATATATGATAAATATAAGCCATAGAACCACCAAAGTATTAGCTTGTAATATTTTAAGCCCTTAACATGTATTCTGTCTTTGATGATGGGAGAATTCCACAGTGCAGGTGCAGCAAATATTAAATGCATCAGACTGCTAAGAAGACTATTCAGACGATCAGGTCACCACCATTTCCTTACTCTCCTTGAAAAATACCCAAAGGGTCTCAGACAAATGTCCAACCATCCAATGAGGCAGTCTAATAATCCTCTGTCCAGAAATGAAGACAAAGATTTTGCCTGAAGCTGTAAATGTAACTGTGGTCAGTTCTTTTCTGTCTTAATATCTAATGTGGTTATTTTAATTTATTGCTGCCTTGCTATATTATCTAAAGAATTTATCAGTAAACGGAGTCTTCCTTAATGTAGAACTCTGAGTGTGCTTTTAAATTCCACATGATGAATTATCTTGAAGTTCTCTAACCTAATATTGCCAAGGCTTATGTAGGGCATCCTCAGAAATAAGAGTCTTCATCAGAAATAATAAACTGTTTCAATTGCAATTTCATTAAAGAATCTCTGATGAGGAAGGGAGTATTATGTCATGGAGCATTCAGGCAACTAGATTTAAGGCTCCTGGGTCAGACCTGTTTTTAATCTGGCTTCAGCTTTTTCTGAATTTTTTCACAGTGACAAAGAAGGAAATAGAACATACTGTAGCTTAAAGGGGTTAAGGGGATTGACAGCAGCTGGTCAAAAATCAAAGAGTTGAAGGATTCTGTAGTTCCTTAGACTCCCCCACCCAAATGATCTAAGGATCATTTTCTTGTGGCTTTCCCTCATTCTCATAAGATGAGAGAGGTAAGCCACTGGAATAACAGATATTAACTAGTTGATCTCCCTCACTTCCTTGCGTTTTAGTGTTACTTTCTTATACAGCCTCACACAAAAGGTAATAGACTTAAGATGGAGGATCAGACATATATTTTTGGACAAGGTCAATACGGTAATTTGTTTTGTATGACTGCATATTAGTAGGGGGGTTGGAGGTAGAGAAATGAATTAATTGAAAACCTAATCAATTAATTTAAAAAATAGTGTCATGGAAAAAACATTGGTCTTGTCAAAAGAACTGAGGTTTATTTCTGGCACTCTCTGACTTTGAGATCCTTGTCCAATCATTTGGTTTCTCTGTGCCTCTTTCAATTTCCTTATAAAATGGGAACGATAATATTACTGGTTAATGTGAGGAAAGGGCTTCATAAAACTAAAACTGCTACCTAAATATATATATATTTATATATAAATATATTGCAACTTTTTTCCTCCACTGTGAAATCAGCATGTCTTTAAAGGCTTTGTGGGTGTGAGGAAGCACCCCCATAGTCAATGTTCAGTTATGTTGGTCATCTGCTAGTGGTCATTAGGTAGTTCTATGCTATACTAGTCCTTTTATCTAGATTGTTCATTGACTTAATTAATAAACATTTATTAAACACCTACTATGTGTCAGGCACTGTGCTGAGCTTAGCATATTTACCTGGATCTAAGTGAATACTAAAACGATTTAGACTTACAGGTTCATGGAGTAATACCATATTGCACTAAATGTCTTCAATTTGAAGGATACACTTCTTAGAGCTATTAAATCATGCACTAATATGACTCAATCTATTATTTGGGTATATATAAGGGGATTTTCCAGCCTTGGAATATTAATTTCTTGGCTAACATCAGCCATCAGAACCCATGATGAATGTTCTTACAATGAATACCAAATTAACCCTAACTAATTAGATGTTTTTATAAGTTATTAATGGGGTGTCATTTTGGTCTGATCCTCTCCACGTATTCATGAAAGAACATACTTGTCCTGGAAACAGATCAATTTGCCTCCCTTATTTGGATTTGTCAACTTCAGCGAAATGTTCCCCCAGACCCTTTGTTCATGGTAGACAGAGTGAGTTAAATGCCCTTGAAAAATGATTTGATGTATGAGGAGTGAGCAGTCTTTCCTCCCCCCACCCAATCCATTGCTTGTATTTGGAGGGAAGAATTTGTTGGCTGGCTACAGGCAACTTATTCATGGGCAGACTGGTTGATGGACAGCGTTAAGAGCAAAAGATACATAGCTTCCTAATAAGGGACTATTCCTTGCATTTAAAAGACAGCTTATGGGAAGATATCAAGGAAGAAGAATTGCTTATGCCATCATATTGATGCTAATAACATTTGTTGAATGATACAAAGAGAAAAGCATTAAGCGTCAAGCAATGAACTCAAAGTATTTTAAGGCATGCTCATTTAAGAGTTCACATATGACTTCTACCTGAATAAAATCCATTCCTCAAGGAGGAGCAAAGATTTGTATTAGACAAAATAGGACTCAACTGGAAGGGGGAGGGAAAACCAGCTCCTGGGTCCTAGGGACATTGGTTTTGAATCTTGCTTGATTCTTCTTTGAAAAGCAACCCAAACTCATCCCCTGACTCCCACACAAGAATTTCACAGGGCACAACAGTCACTGTTCTAGTGTTTGACATTCTAGGGAAGGCTAGACTCCCAAATTTGAGCTCCCTAAAAATGAGATCTATCCCAAAGAGGAATGGAATGCCTTAAGGGGTAATAGTTTCCCCCTCATTGAAGATCTTCAGGTAGAGGTTAGATAACCCCTTGTTGGACATGTTACAGTGGTGACTTTTTTCAGCTGTGGGATGGATTAGATGACTGCAAAGAGTACTTCCCAAACTCTGTGTCTATATATTCCAAATATTGTTGCCCTCACCACTATCACTAAATCACCTTCACTCTCACGATTGTCCTTAGGCTGGTACCAGGCTGGCTAAAATCTGGTAGGCCCTCCCTGTTCTTGCTCCTGACACAGGACATTGCCACAGAAAGAGTTCATAGCTTCCTCTGGCTCTGTTATGCCACTCCAACCCCCAGTCTAGCCCCAGACTGAATTCTGGCTTTTGTGGCACTTTTTACCTTATACTCGAATGTAAATGTATATCACTAGTCGCATCTATCTTCTGTTTTCTGTCCCCTCTGTTCCTTTTGCCCAAGCATTTTGGCTTTTCAGAAACAACATCTCCATCATTACCCTATGTGGAATTGTCAGTATTTTCACCCCAAATCTCACAGTGACACTCAGTTTTTATATTGTCTGCTCTTTTTCTTTATCCAAAGGTTGCTCTTTAGTTTAAATATAACTTTTAATCTTACTTATTCTCATCTTACAAGATGAGGAAATTGCAACTCAATGTAACTATATTGACAGCTGAGAAGTGTCAGGGCCAAGATTCAGATCTAGGTGTTCAGACTTCAAGTCTATCGCTATTTCCACTTAAACGAGGCTTTTCTGAACCAGAAAACTGACTCCAAAGAAACATGATTAAGTATCACCTCAGAAATATGAGACCCATACAGTTGCTAACAACAAGGGGAAATATCAAAGTAGGTCCCATCGCTCTTTGGCTAGAAAATTACTGGACAGAAAAAGAAATCCAGCATCCAAGTAAATAAATGTTTTTACACTTTATAGAAATCCTGTGGGAAGGATTTCCGCTAAGTCACTGGTAAGATAAGTGAGTGTGAGTGTGTGAGTGTGTGTGTGTGTGTGTGTGTGTGTGTGTGTGTGTGTGTGTGTGTGTACACATGCATATGGGAGGGGTGGAGGGTGGACTTCAAAACCACTTTCAGTAGGATTGTTTCATTGATTATAGACAATCAACATCTGTACCTCTTAATATAACCACCCAGTCAAACTAAAATAAGTTCCTTCAGGTTACTTACTCTGATACCTGAATGATCTGAACATCCCTTCAAGAGATAATATCAGATAACAAGGGTGTGAAAAGTCACTGATGCAGAAGGAAGGCTGTGATGCCTGAAACAAACAACTCTTTGCTGTATCTCCAGTCTAACCACAAGTTCAGGACCAGAGAGGATCAAGAATGATTACATGATTGAGTTAGTCCCAGAAACAAGAATCTGGACTCTAGGCTGTCAGTTCTGCCCTTCTGCCTGGACTTGAATTGGTCTGACAGATATGACTTCGAGTAAGTAAGGGATGGCTAATTAGGGGAGTTGTGCTTGTCAGGTTCTGTTAGCTCCAGGCGACATCACTTTATTGTGATTCTCAGATAGAAAAGTCTTCCTTAGGAAAAAAAGAAAGCAATGATATGAACAACTAAACTTAGCACTCAAGATTCCAACATCCCTCTTGGATGGAATCTGTTGTAGCTAGGAAACTAAGCAAGAATGATGGGAAGATAGCTGGCATCCTACTGCAATTGAAATAGTGGCAGTGACAACTTCTAGTTGTGAGGTATCAAAGACCCAGAGAGAGGAAACTTAAAGAGGCAGGACAAGTAAAGGAAAAACAGATGCTAAAACCAAGTTATTCTAAAATATGGTTGCAAGACTAAAACAAATTTGCTGCTCTTAAAGGAAACTTCAACTGATCTAATAACTTAAAATAACAAAATGGTGTGGAGCTTTATCACATCTTTTTAAATAAATGGGATTGATGCTTTCATTTTTATATCACAGTCTTTTTTAGATCCATATCCAACTGGGACATATCAAAAGTTTGAGAGATAATTTCTGGGTAATTAATCATTTATTAAATAAAACTAGTGAACAATTAATAAAAGGATGCTCATTTGGTTGTCTCTCATAAACCAAGATGGATCATGCAAGTCTCTTGATACTTACATGCCCTTGAAAGAGTGGGTGTTCCCAACAGGTGGCAATTGGTTAACAATTAATGAGAAGAATGAATATTATAATGAGAGATAGACCTATTCTAATGTCACTCTTACTCTGAGACTACCCCTGGCCCCAGACAATCTAGACAAAGCATCTACCGCAACCCCAAGTCTGAGTAAAACACAATGGGCTTCCCCACTGGGGTGGGGTCTGAACAAGATTGTAAACAAGGTTAATCCAATATCATTATTAGCAAGGTCCTTCAGATGCTGGCTGAATGATCTATAAGGGGCTGATTTCTGAATGAGAAAATAGGAAGGTAAAAAATGCCGGTCCTAATTCAATAATTGATTATTAATAAACGATAGAAATAATCTTTTTTCTCACATCCTACCAGTGAGTCTTCTCTTGTTAAGCAAAAATGAATGACACAAAGGCCAAAACTGGCAAGGCTATTCGATCTTGCACAGTCAGAGCTCACTATCTATCTAAGAAAAGGTGCATTTCCCCTAATCATTCTTTGCAACCAGCAGGAGTCATTACAATGGGTTCTTATTTACATTCACTGGGCATAGTTTTGCTTTCTTCATTCTGCTTCTATTCAGTGAAAACTTCCTATGTTTCCTACAATTCCTCACATTCATAATTTCTTACTGAGCAATAATATTCCATTATATTTATGTATGACAGTTTTTTCATCCATTCTCCACTATGTTAACAAATTTTTGTTACCACAAAATGTTCTACAATGAATATTTTACATAGATATAGGCATAGTGAATAAAGCATGAGACCTGGAATGAGGAAGACCTGAATTCAAATCCAGCCTTAAACACATACAGCCTATGTCACCCTGAGCGAGATACTTGATCTTTCTGTGCCTTGGTTTCCTCCTTTGGAAAAGGGGGTTAATCACAACATCAGCCTCCCATGGTTTGTTGTAAGGATCAAATGAAATGATACTTGCCAAACACTTAGCTACGTAAGTGCTAGTAACTATTATTATTAAAGAACTCTTCTTCCTGTCTTTGACTTCCTTAGTCATATTTCCAGCAATGAAATTTCTGTCATATGAACAGCATGACATGTTATATCTTCTTAATAACTACTGGGTACACAAAACTAGTACATTTCCTACCACAGAATCTAAGACTTGGAAAGAAACATAGTGTCATAGAACTGACAGATAAAATTCCTTTATTTCAGCTCCTACATGGTGGCAATCCCCCAAAAGCAGAAACCAAACTAGCAATATCCAGGACAAGCACCACAACACAGGCCTTCGCATAAAAATTTTAAGCCGAATTCTGTTGGGATGCCTTATCCCGTAAATAGTTTGCTTTGCATATATTTGTTTGCATATTCTCTCCCCTATTAGATTATAATCTCCTTGAGGGCCGGGAATGTCTTGTATTCCTGGTGCTTAGCACCATGCCTGACATGTAATAGGTGATTAATAAATGTTTTTTGATTGATTGGGAAGAGATTTTGGACCACCTTTAGGAGGCCATCAAAGCTGCCAATGGGGAAACAGGAGACAGGCAGGGGATGTTCTCATCTGGGGTGTAAGTATGGACTGTCATCTATCTGGTTGATTCCCATTTTATCTAAAAGTTCTTGGTACACAAGGTCTATGCTCAGTTGTTGCCATATGCTGGAAGATTACAGGTACTGTCAGTAGTTTCTAAATTTTGGAGCCTGGAGAAAAGCTCTGGTTGCCATGCTCCCTCTCCTCAGAGATAGTTCTGACAAAAAACAGTCATCTAGCCTCTGCCTGAAGACTTCTGATTGACAGCTTAGTTACGTCCTCATGAGATAGCACCTTCCATTCCTGGACAGCTTTAATTGTTAGGAATCTATGTGTTATATTATAACTTTCATTCAATGGTTTAACTCTGCCCTCTGGGGATCAGCAAAAATAAAATCGAATCCCTCTTTCATAGGAGGACCCTTCAAAATATTTGAAGACATCATCATCCTTCTTGAAGTATGTTCTTCTTCAGAGTAAACATCAGTTTTTTCAATTAATTTATTTCAATTCAATAATAGCTCAGTTGAATACCTCATACCTATCAGATTGACTAATATGATAAAAAAGAAAAATGATGGATATTGGAGAGGATATGGGAAAACTGGGATACTAATACATTATTGATGGAACTATGAGCTGACCCAACGAGAGCAATTTGGAATTATGCCCAAAGGGCTTTAAAACTGTGCATATATCCCTTGATCCAGCAATACCACTGCTAGATCTATATCTCAAAGACATAAAAAAAGGAAAAGGACCTATTTGTATAAAGATATTTATAGCAACTTTTTTTTTAGTGGCTAAGAATTGGAAATTGAATGGATGCCCATCAATTGGGGAATGGCTAAACAAATTGTGGTATATGATAGAAATGGAATGTTATCATGCTATAAGAAATGACGAGTGGGATAATTTCAGGAAACCTGGAAAGACTTACATGAATTGATGCAAAGTGAAGTGAGCAGAACCAGGATAAACATACCCAATAACAACAATGTTGTTTGATGAAGAATTGTAAATGACTTAACTATTCTCAGCAATACAAGGATCCAAGATAAGCCCAAAGGACTAATGATGAAACATACTATCCACCTTAAGAGAAAGAACTGATATTGTTTAAATATGGACTGAAGCATGCTACTTTCACTTTCTTTTATTCTTTTTCTTTTGAGTCTTCTTGTACAAAATGACTAATATTGAAAGGTTTTACATGATTGTACATATATGATATATGATTGTTTACTATCTATGGGAAGGGGAAGGATAGGAGGAAGAGAGGTGGGGGTTGAAATAGAATTTGGAACCTAAAACATAAAAAAGAACCCAAATGTTAAAATGTTTTATCATGTAATTGGAGGAAAAATAAAAAAAAATATTTACAAAAATAATAGCTCAGTTGATCAATGATCTAATTTATGCAAGTAATCTCTTATCAGTTCAAATCATGGCCTATCCATGCCCTCCTATCTCTGGTTCTTGTTGTCCAAGTCCTCTTATAAATCCTCGATAGAAGTCTACCTAGATAGTCTTCTCTGGGTCTTATAAAGTATACTGATATAGTACCCAAGGAATTCATCTGTTATCCCTCAATCTCATTTGATGGGTTGACCTGCCTCCTGAACTAAAATTCTGCCTTAATAGCTATGTACCATGGGGCAAGTCATTTTAACCTCTCTGAGCTTGAGTTTTCTTATCTTGTAAAATGAGATCCCTGAAAGGTCTCTTCTAGCTCTATGATCCTACAACTGACTGCTTGTTGACTAGGCATCAGTCATAACTGAGATAGGAAGACTGGGGTTTGGGCTTATAACATCAACATTTAGGGAGTCCTGACAGCATTTACACTCCCTTCAGTAGCAAAGAAAGAACTCAGCTTGGCATTTGTTTAACAAGGATAATTAACTTTAAAAGGAAGCTGCCAGGAGGCATGCATCCCTCCTCCCTGCCTTCCCAATGGCCATATATGCATGAGTTGAGCTCCTCCCAAACTCCTCCCAGTTCTACCCAACCCCTCCCCCCTCCCCCATGGATTTTTGTTCTAAAATGTTGATTGGACAGTATATTTTACATTACCTTCCTCAGTCACTAAAATTGCTAATGAAGGTTATAGCCTACAGCCTCAAGGCACCAAAATGGCACCAGTGACCTAGGAAGGACCTCACAAAAGGAGGGGTCGGAATACAAACGTCACTTATTTCCCAAAGTTGCCAAGGACTGGCCCTTAGCAAGACTAGTAGAATGGACCAACTAACCCAATTCAATGGACTGTCTGATGGCCATCCTACAAATTGTTGATTCAAATCTACAATTCCTACCCTACCTTCAAACTTATAAAGCCATTTGGTTACTGAAGGTGGTTAAACCATACTGACTTAAACCCAAAGAATCAATCTTTGCAGTACTAGGGGAATGTTAAACAGTGCAGTTGACAACCCACATTTCTTTTAAAGGATTGCACTTGGGAAAAACAAAAAACAAAATTACTCCACATCTGCTATCTTTTTATAATAAAAAACAAACAACTTTACACCTTCAAATATTTCACACTTCAGCAAAGAAATGATCATAAGACCAAGTAAAACCATTTCTATTTTGACACTCTTGGCCACCTACACTGCTTTAAGTTTATTGTATTTTTAAAGCTTCGTTTTACTTCAAAAGAAATATATCACATTGTTTGAGCATTGCTTTCATTTTTAAACTAAAACAATACAATAAAAGCCAAGAGCGATAAAATTCCCCCAAAGAAATCACTATCTTCTATGGTCCATCTTAGCTTTGATAGTTGTTAAAGAGGTAAAAACTTCAGCTCAGAAATTTTTCTCTTCCTCCAATGTACACTGATAACTTGAATTGCTACAGCATTTTCTGATGAAGAAAGAACCTTTTACTGGGACCCAGGAAAATGAAATGATTTTCCTAAGGTGATATAGGTAGTAAGGCTCAGAGGAGAGAACCTGTATTCTTATCCTCATTTTACAGATGAGGTAAATGAAATCTAGCAAGTCAAAGCAACTTGCCCATGAGTACATAAGAGAGATGGCAGCAGATAAAAGGAAAAAGCTCAGGTGGAAAAGGCAGGGCAAAAAGGACTAATTGAAGGACACCAACGATAACCTTAGCTGATTTTACTCAAGGTTGACCTTAAAACAAGGGAAGATGTTAGCCCACCATGAGTCTCTTCTGCGTTGTGACTTTAAACATATATGCTGGTCACTACAAACAAACAGTCCTTTGAAGTTCTTTTTAGTTTTATGATTCTGGGGTGACAATCCAATGTTTATCATGAGATTCATCTTTTAGAGAATGGGTGGTTCCTGAAGATTTCACAGGAATTGTTATAGTTGTGACCCCCTGATCTGCTATCTGCTAGAACACAGTCTGAAGTGACTTGGGGCTGAGTGGGAAGGTATGGGGAGCATCAAGCTCTCCATCAAATGCCTGCTACCCTGTCATTCCATTGCCTGAAGCCAATCATCACTTTTGGACAAGATCTTCCTCTAACTTATTTTCCTAATGCTGACTTGACTTTTGAAAAGCTGCCCAAGAACTCATACAATATTTTTCCTGCCTAGTCCTTGAATCTGATAACTCACACACTGATGGATTTCCAGCTTTGATTTGTGGGCTGTAGTGGCCATCCACTTTGGTCCAACCTTTTCCTGTTCTGTTGACTTTCTCACATACCCTGAGCTGATCCTCATCCCTGCTAATCACATCTGCTAATTCCTCAGTTTCCTCATGTGTAAAATAACCTGGAGAAGGGAATGGCAAATCACTCTAGTACCTCTGCCAAGAAAACCCCAAACAGGATCATGAAGAGTTGAAAATGACTGAACAACAAAAAAGATGGGCACTGTGTGAATATGGGGGCCAAATAAATACTCTGAAAATCATTATTCTCTTAATGATTCAGAAGAGATCAGAAGGGTCAAATTTATTGTATTATAAGGCACAGTGAGTGACATAGTGAAAAGAGAGCTGGCCTCAAATTCAAGAAGATCTGCATTCAAGTCTTGTATCAGACATATTTGGGCTGTGTGACCCTGGCAAGTAGCCTAACCTCTCAGTGCTCTAGGTAACCCCCTAAGATTCTAAGTTATAGATAAGGTGCTGATGGCCACTGACAGACGGAGGGCTCATAGCAATGAAATCACAGGTCCAGACTGTATCCCTACTCTTCTTTTGTTATTGTCAAAGAAGTTAACATGTCTAAAGACTAGGTTATATTTCAGTTTCCTACACATAATTCCAGTAATACTATAGGATGCAGTGGTATAACAGGTTACAAGTTACATGAGGAGAGAGTTCAATGGAGGATGTCAGTCAATAAATATTTATGATGCACAGGAACTAAGTACTTATTAATCACTTATTAATCTGTCAGACACTGTTAAGTGATGGATAAGATGAAGATGTGGATTGAAAGAGTAAGGACTGATCCAGGGGGCATTGGGGAAGTCTGTTCCTCCTCAAAATATCCCCTCCTGCTTTAGGACTCAATAAATTCTACCTTTAGATATTAATTCCCTTGAACCTTAAAGGATTTTAGGTATTCAATAGCCATCTACTAAAGCATAAATATTTGTATGAGGAATAGAGCCCCAGGAGGACTGATTAACTCTTGCCTGGCCTAGCTGTGTTGATGGATGGATATTTCTGACTCAATCCCACTCAGTTCTTTTTTCTCTGTGACATGATGTGATTGCTGCAATTTCCAAATACTTGTCTCTGATTCCCAAGCTTGTGGGGTGGTTGGATTGCAGTAAGAACTAAAATGGCTTCTTGACATATACAAATCCCCTGCTTCTCTGAAATGATCTTAGAATATGGGGTTTATTCAGTATTAGAGGAAAGGGGATAATATTAAATAAGACAATTTAATTCCCAAACATACTTGACAGCCTACCTAACATGTCCTCATCAGTAAGCCTTTCAGAAATGATCAATTTTGTGCTATTTCAGGAACAGAAAGCTTGAAAAATTCAGTTTATTTGATCAGTTTTTAAAGGGGCAGGAGCATAGAATGGTGATGGAATATTACAAAGGTGTTGCCATCCGTTCATCAGACTCTGAGTTTTGCAAGATCAGCAATATTTCTTGGGATGGAATCATAGTATGAAACAGGACTTCCAAAGAAGTCTGAGCCTGGAAGATGATCTATTATAGTCTCACTGATAAGAATTCATCCTGTCACAAACCTGCTTCCTTGGTAGGCATGAGTTCCTGGGAACGTACCAGAACTCTCCTGACTCTTAGTTCCAGCCTTTCTATTTTTGCATGCTTAATGTTGGCATGACTGCACCAATCTCTATCTGTCACTCCTTAAACCAATTCTTTCTGATGCCTGTGAACTGATATTCCATCATCTCTTTTAAGTAGCCCATTCTACTGGATGCCCATTTCAATGAAGTCTATATTGAATGGTTATATAGACAGACATTTGACACCATGATCAGACTGTCTTTCTTTCTTTTCTCACTAATTAATAATCAATTTATTAGGTTAGACAATAATCAATAAATTGACCAATTCAATTGAGATCTCATAAAAAAATCCTTCAAGTCAGCCAACCCTACCCTATGATCTTGTTTATTCATCTTTTTAACTATAGGTCCCTTACTGGAAATGAAGTTCATCCAAGATATCAGTAACCTTGAGAATTACAGCAATTATTACTAGTGAATCCTTCTTTAAGCAGTCTTACATATAAAGGGGAAAAGATCACAGAATGATTACCTATATTACAAAATAATTTGTTTCATTTTATAAAGAGTCCTTATAAGGTTTTTATAAATATTTCAATACATGTGTGCATTTATTATGAAGGTTGGTTGTAGGAAAGGTTTAGATTTGTGGTCTTTGTTAGCATAGGGAACTTCTAGCATGAAAATTCTTTTCACCAATACCCATATATATTTATTTGTTTTCTTGTACTGTCTGGGGGCACTGAGAGATTCAGTGACTCGCTTTGGGCACAAATCTCTGTTAGAAGCAGGACTTGAGCCCGAGTCTCCTTGACACCAAGGTTGGCCCTCTATTTCATATGGTACACTGTCAATCGTGCTTAAAATAAATTTACTTAAAAATTACTTATTAGTGATTTAATAAACTGATTGTGTAAAGTGAGGTGAACTTACAATGCAAGAATAGTATTTTTCCTGAATCGGTAGAAGGAACCTCCAAATCTGTCATTAAATCCTTCCCCAACTCCCACAGGAACCCACCAGACCCAAATGTCCTCATCTGACTTGATTTGTTTGCTTACCAGCTGTTGACCTTTAGGGCCCCAACCTGCATACTGGAGCTTTGCATTGCTCACTTCTGGAGGATCCAAGCTTTGAGGATCTCTGAAAAGAAACACATGGAGTAAATCAGTGGGGCTCAAGGATTTTACACTCTTAGACTTCATTCTTTAGCCAGTCCACAGAGTCCTTTCTCTTCCCTGTGCATCAATTATCAAGAGTTCTCGCTGATTAGTACACAAGATATCTCACTCCATCTCCATTACAATTCCTTGCATGTGAAAAATGTACAAAAAAAAACCCAGAAAGAAATCCATCCCTGTCTAGCTCAAATGGTAAATATTCATCAAAAGAAAAAAGAAAGCAAGCAAGAAGAGCACACTGATCAATTTTTAAAGTATTCAGAACAGTCAAGATTAAAAATTGAAGCGTATAGAAACACCCCTAAGTCCACAATACCTCCTCCCCATCTCTGACATTCCACACAAAGACTCCTAAATACAATGCAAGGTCAATTTAACTTCCTTATATAATGTGCTTTAGTTAAGTCTTTTTTAATTCTAAATCCATAATCCAGGAGTAAGAGGGGGCTGTACATATTGATATCATTTAACATGGAAGTGTGGTGGGTGAAAGACAAAATAACTGAGGAACAAAGGTTCAAGCTTCTGAGCATATTAATTTATTAAGCAAAGCCTGCCAATTGCATAACCAATCAGAATGAGGCCTCTTCAGCTTTGGCACTGAATCTTGAATACAGGGAGAGAAAGATTTTTATGCATTAAAAGATAACAACAGCCTATAAACTATGATACAAAATTAGGTAGTCTGATTTCTAATTGGAGGAAAGATTTGGGAGAAGAGTAAAAAGGTACAATTCCCTGAAATAAGAAAAAGAGGTGTCCCACTCCTACCCAAGTGTCTCTATTCAAACAAGGAAACAGTAACTAATTGACCAGTATGGGGTCAGTGTTCAGATGAGACTTATGGGGTTGCTTGAGATGCATAATTGTGAAAAAACTGTTAGCATCAGTCTTTGGATCTGACGGAGTTTCTGGTCAGCATAATCTAGGTCTTTAAGTTACGGGTCTCTAAGCAACAGGTAGAGGTGGTCCAGTTTCCCAGCAGAGCTAGGTTCAAACAATGCAATACAATTTTCTCATAATTTACACAATTGAATAAATTTTTTTTTACAAGACAGAAATTGGATTAGACCCATAATTGAATAGAACTGAGCTACCTCCAGATCTGAGTCAAAAGATGGGGTCAATGTGGTTCACTCAATTCCCACAATTCCCTTAGAGGCATCCTGCTTCAGGGAGAAGACATCCTTCATTCTCCTGTCATAAAAGTGGCAACAGCCTTTTCAATTGGCTGTATAGCCGAAACAGGCTCCATATTTAAGACTATGAGATGAGAACAGTCATATTTTAATTTCTATATGTCTAGAAAGGTTAGTACAGGTCCTGTTCAATCAGAAGCTTGGGTGTCATGAACTGAGTGGGAGAAATAGCTATTATTCCAAGGTGTGCAAAAAGCAGTATCTCCAACATGATTCTCCCCTATAATAAATATTACATCTCTGTCTAGAACGGGGGTGGGGGAACCTATGTGGCCTTCTAGGTTCTTGCATACCCTTTGAATGAGTCTAAGTTTTATAGAACAAATCTTATTTATTATTATTATTAAGGGAATTTGTTCTGTGAAGTTTGGATTCAAAGGGCTGCACTTGAGGACTTGGAGGTCCACATGTGGTCTTGAGGCCACAGGTTCCCCACCCCTCATCTAGAACCTGCTTTTTTTTGTATCCCTACTACTCAGCATAGTGCTGGCCACATAGTAGGTACTTATTAAAAGCTTTCTGCAAAGTATCCAATAACAATAATACTGCAAAAACAAATGACTCTGCAAAATATAAGGACTATGATCAATTCAATGACCATTAATGATTCCAGAGGACTGATGATGAAACAAACTATTCATTACAGAGAGGTGACTTATTTAGGGTGCAGAATGAAGCACATATCTCTTTTGTATATAGCTATTAAGGGAATTTATTTTGCATGACTATAAATTTTTTTATAAGAAATTTGTTTTTATTTTCTTTCTTAGAAATAAGTTGGGAGTGGGAAGGAGAGAACATAGATTTCTTTTCATTTTTTTTAAATAGGGGCACTGCAAATATGAAATGTTACATTTATTTTCAGATGATGTCACTGTGTTATTACTTTTACTTAACTGATTTACTCTGTCACAAGAAACCTCTCAAAAAGTAGCAGTAATCTGCAAATGTTTGTAATATTAAAACAAAATACATCAATATAACTTAAAATGTTTCTTGACCTGAAATGGCTTTCCAAGTGTTAAGGCTATTGACTAGACTAGAGACTGGAGATATGCATTTATTGAAGGCATTTAGGTTGAATTATGGGAGATGCTAAATGGAAAGTACTCATTAACATTCTTCCATTATTAGTTAAGAATAGTGGTTTGTGAAAGAAAATGTATTTTAGGAGAAGTGAGCTGGGAAGGGCATTCTAGATACTATATATGGTTCAGGAAAAATAGAACAGATCATTTTAGGAACAGAAGGAAATGAAAAAAGTGTAAATAGTCCAGAGTACCCTGGTGACAGATGTTGAAGAGGTGAAGATCCTGGTCTTTCTCTGCAGTACATTGGTCAGCATGGGACACATTAAGGTGAAGAGAATGGTATGATCAAAATAACACAATGAAATCAAGTAGGTAGTACTAGAGATGAAGAGGTTCAGTAAAAATAGTTTAACGGTCAAGTGTAATATTGTGAAAAGGTCAATAAACTGGAAATTAGGATTTATAAGCTTAGATCTGCCACTAACTTACTATATAACCTTAGGTATGTCTTTCTGGGCTTCAATAATCAGTCAATATGCATTCATTAAGCAGCTACTATACCAGAGGGCAGCTAGGTGTTACAGTGGATAGAGTGTCAGGTCTAGAGTCAGGAAAACTCATCTTCCCAAGTTAAAATCTAGCCTCAAACATTTACTAGCTCTGTGACTGTGGGCAAGTTACTTAACCGTTTGCCTCAGTTTCTTCACCTGCAAAATAAGCTGGAGAAGGAAATGGTAAACCACTCTAGTATCTTTGTCAAGAAAACCCCAAATGGGATACAAAGAGTCAAACAAAACTGGAAATGACTGAACAATAAATCCCAGATATTGGGGGTAAAAACACAAAAGTGAGAAGGTGGAGCCAAGTAAAGGCAGGGACTCACCTGAGTTCTCCCCTGCAAATACCTTTTAAAAATGATTCTAAACAAATTCTAGAGCAGCAGAACCCAAAAAAGATGGAGTGAAACATTTCCAGCCCAAGACAACTTGGCAGGAAAGGTCTGTTGCACTTGAAAGAAAGTTGAGCACAGTCTATCACAGGCTGTGCCAACACAGCTCTGGTCACAGCAAAGCAGGAACAGGCTTCAGGAGTGGTGTTAGTTGTGGCAGTTGCTTCCAGAGCTCTCAGCCCTCAGATGGTAAGGGGATTGAACAACTGGTCAGAAGGTGATCACAAGGGTCTTTTCACTAGCACTGAGGCAGGACTGTTGCTTTACCCATACTCAGATCTGGGTCTCAGTCCTAGGTGGAAGTCCCAGGGCAAAGAGGAGCACTAGCATAGTAGAGCTTGTAGCCACAGTGGAGGGGGGACCCTCCTTACAGTACCAGGGCAGAAATGAGTGCATGTGGTTGCTCACACACCAGAGCAGAAGCCAGGAGAATAGTAAACACCTCTCCTTAGAATATATCACCTTATAAGAGCTGAAAGCTTATTGGTTCCCTAGAAGTATCTTTGAACAAAACCACAGCATAAAACCTTTGAAGCTTGGCACAATGCATCATCCACCTTGGAAGCAGAGCCCTACTTCAACAAAGACTTAAACGGCAAGTAACAGGCTAGGGAAATGAGCAAGCAGCAGAAAAAAAAAAAACTCTAACTATAGAAAGTTACTATGGGGACAAGGAAGATCAAAACATACACTTAGAAGACAATAAAGTCAAAGCTCCTACATCCAAAGCCTCCAAGAAAAAATACGAATTGGTCTCAGGCCATGAAGAGGTCAAAAAGGATTTTGAAAATCAAGTAAGAGATGAAGAGGAAAAATTGTGAAGAGAAATGAGAGTAATACAAGAAAATTATGAAATATAAGTCAACATCTTGGCAAAGGAGACACACAAAAAAATACTGAAGAAAATAATACCTTAAAGAAAGACTAGGTTCAATGGTAAAAGAGGTCCAAAAAGCCAAAGAGGAGAAGAATGCCTTAAAAAACACAATTGGCCAAATGGAAAAGGAAGTCCAAAGCTCATTGAAGAAAGTAATTCCTTAAAAGTTAGAATGGAATAAATGGAAGCTAATGACTTTATAAAAATCAAGAAACAATAAAATAAAGCAAAAAAGAATGAAAAAAATAGAAGACAGTGTGAAATATTTCATTAAAAAAAAACACCTGACCTGGAAAACAGATCCAGGAGAGATAATTTAAAAATTATTGGACTACCTGAAAACCATGATAAAAAAAGAACCTAGATATCATCTTTCAAGAAACTGATATCTGAGAATCAGAGGATAAAATAGAAACTGAAGGAATCTTCATCTTCTGAAAGAGATCCCAAAATGAAAACTGGCAGGAATATTGCAGCCAAATTCCAGAGTCCAAGGTCAAGGAGAAAATATTGCAAGCAGCCAGAAAAAAACCCAAAAACAATTCAAGGGTCATGGAGCCACAATCAGCTTAGCACAAGATGTAGCAGCTTCTATGCTAAAGGATAGGAGGTCTTGCAACATGATATTCCAGAGGTAAAAGAAGCCCAGATTACAACCATGAAATACAAGTAGCAACAGTAACTTTGACTTTATTTTTCTTGAGGTAATTATTTTTTTGGTCTATGCTTTTTTTCACAATATGACTATTATGGAAATGTTTTACATGACTGCATATGTAGAACCCATATCAGCTTGCCTTCTCAATGAGGGGTGGGTGGGAAGGGAGAGAGGAAGGGAGAGAATTTGGAATTTGACGTTTTAAAAACAAATATTAAAATTGTTTTTACATGTAACTGGGGAAAAGTAAAATGCTAAAAAAGACAAAAGTGAGGCAGTGCCTTGCATTCTGGAGCTTCGTTCTACATTCAACTCAACCACATGGTTCTGTAGAAATAATATTGATTATGGAGTCAAAGGACATGGCTCTGCCACCCACTACCTAAATGATATTGAACATGTCACTGCCTCCTTTCAAGACTCAGTTTCCTCATCTGTAAAAGGAGACTTGGAATAAATGGTCTCCTAAAGTCCCTTTTATCCCTAATGTTATACCAGCATATACAGTACCTCCAAGGCAATTTAAGAAGCAAGTATTAAGAACCTATTATACACCAGGAATGTAAAGACAACCACAAAACAATTCTTATCCTCAAGGAATGCAGGGAATGCAGACTGAGGCTTACTAGACATGTATTAGTTGGGACTGTTTGGAAAAGAGAGAATGGCAAAATGGAAAGAACATTGACTCTAGAATCATAAGAGTTGGGTTCTAATCCTGCTTCCAAAGCTGAGTACGTGTGGCCTCGGACAATTCACTTAATCTCTTTGGCCTTCCATTTCCTTATCTGTAAAATGAAGGGTTTGGACTAGATGACCCATAAAGTTCCTTCCAACTCTAGATCTGTGGTTATGTGAATTCAATATCACCTGAGATTTGTAGGGTAGGCTTTAACTTTTCTAAAGACTTGCACATTTGCTCTCTCCTTTCAGTCTTACCTGGTTGTTGTAAAGTACTAGAGGGCAGATATTAGCCCCATTTGACAGATGAGGAAACTGAGGAGGAATGGGAAATGAATTTACCTAACCCTCTCATCACCATCTTGATCTTGTTCACACTCTGGTGATATCAGTCAGGTGCTGCTTCTAAAAATACAGGGCAAGACTAACAAACACAGTGAATCAGACTTGTCTTGGTTTCTTTGGAATTTGTCAGGCACAAAGAACTGGAAAGCAGATTAGAGAGAGATGCTATTTAAATTTTGTAAGCTTATGTGATTCTGAAATTCATTTTGTTAGCTTGTGCTTTCCAAATAGGTACCTAAGTTATTCAGGAACAACAGGGGATTAACCTCTCTCTAATTTAACAACTGCAAATTCCCATAAATGTTAACTGAAAAGGGTATCACTGAGTGGATAATGTGCCTCCCAAGATTACAAAAACAGTAGTTCCAATATGCCAAGGTTATGTATACATTTAAATTTCTATTAGCATTTTCTCATTCATGTAGTGGGAGCCGTTTACTACTTTTGTGAAGTTGAAAGAAATTCATCCTTACCTCCCAACACATTTGGCACATCTATAAACAGTGGGAAGACATCCTAGCTTGGGGATATAGCATGAGGAGTCAGAAGACTTGTAACAGAGTGCCATATCTGTCACTTACTAGCTATTCAATTTGGAATAAATCACAACCTCTCTTAGACTTGCTTTCCCCATCTGTGAAATGGGGATCATAAGAGCACTGATTTCAACCTAAAAGAAACTTCAAAGTTTAATACCCTTAAGTTGCATCCAGAAAGAATCATTGTGTTGTAAGGTCACTGGATTGTAAATTTGAGGTACATTGGATATCATCTTATCTAATATTCTTATTTTGTTGATTAGGAAACTGGTCCCAGAATCACACAGGTATGGCTGGAACTGAAAGGCAGGTTTATGGAATCTACAGTCTTAATTCTTTCCCCTACTAAAAATACAGGTCATGCCTGCATCTTACAGGGTTTATGAAAGGATCAGATAAGAAAATTGGATTAGCTATGCTTCTTTTATAAATTGTAAAGCATCATTCATTAATTTAATAATTTACTGAATACCTTTTCTGTGCAAAACACTGTGCCTGACTCTATGAGGAGATGTAAAATTAATGAGATCCTATATGGATGTAAGGCATTATCATTGATCAGTGAATAACTATCTCTGTATAGACGAGAGACAAGAAAATGATTTCATAAGGTCATAAAGAACCTATTGGAGCAGCAATGATTTGGCCTTTGAGAAGTCACTGGAGGTATATCCAAGTTCATCCATTTATAGTGAGACACTGTATGATTTCCCTTACCTATTCAATAATCCCATCTTGGGAAAATGCCAAACAAACAATACTATTAGAGCGGTTTTCTATAGGGAATGAGATCAAACAAATTACTTTGGAGACACAGGAGTGAGTCACTGCTGTACTACAGACTCAGCCAAAGAAGGCTAATCCCAAGCTAATAACCCATAATTCATAGGATTTTCGGCTACAAGAGACCTTAGATACCATCTATTCCAAACCTTTCTTTTTAAAGAGGAGGTAACTGAGAACTAAAGAAGATAAGGGAATTGCCAAGGGTGGGAGTGGCAGAGCTAGCTTTGAAAGCCCCTAGGTCTTGTGGCTTCAAATCCATTGTTCTGTAACGCAATGAAAAACTGTTGGGTTCAATTTCTAGGGTAGATGAGAGAATGCATTTAGGTGACCTTTTTTTTTTTTTTTAAATAAAGATTCTGTGATTCCAACACAATCAAATATCAGTACAATTCAAATAATTTTACGCTATTATAATATTACAGATTTTGAAGGTGTCTTTGATCAACTACCCTCCCAATGCAGGGATACATTCTGTAGCTTTTCTAGTAGATACTCATCTACCTTTAACAATGTTTACAATGGGAAGGACATTATACTTTATAAAAATCACTCCTTTTCATTGTTGGAAAGCTCTAGATCAAAAATGACTTCATTCATTTATTTACTCATTTATTCACTCTCTGACTTTATTCATTCTTGTTCTGTTTTGCAGGTAAACTCAGAACAAGTTTACTCCCTTTTTTGGTATGATAGCCCTTTCAAATATTTTGAAAACTATGATTGTCTATTCTTTAAGTCTTCTCTAGACTAAACATTCTCTACTCCTTAACCATTTCTTATATGAGATTGTTTCATGACCTTTTATCGTCTTGTTTGCTCCCTCTTCTGATGAATATACTTGAAATGTGTCTAGAAGTGAATGTTAGTACCATGTAGGTAGGAGCTCAGTAGACTAAAATTCAATGATACATAATATCTCCTTTGCTCTTGACACTTTACTTCAGTTAATACAACTTAAGGTTGTATTAGCTTTTTTTTTTTGTAGTAGTTCATCATATTACTGGATTATAATAGTGAGGGAAAGAAAGGAAATAAGCATGTGTATTGTGCCTTCTATGGGCAGTTAGGTGGCACACTAGAGAGAGTTGCAAGCTTGGAGTCAAGAAGACTCCTCTTCTTGAGTTCAAATCTGGTCTCAGACACTTACTAGTTGTGTGACCTGGGAAGATCACTTCACCCTGTTTGCCTCAGTTTCCTCATCTGGAAAATGAGTTGGAAAAAGAAATGGCAAACTACTCCAGTATATTTGCTGAGAAAACCCCCAAAGGGGTCACAAAGAGTCAGATACGACTGAAACGACTTAACGAACAACAATAATTGTGCCTTTTTATGTCCCAGGCACTATGCAAAGTACTTTGTTAACTATTATATTTATATACATATGCTGTTGTATTTATATAAATAAATATATAACATATATTAACTTCTTAATATATTAACTTACATTATTAACATATATATTTATTTAACCTATAGTATTACAAATATTAACTGATTTGATCCTCACAACAACCTTGTAAGGTAGGCACTATTGTTATCCTCATTTTACAGTTGAGAAAACTGAGGCAAGCAGAGATTAAGTGACTTGTCTAGGGTGACACAACTAGTAAGTGTGTCTGAGGTTAGATGTGAATGCATGTATTCTTGACTCCAAGCCCATTGAGTGCTACATTACCCTAGCTGCCTTCATTTAGAATTCGACTCACTAGATCTTTGTCTTCATGAGTAACATGATAAATTTTTAAAAACCTAAATTTTAAAAACCTAAATAAAGAATTTATATTTACTCATATTTAATTCTATCTTATAGGTTTGGACCACCATGATAGCCTGCCTAAATAATTCTGAACCATCATTCTGACAAATAAGAAATCACAGTAGCTATCTCTCCCAGAATGAGATATTCAATTCACCATTTAAAATGTTCAGCAGATCATAGATTTAGAGCTGGCAATTTTCTCAGAGGTCCTCTACTGTAACCCCTTAAAGTTGAGGAGACTTATACAAGGTTGTACAAGAAAGAAATGGTAGTGATGGGATTTGAACACAAATCCAGTGCTGTTTCCACATTACCATCCTGCTCAGATGTAACTTTGGCACATACAAGGCAGGCAGCTACCTTTTTGGAGGAGAGCTTTTAAGGCAGCATTTGCTTTACTGAATTAAATAGATGTGTGTGTGTGTGTGTGTGTGTGTGTGTGTGTGTGCGCGCGCGCATGTGTGTTTAAGTAATCAACAAGAAATAAACACAAAGGGATCATGTATTCTTTTTCTTTTAGTCAGTTGTATGCTGTTAAGCAGGACAAAGTCAAGGACAAAATTACACAGCTCCTCTTCTATTTTCTGAATTCTTTTGAACTATTTAGTAATCTATTCTAGAATTTTGCCAGGAATTTGACATGAAGTTTACTGTAAGGCTACCAACCACCTATTAGAACTAAAGAGTTGTGATCCCTTGATTATTTAAGGGATATGACAAACTTTGAACTCAAAAACAGAGTGGGAATGATAAATCCAGAAAACTAAGCAAAAGTCAACCCTGAGAAGTTTTTCATTTAGAGCAGAGAGAAATACAGGTCCTGCTGCAAAGGTCAGGCTCATCCTGTTTTTCCTCTGGGAGCAAATGCTGGTAGCATCGCTGACACATCTTAGAAGCCAAAGTGGAAAGAAGGCAAAGATTTAATTTCTCATCTTAGATCACTCAGTGACAGTTTGCCTTCATTCACCTTTTGCTTCACACTCAGTGGCTGTTTCTGTCCTACTGGAGGCTTCTTCTCTGCTGAACTGTTTATTCTCACAACTGAACAGTTAGATTCCTCACACCCCTAACAGACTGTGATCTACCGATTTTGAGGTGGGCACAGATTGGTGAGAAATGATTCACCAAGAGAAAAATTAGTTGGTCTCACCATGGGAAATAATAATAGAATCTGTTCCAGTTTTGCATTAAGCAAAACAGGGCATGAATCATTTTGAATTACTGAGGTAGAAATGAGTGACATAATTTATGTCTTTTTTATAAAGACTGGGTCTTAAAAACAATTAAAAAGTCTTTTAAAAAAAGACCGGGACCCTAACTTGCCAAGGCTATGAATATAATTGCTACCCAGAGGCAATTCCACTACAGATCATCACGGACCCTTTGACCAGCTCTTTTTCTGAGTGGCACTAGTTTGCCCCTCTCTAAACTGTGTGGCAGCTCCTCCAGTCTTGGAGGCTCACTATATTGCTACCAGACTGTAGATACCCAATCAGCTTTAGACCTACTGTAGTTTAGAACTCTGAAGCTAAAATATCCATCAGTTTTAGATTCCAAGAAATCATAGGGATTATAGACATGAGCCACCATACTCAGCTTGTATTTGTTTTCAAAAAATAATTGGGAGGAATTTGAAAAAATTCACTGAAGTTAGCACTTCTGTATGGATACCAACCACCTTTTGACTCCTTTCCCTTTCACTGGAAAAAACTTGGTGGAACTCTATCTTTAATTCCAATATTATATTTTTATTGTTAAGGTAAAAAGTAAAATAATTGGAGTTGGTGTAAAAAAAGCATGACATCCAGCTTCTGACATTTACTAGTCACAGAATTTTCTAGCAACTGAAGTCATTTCATTGGTCTGAGCCTTAGTATCCTCAACAATAAAATGGGAATGATAATAATTGTATCATCTTATTCACAGTGTTGTTAAAGAACATGCTCTGTATCTTTTTTTTTTTTTTTTGGTCTAGACCTGCAGTTATATCTATGTCTAGAATTTTCAATAAGAAAACCCTTTTCACAAAAGTAGACAGGCAATTCATCAGTAACTTGGTCTTAAGGAGTTCTTGAGAACAATTAGAGGTTAAATGTTTTGTAGAAAGACACACAGCCAATACTCATTAAAAGCAAGATTTTAACCTGGGTTTTTCTTATTCCAAGGTCACCCCTCTATTTCCTACTCTGCGCCTCTTATCTACAAATATAAACTCAGGATTTGGGTTCCACAAGAATAGTCTGCTTCTTTTTCCTCTTCTAGACCATACACAGAGAACATGGCACCCTATCAGCCTTGGATTTTACTTTGAAATTATAGGAATAAACAGTTCCAAGTTGAAGTAAAATTGTAAGATAGGCCAAATTTGTCTTTGGTCCTCTGTCTCTGCCTCTCTCTTTCTCATTAACCTCCCCTATCTCCAATATGGCAACATTCAAAAGACTTCTAATTGAAATATCTTTCTCAGGTCTTTCCCTACTCTAGTTCATCCATCTCTAGGTTGTCAAAGTGAATTTCTTAAAATATAGGTCAGACCATATCAACCTGCTATTCAATATACTCTAGTGACTTCCTATCATGTCCAGGATCAAACAAAAAATTTCTCTTTGGTTTTTAAAGCTCTTCCCCACTTGGCCCCTTCCTACCTTTTCAGCTTTCTCACACTTTACTCTCCTCCATGTACTCTAAAGACCAATTCAGCAAACATTTATTAAGTATTAACTATGCACTGTGCTAAGAGCTGGAGAAACAAAATGAGGCAAAAGATGTGTGTGTGTGTGTGTGTGTGTGTGTGTGTGTGTGTTTGTCCTTCGTTGCCGAAGAAGATCATGCCATCAGAGAACTAATGACATGACTTGCACTTGACTGTTTTGAGTGAGGGAGGGCTGTGTAGGTCACCAGCCTCACTTCTCCTCCAGAGCCATCTGAATCCAGAGACCAGATATTCATCAGGATGACTGGAGATGAGCCAGGATGAGGCAATTGGGGTTAAGGGACTTGCCCAAGGTCACACAGCTAGTGAGTGTCAAGTGTCTGAGGTGAGATTTGAACTCAAGTCTTCCTGACTCCTGCACTGGTGCTCTATCCACTGCACCACCTAGCTGCCTGTCTGTGTTGTCTATCTGACAACTAGCTCTGTGACCCTGGAAAAACTACTTCCAGTGTCCAAGCCTCAGTTTCCTCACCTATAAAATGAGGATAATAATAGTACCTGCCTTACAGGGTAATGAAGGTAACTACCTTACAGGGTGTTGAAGGTCAAACGATGATGTATTTAAAGTGCTTTGCAAGCTGTAATGTGCTATGTAAATGCTATTACTATTCCTGCATAGTCCTGAATTAAAATTTTCTTGAGCACAGGGGAAGGGAATAAGCATATATTAAACACCTAATATATGCTAGACACTCTTCTAAACAATGTACAAATATCATTTCATTTGATCCTAACAACAACGCTGAGAGGTAGGTGCTATTATTATCTCCATTTTACAGATGAAGAGACTGAGGCAAACGGAAGTTAAGTGACATGCCCAGGATCACACAGCTGGCAAATGTTTGAGGTCATATATGCAATCTGGTCTTCCTGACTCTAGATCCATTGCTCTATCCATTGTAACATCTAGCTGCCTCTGATACCTCATACACCACTATCTGAATTTCCTGAAGATCTTCAGAAGAAAAAAAAGGCTTCTCTACTTTCTCTCCAGCATTCCCCTCACATCATAAGGTGTCAGACACATTTTTGATCATTTCAAGGGCCTTCTCATCCTGACCTACACTAAACCTCTATTATAGAACAAGGAGGCATGAGAAAACGAGGAAGCCTAACATACTGGCAAGACTCAGAGCTGATGCTTTCTTTTAGCAAGTGTCACTAGTAAAGTGAGATCTCAAGTCTCCGAGATAGGCAAAAAATAATGAGTTTTTGAAAGGAAAAAGAAGAGTTCTTTTAAAAATGGAGAGATGCTAATGTAGGCAATTCAGAAAGGGGTTATCTTCCTTTCCAACCATTCAGGCAGTTTTTCTTTTCTTTTTCAATCCTTTTATTGGTGCCTCTTAGCCTTCAAAATCCAATTCACTGGTATTGCCTTGCTCTTGAATGAAGTGCTGAGAGATGGGGGGATGCTTTCCCTCACCCAAAAGGGGAAGGAATGATTTTAAAAATTAAAAATTAATTTTTAGTAAAATCTATGTGGGGGAAAAGTAAATTATAAATAATATCTGCAGTGGTTTCAGGGATTTTTACCATGGGAAAGTATTGGTTTTCAATTCCTTTGGGTTCAGCAGAAATTGATACTGTTGACCATACCCTCCTTCTTCAACCTCTTTCCTCTGTCTCTATGACACAGTTCTCTCCTAGTTCTCCTCCTACCTCTCTGATTGCTCCTTCTTTGTTTCCTTTATTCACTTTTCTTATACTTCTACTTTGGGTTCACATAATATGGACATTCATTAAAGCTCAGCTGTTACCTCCATTCCTTTCTGTATTTTTTCTCTTATTTAATCCTATGGTGTCAAATATTTCTAAGCAGATGACTTCCAAATTTGGGTATATAACTCAGACATCTCCCTGGAGTATAAGTACCACATTACCTGCTAAAGTAGGGAAAAGTACCATCTGATTTCTGGACATCTCCATCTTGATGTCCCACTAGTTTTTCAAACAAATCACAAACTCATCTTTCTTCCAAAGTCTGCCCTTTCTCTTAACTTTCTTATTTCTCTTTATAGGACCACCATCCTTGCAGTCTTCCATACTTAAAAGCTGTTTTCTTTCACTCTTTTGTCTTTCTTATAACCCACAATTAATTCACCATCAATCTACCCCCACAATAACTTTTCTACCCACCTCCTCCTTTCTATCCTTCCACTATATTTTTAGCTCAGGCTCCCAATTAATTCCACAATTCAATTCAACACAAATTTATAAAACACCTGTTCTGTTCAGAGTACTGTGCAAGTTTTGGTAAATACCTGATTTAGATATTATACTATTCTTGATTTGTGAGGCTTCTAATCTAAGTAGAGGGATATATGGCAGGTAAAGATAATATAAAATAATGAATAATAAATCCAAAACATAGTGTTATGTGAGAATGGAAAGGGAAACTATTCACTACTTTATTAGATAATTTGAACAGCTTCTCAACTAGTCATCTGGTCTAAACTATCTTTCAGCTCAAATCCATCCTTCTCACTACTGCCTACATAAACTTCCTGAAGGCCACCTCTAGTCATCCTGATCCTTTATCTTGTTAATGGATGCATATGACTCCAGAGGAGAAAGTGAAGCTGGTGACCTTGCACAACCCTCCCTCACTTAAATCCATTTCACTTGCAAGTCATAGCATCATCTTCCTGATGTGATGATCCTCTTTGAGAACAAAAGACAAACAACCACATAGACTTGCTAATGAATGTCTCTGATTATGTCATTTCCTTATTTTAAGAACTTCAGCAGCTCCCTACTTGTTCAGCTGAAAAAAGGACAAATCTAGTTTCAATCTACCTCCCTGGTTTTATTTCATACTAATCGCCTTTATACAGTCTATGTTTTAGCCAAAGTGGACTAGTCATAATTTCCTTCTCTTGACCTACTTTTCAATCTGTTCCTTTGTTCAGGCTATCTGCCAATGCCAGAATAGATATCTTCTTCCATCATCATGTTTTATAGTTTTTTTTCCCCTTCCATCAAGGTCCAATTCAAGGTACCACTTTGTTCATTAAATCTTCTGTGATCTCTTCTTCTGAAAGTGATCTCACCTTCTTCACACATCTGACAACACTTCAGATCTTTTCTTTTCCCTTTACAGAGTTTTAGTTTGTATTAAAGTTAAGTGTGCCCATGCTTTATGCCGTCTAATAGATTTTAAGGTTTTTAAACAGGAACTGTATTTCAGTCCATCAACCCCTAGCACAGTACTTTTTACATATGTGCTGGCAAGCAAAGTAGGATCTTTTGCTGTTTTTGCTTTAGTATAATCAAGGGCCTCTGATTGCATCTTGTCTTTATCAATCAAGAGTCTTTACTAGGAGTAAAGCACAGAAACAACAGTTTCTTTAACTAGAAACTGTATATATATTTGTATTGTTAATGTGATTAAAGATCTTCCCCTCCCATTAATGGGCCAGGAAAGATTTGTAGGAAGGCCCAAGATTTTTGTTAATGAGGCACTGGTTCTCAAGCTCTCAGATGCCCTCAGGCTCTAAAAAAAGGTGTATATATTCTAAAAAAGGTGAGGTTTTATTTTGGGGCTTACTGACTCTGGGAAGTCACTAAGAAGCTCCCCAGCTTTGAAAACCCAGATGTTTGCTCTTCCCTCTCTGGTAACTATGATCAAACAGTTGGATATGCCTGTTGATTTGTGATATATGTATTGATTATGGTCAGACAGTTGGAAGCCATATCTGCTGATCTTTGATTTCTCTGTATTTATCTGAAATTCAGGGTACTGACTTTTTCCCCTGAACAAGGTGAATGATATATATGCTTGATTCAAAGAAATTGTTAACCTCTCAAAAGTTTCCTTGCCTTTTATAAATGCAAATCTAAGAACCTGTGATAACAGGCCCCCCATGTGTAAGTTAGGGTGCTTACTGATACAACATATGAGGCACTTAGTAAATATCTGCTGAATTGAATTGACTATAGTTATTCCCCCCTTCCCCTATTTAAATATTCCAGTGGCTCCTCATATCCTCTGACATCAAACATAAAATATCCTGTTTGGTTTATAAAGTCCTCTATAACCTGGCCCTTTTCTACTTTTCCAGTCTTCTTTCATCTTTCTCCCCCTAGCCCCATACTCTGAAATCCAGTGACACTGACCTCTTTGTTGTTTCTTACATGAGATACTTCATTTCCCAACACTGAGCATTTGCATGGGCTGTCTCCCAAGCCTAGAACTCTCTCCTTCATCAACTCCAGTTCCTAGTTTCCCTGGCTTCCATCAAGACTCAGCTAAAACAATCTGTGGAGCATTCAATAGAAAAGAATACTAGCAGGGAAGTGATGTGTCTTAGCGTCTTCATCAGAGGAAAATGAGCCAAAAAGAACCAATGATAAAAAATGCAATCCGCTTCCAGAGAAAGAGATCTGATGAACTCTGAGTGTAGACTCACTCAGTCCTTTTTTATATTTTCCCCCCACTTTCTTTGTATTTCTTGCTTTTTTTTCTTTTTTGCAACATGATTAACATAGAAATATGTTTTACGTGACTTCACATGTATAATTGATATATTACTTGCCTTCTCAATGTCTAGGGAAGGGAGAGAAGCATTTGGAATTCAATTAAGAAAAATTCAAGGTTAAAAATAAACAAACTTATTGTACTTACAAAAAAAAAAACAAATAAAAATGATCAATAACAACAAAAAAAAGAAAGCAAAAAGAACAGTTAAAATTTCACCTTCTGCAAGAAGGCTTTCCTGATCGCTCTACGTATGACTTTCCCTCTGTTGATTACTCCAATTTATTCTGTAGACTTGTTTGTTTACAGTTGTTTGCTCATTGTCTCCCTCCTTTTCCCATGAGACTATGAGCTCCTTAAGAACAGGAGCTGGTTTTTTTTTTACACTTTTTTTTTTTTGTATCCTTAAGTGATTGAGTATAGGAAAAATCAGTGTGATGCAGTAGAAAGCACTGGATTAAAACTCAGGAGCCTTTGGTCCTACCATAAACTCTACTCACTTACTGTGTGACCCTGGGAAAGTTACCTTACCTCTGTGGGGCTCATTTTTGTCACTTGTAAAATGGGACAAGAACTTCCCCACCTAGTGACTTCACAAGGTTGTTTTGAGCATGAAATGAGATAATGTACATGACATTACTTTGAAGAGTACAAGGCACTTTACACATTTAAGGTATTATTAGACTCCTTTTATACTAGTCTGGTCATTAGCAGAGTCTGGGCAACTGTCCAGGGTTGCTGGTTATTGTGTACAGTATCAGATAAGCCACTGGCAGTGGGTATGATCTCTGCATTCACTGGCCTTGTTGGTGTGGATCATATCCAACCTACACTTTGTTTTTTTCCTCTAGTATCCAGCACTCTGAATATAGTAAGAACTTCAAAAATATTTGTTGAATGAATGAATGAGGTTATCATGCTCTTCTTCTCTTCTTTCTTACCTACTACCCTTTACACTCATTATCCCCACCCACAAAGGAGAGACTCATAAGATCGTACATTGAGAGGAGGGGTTCATAAACCCCTCTCTGGAAGCCTGTGAATCCCTTCTCAGGATGCTTTGTAGCCTATATTTGTAATGGAAAGAAAGAGCAAATTTCACTTAGAAATTAATGAAAATATATAATATTTTTTCCCCAACTAAGCTCACAAAATGCTTGAAATCTGTCCATGGATCCCAGGTTAAGAGCCCCTGACCAGGAAGCAGAAATCATTGAGTCTGACACTTTCATTTTAAAGATGAAGAAGCTGGAGACATATAGACATTAAGTGATTTGACCAGAGCGCTGAGGTGGATGAGAGAAGAAACCTTAATTCAAGTACTATCTTGCTGCCTTCCCTATCCATCCCCTCTACCACTACTCATGGGCCAGATAGCTACCCAATTGGCATTTTGATATCACAAATCACCAATCTGGTTTTGACATATGGGAAAACCGAACCCCAAAGGGTATAAGTAATTTTTTCAATGTTGTAAAACAGATGAGAAATTGAACTGGACTAACACCAGTTTTCAGAGTGCCTGTGCTGTTCTCTACTTATTTTTACATGACATGAGAAGGGAAGAAGAGTTTTGACAGCAGCAAAGAGTAGAAGACAAACTGCAGGAGTCCGATCTTGGGAAACATTCCAAATTCAATTGTCTGGTGGTCTGTGCATGTGAATGAGAATAATATGATATCATACAACAGGCAGCCACAAAGGAAGCACTGTCAGGAGCTCTGCAGTTTAGGAGCCTTACTCAGTTAGGCATTGTGTCTGCCAACACTTACTGGGGACCTCAGCTGGCATGCCAAGAAAGTAGAGATAATGTAGCATTTTTTAACTAAGTGGTCATGCAATACATGATTCCAGGCTGCAGACTTTTTACAGACTGGGTCAGCCTTTATGCAGATAGCCATCCATCTGCAAGCCCCTCAAATAGGGGAGTTGGTGGGAAAAGGTGACTAGATCAGAGGAAGCCCATGACCAGTAATGGAAAGACAAGTCAGAGAACAAGGCAATCTAATGTTGGTTCAGAAGCAGCACCTTTGCAAGAAAAGGGAAATATGAGGACAAACATTTATTAGGCATCTCCTGATTACATGCACAGAGCTCTAGAGTCAAGGAATGATAGAAGTAAAAGTGAACAACTCCTCTCCTCCTAGGTAATTTAGGGTAGGTATGTGTCTTATTCCTAGGTCGCCAATCCCACGCTAAATGTTATCTTCTGCCACTAGACCATAAGCTCCTTGAGGGAAGGTAATACTTTTCCTTTTGTTTGTAATTCTATTCTCACTGCTTAGCACATTATCCGGTACACAAATGAAGGCAATGTAACACTAGAGATCATCTATGATAAATTCCTCATTATTCATGTGAAGAAAGTGAAAGAAGAGAAGTACAATGACAAAGTTAGGACTACAAACCAATCCATCTGATTCTCAGTCTATGTTTGCAGGCAATTATGAGACTGGTTTTTTCTTAGTCTCCATTGGGGACTTGCGGTTTCGTTGATTAGGGGTGTGTGTGTTGTGTGCGTGTGTGTGTGTGTGTGTGTGTGTGTGTGTGTGTATGTAGTGATGTAGCAAAAGTAAATCTAGTTTGGGCTCTTGTATATCAATGAGGATTTGTAGATGAACAGAACCATTTCTGAGGCACAACTGAGCTTTAAAATTTACAATACTAATTACTACTAGTAGTACTACTCAGATATTTATAGAGCACTTACAAGTTTTGCAGAGTGATTCTAAATATATTATCTCATCTGATTCCTACACTAACCCTGTAATGTGCTTGCTACAGTTATTATTGTTCCTGTTTTACAAATGAGGAAAGTGAGGCTGAGAGTGGTTAAGTGATTTGTACCTGGTCACACACCTAAGAAAAATATCTGAGGGAGGATTCATATGTATGACTTTTTTTTTTTCTAAAGAGCAGCACTTTACTATACCAGAGTGCCTTAAATACGAATAGGCCTCTTCTAAATCTTGCTGGGGTATGAATACAATCTACTTGTCAAATATGTTGGGAGTGATGTTATTACACTACTTCCATTTGCAAAAAAAAAAAAAAAAAAAAAAAAAAAAAAGCTTGACATATCTTCCCTTACTATTTGACTACCTATTGGTCTTTCCCAGTTTTCTTGATTTTTTCTTCCTTACTCCCTTTTCCCTGAAATTCACTGGAGATTGCAGGGAATTTAATTCAATTGAATGATCAATTTGATATATTATACTTATTTTATGTACATATTTATATAATATATGTTATAATCAGTTATTATTCAAATAATTCAGTCAATTGAATGAAATGATTACAGCTGCATCATGTCCCAATTGGGTCAGATCCTTTCCTAAAATGGGGAGAGTAGTCTAGAGATGCAGCCAGCTTTTCAAGTAGTTCAGACTTGTCCAAGAGGACACAGTTATTCTCCTTTCCAAATTGCTTCTGAAACATTAGGCCTCGGGACTCTGCATTCTGTGACCTCACTTTCACAGGCAGACTAAAGGAGGATTAGCATCACAGTGCAATGGAAAGAGTGCTGAATTTGACATCAGAGAACATGAGTTTGAATCCTGGCTTTCACTTGGACCCATGTGGCTTTGAGCAAGTTATTAAACCTCTCTGGGCTTCAGTTTCTTTATCTGTCAGATAAGATTCCTTCCAGCTCTAAATCTATGATCTTGTGATAAAATATCTAAATTCTTGGCCATGAAAAAATAGATCTTTCAAATGGGGGGCAGGATAGGATGGAGGGAAATATAGGTAGTCTTACACAACATGACTATTATGGAAGTCATTTGCAAAACTACACAGATATGGCCTATATTGAATTGCTTGCCTTCCCAATGGGGATGGGTGGGGAGGGAGGGAGGAAGAGAAGTTAGAACTCAAAGTTTTAGGAAGAACTGTTGAGTATTGTTCTTGCATACAACTAGGAAATCAGAAATACAGGTAATGGGGTATAGAAAGTTATCTTGCCCTATAGGACAAAAGAGAAGATGGGGATAAGGGAAGCGAGGGATGTTAGAAGGGAGGGCAGATTGATGATAGGGGTAATTAGAATGCTCCACGTTTTGGGATGGGGGAGGGGAGAAATGGGGAGAAAATTTGGAACTCAAAATTTTGTGGAAATGAATGTTGAAAACTTAAAAAAATAAATTTAAATACAAAAAAAAATAGATCTTTCTTTACCTGCAAGACTTCCTAATACCTTCTTCTATGTTCAAGCATCAAGCCCCCTTTTCTTTTTCTTCTCTGTATACTCTATTGAATTTCACTCCATATGCAAGAAATATGGCATCTCAGAGCAAAGCTTATTTCAGCATTAAAACAAACTAACAAAAACTCAAAAAGGGCAGTTTGATTTGGCATTATTCAGGGGGAAAATGAGTCAGGATCATCATGATATGTGTTGGAAGTGAGAGAGATATAGAAGGTAGTGAAAACTGGTCACTTTCATATAACCAGAACATCCAGATAAAATGATTTATAATGCAATGTACAGGATTGGTCCCTTGAAAATCTTTTTTAAAAATAGAAAGGAGGAGGAATCATTACAAATGATCTGCTTGAAGTTGTCCCTTTTTAAAAACAGAACTGGAATTTTGACTAGTTCTTCCTTCAAAATGTTTTCTCATTTAACTGGTCCCCATGTTTGTCCTTCCTAATTTGTTTCTTTTCTCACCCTTCCTAAGCTGTGATATCTTTAAAGCTGACTGCCCTCTCTTAGTCTCACTGACAGAATGAGCCATCAGCATCCCTATGGTTCTTGTTGGGCATTATCCCCAAGTAAATTGAAAAGAATAAATAACCAAGTTCCTCATTTGTCTTCTTGCATACTAAGGCCTGCTCCCAGTCATTAACAAACTTATGTTAGATGTTGAAATACTTCTTGAACTGAACTGAATAGGGAGGTGGAATGGACAAAGTCTCAGAATTAAATCATGATTCCCACTCTTTTGTATCAGAGCAATTCAGTCCATCCTCTTAATGTATCCCAAATAATTTCTTCCCTAAGAAGGGAATTCACTGCTTAGTGGCAAATACTATTCTTGCCAGTCAAATGCTACTTAATGATTGGAATTAATTTGGCAACAAATCAACAACAGACAGTTTGACAGACTGGAGATTTCACAAAAGGGATTACTCTGTCCATTTATGAATTCTGATAAACATCCAAAACACAATACTGAAGCAGGGATCTTCTTGAGGCTAATGCACAGATAATAAGGACACTTGGGGAACTAGGAAACAGGAAAAAAAGACCTCTTTCATATAAGACATCTTTCTCAGGGGGTCTTAGAAATCATGCAAAATGAGTAATAGATATTGCAGAGCCAGTGTGCCCGGGGTTAATATGATGATATTAATATAATAAACATCTTGATGGGAAATAAGAAGGCAAAGAAAGGCAGAGGGTATCTCCACTTTAAAAATGAAAATTTAGCTACAGAAAATAGAGTGATACTTTGCATGCTTAAAGCATTGCAGAGCTAAAAAAGCACTTTAGAATGTTTGAGAAAGACTGGCTCATTGAGACCATATGAAGCCTCAATCATTAGCCAAACTCAAAGGCCTCAAGGAATCCCATTCTACTTTGGAACAGGGCCAATCATCAGGAAATTTTTCTTTATAGGGAACCCAAAAATCTAGCTCCATATGACTTCCACATTATTCTAAGTTCTGTCTTTAGGGTCTACACATGGAGTCTAACTCTTAATTTCTTAATTACCTATCATGTCTCTCCTTTCTAATCAAGGATGATAACAGCACTTACTTCACAGTATTGCCGTGAGGATCAAATGAAAAATATAGTTATAAAATGCTTACCATAACAGCTGGTACATAGTAAAAACTTAATAAATGACATAATAATGGGACATATTTGTTGGAGGAGAGCATCTTAAACAGGGATTCTTAACTTTTTCTTGTCAACGAACCCTTTGGCACTACTGTTAAGCCTATGGACCATCTACCAGAATAATGTTTTTAAATTCACAAAATAAAATACATAAAATTACAAAGGGAAAATTTATATTGTAATAAACACGTTTGTCGAAATGTTATTAAAATTCATGGACACCAGGTTAAGAACGTTCACCCTAAGATAACCTTTTGTTCTACTGAGATAAATGTGTTTACAATAAACAGAGTTGAAGCTTGTGTTCTCTACTCGTTATAGCATTCTATGTGACTCTAAAGATATATCTTATTCTACAATATCATTTTCAAGTGTCTTTCTCTTCCATTTCCAAACCTTCATTGATATCCTACATTCTTGGAGCAAATTCCAAAGGGTGACTTTCCTGCTAATTTCCCAATATTTAGCAGCAAATGCTCTCTAAATGAATAGTTATATGGTAGATGTTATATCTACTTCAGTGAAGGGTGAAAGCAAAATCAAACACATAACTGACGCTGTTTGAGTACCTTTTTTTTTTAAGTATATGGGTCATAATTGACCAGATGTAGGACAAAAAGCAAATGCAAAGAACAGAAAATCTGCCAAGTCCTCCTCAAGTGTTTTCATATGAAGGACATTCTCCTCAAGGTTTATAGGGTTCTTGTTCATCCCTTCAATTTCTTCATGTCAATAAAAGCACTAGGATCTATGTGAGGGTCATAGGACAATTCTTCTGTAATAATGAGATTTGAGATTGGAGTGTTTTTGCTTATTTGGGGGGGGACTCTAATTGTGACCACTCCTTTTTAATATGGCCCTGCATTCTTGATTTGACTGGCCAGGGTACATGTGTTTGGGAGAATGCACAATCTTTCTGAAAGCTACTCAGCCAAGGCACATGCGCCTGAGCTTCTGGAAAGTTTTATTCTTCTTCATAAATGATGAGTATTTGTGGTAATTTGGTTTTGGCAAATATTCAAGAACATCAGCCTCCTCAAATTTAGAGAGCTGTTTTTTGGGAAGAAACCTATGATGTGTTGATTTTCATAATTAATGTAAAGAAAACATATATCCAGTGACACTGAGAGGTTACCAAAGTTGCCAAAGAGTAGGCAGTCTGTCAAAATTGAGTACAAACATTCTGAGAATCACCTTAGCTGGAACTACTATTATTTTAGGAGTACCGAAGGGGGAAGGGCAACACTACCTGCAAAAGTTAATAAAAGAAACAAAGCCCGTCGAGCTTTGCATTTGCTAACTGAGTGGACTACAAGAGTGTCCATGTTTCAAAGAAAATTATTAGTTCAACACAAAAGTAAAAAGTATTAGAATAAACTATACTTAAAACATTTTTTTCTTCCAATTAAGGAATTTCCAAAAAGGGGGTAGGGTGAAGATTTCACTTGTCATTTCAGTAAACCACAATGATACTATATTTAATCTTTCAATTACTCTCACTTCATCACATAGAAATTCATACCTCAGTACCATATTAAGCTATAAACTGGGTCACAGAAGAAAGGAAAAACCTCATTGTCTAATTAAAAAAAATCAACCCAGAACAACCAAGGAGAATCTTTCTTATCCTTGTGGATTATTCTCAAAAATTTTATAAGAATTATAAAAATTATGGATTGCCATTTTTGGGGTTAATAATATGGTTTTGTTTTCCTCAAACCTTTTTTACCCTCCCTGATTTAGACATTACAAGAATTGCTTCCTCAGTATCCTCCAAATTGTTTTGCCTCCATCCTGGATCTTTTCTGTGTCTATTTGGTCTAGTTCAGTTATAATCCATTGATCAGAAGGTGAGGGGGGGAATAGGCAAACTAGAAGTTAGCTAATTCTGCTTCTTCATCATCCTCTGTTATCCTAGTCCTATGTCTGGTGAGCGATGGTCTTAACCCTTCTTTGTTCTTCCATATTTCTATAAAATAGCTTTAAAATGTGATTTCTTGTTCTTAGCTTACCCAGCTCATTCTGAGCTTCAGCAATACTAACATGAGTCCTATAAGACTTTTCCACACTTATTTCATCCTCTGGTAGCTGCTCTTGCTTCCAACCTGTATCTACGTTTTTTCAAAATTTATGTTGGTCAGTGAGCTCCCTATATATCCATATAAGTCTCATTAGATGACCCTACCTGTTACTCTTTACCAGAATAATTTTCTTTAGGCCTCTTAATCTCATTCTTTAGATTTTCTCACTAGCTTTAGGCTGAATTTCCCTTGGAGATGGAAATATGGTCAAATGGTCAAAAATGGATCTTAAAGAGAAGGGAAGATTCAGCAAAGTGAAGATTAATTCAGAGAATATTTCACAGAGCTAAAGGAAATAAGCAAAGGTATGGTTAGATAAATGAATCTGTCATGGGTGGAGGATAGTGAAGGATCTTCCTCTAGTACAAGAGGAATGTAGGGAAGGAATGGTTATTACCTTTGGTCAAGAAAGGTGGTACCTTAGAAGTCAGGAAGGGTTTATTTTATACTTGACAGACAATAGAGAGTCATCACAGATTATTGAGCAAAGATGTGGAATGGCAAAAGCCATGTTTTAGGAAGATCCTTATGTCAGTAGAACATAGAATGTTCTGATAACGAGCAAGTAGGCAGATGGGCCAGGAAGGTATTTAACAGTAATCCAGAGCTAAGGTAACTGGGGCTTCTTTTGGATGTTGGCAGTAATAATTGTTCAAAAAAAAAAAAAAAGGTGACTACATTGATTTTCCATTTTCATCTGGTTTTAGCTCCGATGAGGAAGGTATAGTAAGGAGACCCCACAGGCCATCAGATGGGTTGGTCAAAATCTATCTAATGTGAAGAAAAGCAGAGTCCAGGCAGGAGCAAAGCAGGTGCTGGCCATCTAATGACAAACTCAATGTTTTGTTGAGATTATCTTCTTTCCTTGTGATCCAAGGGTGGAGGAACATGTTGGTCTTGCTTATTTGATTGCCTGGAGATATTGGAGGCCCACTGGGGCTGAAAGATACCAGAATGCTGTATCTAGGATAAAGAAGATCTCGGACCTCAGTCTCAAGACCACTTCAGATAATGAGACAGTGCAGTGTAGCATTAACAGCCTCCATGTAGGAGTCAAGTCTTTCTAAAGATATTGTAAATTCTATGAAGCTATAGACTACAAAACAAAAATCATCCAAATCCCCTCCTAGTCTATAGAAAAGACTGGTTACAGAGAAGAGACTCAATGTATATTTACTGGTTAATGGTCTGTTTGGACTACTGGGCAATCTTAGAATTTACTTAATTTATCTGAGTTATCTTCCTCATATATAAAATGGAGGTAACAATGCCTAACTCACAGAGCTGTTAGAACAGCATGAGAGAACAGACTTGAGAGTGTTATGAAAAGCATATAACAATGCAAATATAAGGCACTTTGTTATATTTGCTAGTATTGATTTCAACTAGAGCCTTGGAAACAAGGCATTGCTGTTCATTTTTTTAATTCATATCTGACTCTTTGAGGCCCCATTTGGGGCTTTTTTTGCAAAGATACTAGAGCGGTTTGCTGTTTCCTTCTCTAGCTCATTTTACTGAGACAAACAGGGTTAAGTGATTTGCCCAGAGTTCCATGGTTAGTAAGTGTCTGAGGCCGGATTTGAACTCAGGGAGATGTCTCCCTGACTCCAGACCTGGCATTCTATGCACTGCGTCTTCTAGCTGGCAATACTTCTAATAAGATGGTTGGCAACTTTAAGCCTTATCCAAAGTGTCCAGCTGCTGGTAGGGTCATTACTATCAAATTAGGTCAGAAGAATTTCTTTTAAAAGCCTTTGATGCGGCTTAGCCCCTAGGCCCAAAATAAGATTGGTTCTTAGAATCTGTTTCAACCTACTTGTTCATAAATTCCCTCGTATTACATTGTCTCTGAGTGTAGATTTACATCTGAAGTTTTTCAGAATTTAAAAATACTAAATAACTACTAAATTACTAGAGGAAGCCACTAAAGAACTACTAAAAATACTAAAAGAACTAAAAATGGTCAAGATCGAAAAAAGAAAATCAGATTTTTAACCATGTTGACCTATGAGATTCGCGACCTTTGTGACCTAGAGAAAATTATCTCCCAGGGCCTTAGTCTTCTAAACTGTAAAAGAGACTGGATGATGTTTCATACTTTCTGGCTCTAAGATTCAAAGACTATCTATCCACTCACAACATCCAAACTTCCTGTTAACTGGTAACTTTTAAAAATGAAAATATTCAAACTACATGTGGAAATCCACTAGGTGGTGCTCAAGGGCAACCTGAGTTTGACCTCTTCCTCTTCCTCTCCTCCCCCATCTTTCTCTCCCTCCTCTCCCTCTTCCTCCCTGCCCTCTCTCTCACAAACACAAACACACATACTTAAGAGGCTGAAAATAAAACAGTTAGCAGTGGTGACCAGATCCAAGTAGAATAAAAATTATTTTGTTTAATGCTTGCTACAAAAGGTGCAGCAATATGATGAATCGTCTAACTTCAGATTCTAATGCATATTTCTGGAAAATTGATGACCATTCTTCAGGGACCATTGCCCTCAGATATATGATATCTTGCTTAGTTTTAGTAGGAAAGGGAGATTTCTGAGGGGGTTTATATTGGTGTTTTTATAGTAACATAACGGCAACGACAGAACTGCTTGTAGTACAGAGGAAGTACTTAATAAATGCTTGTTGAATGATTTTAGACTCATAGGATTTTTAGTTCTGTGATAAATTAGTTTGTTTTTATAAAAGAGTTGGGACATTGCATCTTAACAAATCCAAATCCATATTTCAAACAGGAATTCCCTCTTCATAGTATCCATGCTAAGTGGTGATAGGATTAAAATATAAGAACTAGAGAAGAAACAGACTCACGGAGAGTAACTGGCCCAAAGTCACATATGCAGCAAACAACAGAAATGGGGTCTGAATCCATGCTCTTGCAACTTCAGAGACAATGAGCTTTCTACTGTAGCATACAACCTCCATGGCTGTCTAGCTTATCAGAATACCCTCACAAGGAGGATATGACTACCTCCTTAGGCAGCCCACTCAACTCTTGGAAAGTTCGATTATTAAAAAGATATTTTTCCTGGAATCAAGCCTAATGGTGCTTCTTTGCAAACTGTCAGTGTTTGTCATGCTGCCTCTGAGGCCAAAATGGACAAAAATGCTGTATCAAGCCCCAAAAGGAGAATGGTGCCGTGATGGTACCATTTCGAACAACAGAAACATGCTGATTCATCCTTCTCTTTATTTTGGCAAACCATTTGTTTTGAAAACTATGTATAGAGTTTCACACCAAAATCAAATAAGACATTAAAGAGAATTGTAAGATCCATATTCTGATGAGGAAGAAATGGAACTTAGCCTTCAGAGATCATGGTAGGAAGACATTTCAGGGGACACTTAAATTAGCTCACAAATGACAGTTACCTGAGAGAATCCATAAAGATGATGGCCCAGTTTGAGTGGCTAAAAGGGGCTTAGGTCTGAAAAGTTTTACTGGAGCCTTCTTTTTTTTTAGAATAAGGTACAAAAAGTATGCAGGGGTGAGGGAAAATATTCCATGGATAGGCAAATCACCACCCTTCTTGGAGTGTTAGTTTCCTTCTCCTTGAAATGAAGTTTTTTTTGTACAATTTTTCTCACAGGATCATTATGACCACCAAACGGAAAAATGTGTGTGAAAAGTCAAAGTACTTAAGTGTCAACTACTTTTAGATATCATTTAAGAGGAGGCTACCACTCTACTTTCATCCAAAGTGGGCTCAGTACACCCCAGGTATATAATGATCCAGCTCTTGGTTTGGCGCACTTGAGGGCAGGGAAGAGGAGTAGATCCTTGACCTCTCAGAGCAGTCACAATTTCCCTGAAAGAACAATAGTTCACTTAATCAACATCATTATTATCTTATTCTCATCTTTTTTGGATAGAATTAAAATACAAATGCTCCTGGGAAAATGTTATCTTGTCACCATTCTTTTATATTTAATGTACTGTAGCCTGTTGAAGAGGTATATAAACATTTTAAATAATTGAATAAAAAGACTCAAAAGCAAGCTCATGTTCTTTAGGTTCACTGAGTGCAGTATATCTTCTTGACCATTGTAGTACTCAAAAGGTTGAAAGGGATGATAGCTATCTGTTCCTTCTCCCATATATGTGGAATTTCTTCTGTGAAGTCTCTGTATTTTGAAAGCTTTCAGTTTCAGGCAGATTGAAGATCTGCATTTGCAAAAGAGCCTAGATTCTTTTGGATACCCATGAACGTAAAAGTATTGGCATCTATGTCTGTAGTCCTGGCAGTCTGTAGTCCTGGCAGAGCTTTCCTGTCTATGAATGGATCTCACATATACCATGGCAAATCTCAAATGAGGACAAAAGGTTCTTCTGTGGTTATGTCACAGGAAGACAACATGTCCTCACTGTAGCTTTTTTTTGAAACCAACAAATTCTAAGTAGGCAACTTCCTTGGGAATGTAAACTATGTTTCTTGGCTTTCAATCCAGAGTCTGTTTGAGAAAACAACAAATATCAATCTACAGCCTACCACAAGCCAAACACAGTTAGCAGGGATATGAGTGGGATTATGAAATCTTTCTTGACCCTGCTTCAATGAGGGAGGATTAGTACATAACCTAATTTTGTTCCTCTTTACTTGCTGAGAAAAAAGCATCAACAGACAGATGCCATGAGCTCTCCAGGGTTCTGAAATGATACAGAAGGCAATTAACAGTGGGATTCTTCTTCCTGTTTACTGGCAGGATAGGAAACGATGCAGTACCCTTTCCAGAAGATGCCTCTTCTCTTACCCTTTGTTACCTTCCCCTTCTCTCTCCTCCTGCCAGTCCTGACAGTTATAAAGGCAGCTTGTAATGCTCAGCCAATGTTCAGCACTGTGATGGGGAAGGTTCACCCACCAGGTCCCTTGTGAATCGCACAAGAAAAGGAAGAGACTGAAAGGAAATGTGATAAACTACAAAGGCTCTGATGCTGGTGGCTCACTACTCGCAGCCAGCCACCCTCACTACTGTGGTCAGTAAGCAAAGCCTCTCATATGCAAAGCCCAACTTACATTAGAAGACATTAGTCCAAAGTTTTAGTTATTATCGTACTTAAACACAAACATCTAAAGCCTGTGACTTGTCTGCTCAAGCAGATTTAAGTTCCCTGAAGACAAGAAATGTGTCTTCTATTCCAGTGAACTCCCAACAGCACTTAACACCATGCTATGCCCATGGAATTCACTTGAGAAATACATATTGAATTGTCAAGTTCAATTGAATAATCTCTCCTGGGAATACAACAAGAAAGACTGAAGGATATAAAATTACAACAGGCAAATAATTTATCAAAATGTCATGATTTTTCTCGTTGTTGGATGATGAAACTATAGATCTCCTGCACTAGTAATTTTTCTACTAAGTCTCTCAATGTCAAGGACATTGGGTCACAAATTAGAAAGATGATTATTGGGGATTTTGATAGATAGATAAGAGCACCACTAGAGAACTAAGGTTATGTTCTTTTAGGATTCAAATATTCCTAAAAAGGGAGATGGAAAATATCTGGCTAGTACATATGTTATAAATGTGCCAATAGTTATAGTTGGAAAATAAAGGCTTTGATCAAAACCTGCAATGTTGCTGTTGAGTTTATTGTTTGCTGGTACTATATATGAACTTTTGAAACCTATCAAACATTCAGTGAGGATATGTAGAATGGGATGGATGGAGTAAAATATTTCCTACTCCATGCAAAGAAAGCAATTATAACTACTTGAAGACAGGAAACTTGGAAAATGTAAACAAAGCTATTGATAAAATTCTATTATATTGGTCACAAGTGAAGGTACTATTTACAAGAGTGGATATAGATCCTAATCCCTTTACTCTTTCTGATTCTGTATGATTCTTATCTGAATCTTTCAAAACTTCCTTTGCAGAGAGGCCACCCAATATACTGGAACCTTCCTCTACATCTTTTAGTATTTTAGGATTAGTGATATAGCACTGGGCTACCTACATTTGATTTCTTGTTGTCTATACACGTGAAGTCCATCTTCTTTTCTTGTTACATGTACTCTTGATTTTAAAAGCAAATTGTCATTGATAACATGATTTTACTAAACACCTTTCCTGTGTATTTTGACTTACTTGTAAATTAGACTCTTCCAAAATCATGGAATTCTATAATTCTAAGCTACATGGCCTCATTGGAAGAATATTAGAGTAAAATGCTAATGCTACAAAATTTAGAGAGCTGTGTACTCCCAAGTCTTCTACAAATATATTTCTGTTATATTACAATTAGATTTTCCTCCATAGTCTCCAGGGTTAGCATAAGTGTCTTTGCACACACAGGTAGGAATTGACCCTGTAATACTATTAGCATAAGGATCTTATGGATAAGGAAATTCCTGAAAACAGGTCTTTATATTGTCTATAGCTTACAGTCTCAGGGAGCTGCCAAAAGTACTGAGCTTAAGTAACTTGCCCATGATCATATAGTCAGTACTTAAATGTGTCAAGACTGAAGTTCAGATCTTCCTGGCCAGTTCTCTCTTCATTAAGTCATTTTTTTGTTTCCATATAAGAATATGAATGTATACACATATGTACAAACATGCATAAATGAATACTATGTATATGTTATTTATATGCATATATGTGATTTTATAAAAGTATGCTAAGAATAGATAAGAAAAAACTCCCATAGATCATAGAATTTGAAGCTGGAAAGGGGGGAACCTTAAATTATCTGGTGAAACATATAAGTAAACTCATGAAATTTCATTTGACAGATAAGGAAACTCAGGCCCCAGAGGGGGGTGGTATTGGTTGTAAACACATTAAATAGAGGAGTTTCTAAAATTCCAAATCTATTATTTTTTACCGCATACCTTGCTGCCTATCATTTGTCATGGCATGAACAGAGACATGCTATCTATACACAGCTAGGAAAAGAAACACGTAATGGCAAGTAGCCCAGATTTTGAGAACTTCTTGTGGTTTACAAAGCACATTATTTGCAATAATCCTGTGATGTAGGGAAAGCCATGATTATTATCCTTATTTTATAGATGAAGAAAATGAGGCGCAGAGAGTTTAAATAATGACCTCATGACCACCCAATTAGAAAAAGTCAGAGCTGGGAATTGATCCTGCATCTCCTAAATTCAAGTCAAATATGCCACATGACCTCAAGCAGAAGAGGGAGAAAAAAAGGAGAAATAGGAAGAGGAGAAGGAGGAAGAGGAAGAGGAGGATAAAGAAAAGGAGGAAAACAAAAGGAGGATGGGGAGAAGAGGCAGAGGAGGAAGATGAGGAAAAAGAGGAGGAGGAAATGGAAAAGGAGGAAAAGGTGGAGAAGAAAGAAGAGAAATGAGTTGGTTATACCAACCACCTGCAAAGATGATTAGCACTAGAACAAGTATGTCCTTAAGACAAAATGCCACTATCATCCTGAAATACTTTGATGAACAGTATTGATTCCCGCTTTAAAATTCTACTGAAATTTTGTTCAAAAATTGTCAGATCCACTGAAAAGACATAGGGCCTTTGAGAAAGTGGCTTCTGGAAAACCTGTGACTGAAGCTCTTGTACTACATTCATAAGGGAAGTCAGACTCATGTGCCTCACCCCATCCCATCCCACCCTTCTACAAGTCGTGAAGAGAAAGGAAATCTCAGGGAAGGGAGCTTGAAAGGATCAATCAGGACCTCCTTTGTGATAAGCTTGAATAGCCTATGGTTGAAAAAGAGACAAATGCACCTGGAGATTAGCAGTTCCTGGAGTGCTTTTATGCTGAGCAATCCCAAACGTTGTAGATGACCCACCAGGAAAGGTTTTTGATTCCAAAAACAATTCGTATGAGGTGAAATGAGGGCTTAAGAAAGTGAGAAGGCTACCAATGTATCTCAGGTGTTTCCTCCTTTTAAAAGTAATGCCAAAAAGGATTATCTGTTTACTCAAAAATACTACTTAAAAACAACGTTTCAGTGTAGAGATTTTTTCATTTTTTTTTAAAGGAGAAAATTTTACTCATTCTTGTATCAAACACAAGTGTGACTTAAGGCTCACCGCATGGACATTACTCATACACCTACTTGGAGCCTTTCTTGATTTCCCTTGTGCTACCCAGCCCCATTCAGTGGAAAGAACACTAGTCCTACAGTCGGGGAATCTGAGTGGGCATCTTAGCCTGCCACTAACTAGCTGGGTGATGCTTAGTAAATCATTGAATGTCTCAAAGCCTTAGTTTCCTCATCTTTAAAATGAGGAAATCCAAGATCTCCATAGTACAAGGTGAGATTAAGGAGAGCAAATGATGCTTCTTTCCTTAGGATTAGAGATCTGATCAAATACAAAGGAGATCCAATGTCAAACAAATCTAAGACAGAACATGTTTCTGCCCCATGTGTGTAGCATTCCAAAAACATGGTTTCATTTTGCTGTTGAGAAGCTAATATGACAAGCCATAAGGCTCCAATACCTCAACTGCCATTTACTATATATGTGACATCGTACAGAACCAAATCAAAAGATGTGTCTATATGACTCTTTGTCTATAGACTCTTTGGAAATTTTCATTAGTAACCAAATGAGGAAAGTAGGATGTGGGTTATCTGTCAAGCATGGAGAACAGGATTTCACCTCTATCTGAGCCACCCCCAGTACTAACACTGAATATTATGGAATAGCAGGAAATATTCTGCATTTTTTAAAAAGAACTATTTGTCAACTCTTATATAGAGAAATTTGGCATAACCTGGTTTAGTTTAGATCCACCAAAGGGGTGTATGTGTGTGTGTGTGTGTGTGTGTGTGTGTATGTGTGAATCGAATTACTAATATTTGTTGAATAAAGCATCAAAAAGATCTTTGTTAGAAGATGATATATCAACTGATTGCATAGTGCGGTGGTATAGTGGAAAGGACAGTGAATTTGGGCACATATAGACTGGATTTCAGTCTAAGTCTCCATCATTTGATAACTGTGTAGCTTGAGGCAATTCATTTATCATCTCTGAACCTCAGTTTCTTCTTTTGTGAAATGGGAAAAAAATTGTTCTTTGAATCATGAGAAGATTAGATGGGAAAGAAAGTCAACATTTCCTTGTATCTGGAAGACCCTACACAAATGTCAGCTAGTATTGCTATACATGTTGAAATAATGCCTTTAGCATATGAATGCATTATCTTTTTTATTTTCTATGTCATGGATAACTTTGAATGTCTGGTTCTTGGAATTTTCTCTCATAAGTTATGAATGCTATGTTAGTATGTTATCTTAACATGATGGGAAGAGAATGCTTTTATACCTTTTTTAAACTATAAGATGCAATATAATACCTGCCATCTATAATAAATGTTATTATTCTCAGAATAGCTAGATAAATCTTAAGACATAATTATATTTGTGGTTGACATGACCTTGGAAGATGTATATCTACATGAAAAATAACATAATAATTTTTCCTTAGTCAGGCATATTTGAGCTACTGCTTGAGATATGCTTTTTTTAAAATGAAAAATACCACTGATATTTCAGTGGTACAACTAAAGGCAATCTATTTCTAATGGCTTTGATCTTTCCAAAAGTTCAAAAGGGTATTTGAATCACACCTTTTCTAGATCTATTCATATATCTTTCAACAATACAATATGCCTAACTTAATATGTTTGAATTCCTAGTGACATGTATTTCATGTTGATTTCCTTGGACTAGAACCTCACAAGCACTCTACTCATACTCTGCGTCTGTAGGCATCTCTATTTTCTTGGTACGTGCTAATGGAGCAATTCTTTGAGGGTACTTTTTAAGGCTTTTTATTTCAACAGGAAAACTGAAATTTCACTTCTAACATTTCTGTGAACCTATGCAGTTATAACCCTTCTACATCTACGTTTGCCAATAAACCTCTCCTCCCACTGATGTTCTGAGGGCAATGATATGTGAAGACGGAGATGTTATATTAGTAGGGTTTTGCGTCTTAGTGCAAGAAATAATACAGCCTCTCATTTTCAATCTCTGTTTCCTCACTCTCTCTGTTGTCATTCGGCTGTTCGAGTCATGTCCAACTTTTTGTGACCCCATTTGGAGTTTTCTTGGCAAAGATACTGGAAGGGTTTTCTATTTGCTTTTCCAGATCATCTTACAGATAAGGAAACTGAGGCAAACAGAATGAAATAACTTGCTCAGGGTTACATAGCTAGTAAATGTCTGAGGCCAGATTTGAACTTGGGTTGATGACTTTAGGCCTGGAACCCTCTCCACTGGGCCACCTAGCTGTCATTCCTATCCACTCCTACATCTTATAACTAGGCATGTATTTCAGAGATGGCTGTGCTCTGAAGGTAACAGAGGAAAGAAGAAACCAATCAGGGGGACCATGACCTGATCTTAAGAGTACTATGCTTTTTCTGGTCAAGAGAACGTTGAAAGATTTATCGATAGTCCAAATACAAGCTCTAGCAATGCAACATCTCTAAATGGAAACCAAGAGACAGGTCTATGATTTCCCTCCCCCTGAATTTTCTCAGCCTCCAAGATTCCTCCTGCTGAAGAAAAGGGATGCAAAGGTAAATAGAAAATATCATTCTCGTATTTTATTTAACATCGCTCAATTTCTGCCCCACTTCTGTTTTTAGAATAGTTCTGACAAGAGGCAGAGTGAGTCAAGAGCAGCTGGCATTTAAAGTTTGCCAAGTGTTTTACAAATATCTCAGTTTATCCTCACAACCATCCTGGGAGGCAGATGCTATTATTCATTCCATTTTATAGAGAAGAAAACTGAGGTAGACAGTCATTAAGTGATTTGCTCAGGGTCACACAGATAGAGAGTGCCTAAGGTAGGATTTTAACTCAGAGCTTCCAGATCCAACTATGTCCACCGTGCCCCAGCTCCCTCTACATAGCTCTGAAGGACATTAGCAGGATAATATCCTGGCCTTATCTGATTAAAAAATTACAAGAACAAACAAGGAAGTGTGAAACAAGTCATTCTCTTCTCCTGCCTTTTTTTTGCAGATAATATCTGGTTACGATAAGTATCAAAAGTCACCTCAGTCAAGAGAAGCCAGGACATAAATACTGAGACTAGCATTAAGCAGGTGAAGCCATTGCAAAGGAGGCAGTATCACCAAAGGGCAGCAGACCTTTCAAGGGATATTAACACTAACTCTATTTTACTTGCTGACACTAATTGTGTATTTTAGCAACTCAGATGCTCAAGGGCTCCTTGCTCTCCGTTGCAGCTGCTGCAAACCACCCCTCCCTCAAGGTCACTTCCCCAGATTGTCCATAACCCAAAGACATCAGTCAGTCTTACTATACAATTCAGAAGGCTTTCTGCTTAGAGAAAAGCATCCCCCAACTGATATCCCAAGGAAAATTTTCACTGATTCCTTTCTAGGCCTTATTCTGTTTTATATATATCTACAAAGATCTTTTCCGAAGGACAAAAAAAGGAAGCAACTTACCCAAAAGGAATTTTGCTCAGGAAATAATATCCAGTATATGAGTGTTGATAAATCTGTAAGACATAAACAAAGAATATGCCATGAAACCAAGTCTGTAACTATATACAGTCTACTTCATAACTGCCAATTCTAGTAAACTCTCTTTAGAACACAAGGAGTTAATCCATAAGCCAGGAAGCAAAGCTTTTTATTTACTTAGGAAGTTAATTTACATAACATGTTTGTTTTCTTTTCATCCTTTCCACTCAGTACCCAGGGCAGTATTATCCCCATGGCTACCAGGTTTGTGATTAAATTAAGGGAACATGTTCCCAGCTGTGGCTAAATATAGCACCTGGTATTAATGAGGACACCTTGGCCATTTGGAGGCAGTCAGACATGGTTATAGCTAGACACAACAGGACAATAATAGATACTCACCGCTGGAGTCCTCTGAAAATGGTAGCAAAGGGTAAAACCAGAAATACTATTTCCCTGAACCTAGTGAGTTGCAAAATCCCATTTTGAGGCCAGAGAAAGTTTAAGCTTGGTAAATCAATCACCCCTCTATACAACCTGGTGTGCTGCTTTTTTTTTTTTTTAACTTTCCAAAGGATGCCATACAGATGGAAAACTCACTGAAAAGCCACTAGATAAACGACTTTATCAGAATTTTATTGATATCAAAAGAAGGGTGTGTTTATGTACCTGCTGCTCTTTTAAAACTGATATGAAAACTTTCAAGAGTGTTTGAGCTAAAGTTACAAAAATACTCTTCCCTGTTTCCCTGTTTCATTCCATTTGTCCTCCAATGCTCCACTGGCTTCCAAAGAAGATATGAGAATGTGGTGCTTGAATGCATGACTGAAATTTCATCTTATTCATTCATTCAATCAACTTTAGGCCATGATTTCCCTCTACTTCCTGGTTAGAGAACCAAATGTTAAGGAACTGATGGAATTCAGCATTGTGCTGAAATGAAAGGAAAACGAACTGCTTCTTTGTTCTAGAGAGGCACTATGGTGCAATGGAAAGCAGGCTGAGGATTTGCTTCTCTCCTAATGGGGACGACATAAAATGTACAGGCATCAAGGTAATATCACCTCAAAATACTTGAACACAAATTCTTGAAATGGCAGAGGATCCAAATTCAGAGCATGAGTCAGTAAAATGATTACAAATTATCACGAAGATGTCTAGAATTTACTGTGTGAATAAATGGTAGAGAAATTACAGACAGAATAGGATCAGAGGAATTAAAATAGTAAGGGACATTTAAGAGTACAGAAGCCTAGGTTCTTAACCTGGGGTCTATGAACTAGTTTTATTAAAATAACTTTTGATTAGTATTTAAACTGGTTTTCTTTGTAACCCTGTGCATTTTATTTTTATACATTTAAAAACATTATTCTGAAATGGAATTCATAGACTTTATCATGGTACCAAAGGGGTCGATGACACAAAAGATCAATAACGCTTCATCTAGCTCAATCCTTCATTCTACACACCAGGAAGTAGGGTGTATGGTTACACATACAGTAAATGGCTGAGCTGGAACTCAAACTCAAGGTCTCTCCTCGCTAAACCCCAGGCTCTTTCTACTAAACCACGCCATGTCTTAAGTTAATGGATATAGATAACAACAATGAAGTTGACAACAACATTCTGGAAGGATGTTAAAAAACAACAAACCAAAACCTTGGGAAAAAGCTAATTTAGCCTTTGATGTGCTCATTGATATTTGTCATAACAGTTACATAGTATCTTTGAGGTTATGAGGTGGCACACACCTTTTTTGGGAAATGACCCAACGTCCAAAAGTTAGGCAACATCAAGTACTATTTCAAGAAATGAGCATCAAGGATTCTGCGGTGGTCAGAACCCATTCTGCCCTACGCCATCTCCCTCTATAGCCACATTTATAAACATAGCTACACTACACCATGATAAGTGATGGTTGGAATAGTGACCCTGAGTCATCAAGGAAAGGTTAAATTATGTTTAATAAACCACTTAGCAGGACGAGGAAGTGAATAGTACACTTTAGGACGACTTTCAGCAAAAACAAACACCCACTCATAACACACCACTTAAAAATCAAAGTGCTCTGACACTGTATATTAACCCTTTATTTTGAAAGCTACTGCGTGGAATGATTCAATCCTTACAGGTTCTTGAGAGCAGAAGTTTTATAGTACACAGTAGTATTTAAATGCTTAAGGAATAGTTTAACCTGCATGTGCTCCAAGATAAACACTAGATAGTACCTTAGGGTGAAGCAAGTCAGGAACGTATTAGGTAAACCTGTTTCCCCAAGGTCCTAAGAAACACAAACTTAAAATGTGCTTATTTTGCAAGACACCTCACCATTCATAGTACCTTCTATATCATCCAAAATATAATTATTGGGAATTCTTCACCATTACACTAAAAAGCTAAGAGAGATCTATGATACTTACTCTGACACTTAGGTAACATGCTATAATAGAAAAGGAGAATACTCTACTTCGATCCTGAATTCAATTCTTATACTCTTGGGTACCCCAAATATGATTCAGGGAAATCAATTAGACAATCAATAAACATATAGGAAATAACTACTATATGCCATGATAGGTATGGGACAGATCACTTCATTTCTCTGAGTTGCAGTTTCCTTACTTTATTCCAAACTGGAATAAATCAGGCATTCTAAACTTTTTGTGAAAGATCCCTTTTCAGAATGAGGAGAGAAACGTTAAATATCACTTAGAGGATCAGTGAAAATAAAGACACAAGTTCATGGAGCCCTGGTAATCTATCCATAACCCCCTTGGATGGGGAGGAGATCCATGGATCCAGGTTAAGAAGTCCCGGACTAGCTGCTTTCTAAGGCGCCTTCCAGCTACAATAGTATATGAACTCCATTCACGGAATGAATTCTTTGAAATTACCCTGACATTCAGTTTAACTATTTCAATGACGATGTAATGATGTTACATAATCTCAGTGGTAAATGTATTTTAGCAATGTGGTATGAGAGAAAGATGCTGGACTGGGAATTAGGAGACTAGGGTTTTGATCCTGATTCTGTCACTGAATTGCCGTATAACTTTATGAAAATCATATCCCTTTTCTGGATCTCATTTCTTTCATCTATTAAATAAAGTGTTTATATTAGATTAGTGATTCTTTTTAATTTTTAAAAATTAAAATTATTTTTAAAATTAATTTTGAACTTAAATACATAAAGACAAAAAAAGAATATTTCTATATATACAGCACAAGATAAAAAGAGGATTCACTAAAAAACCATGAATCTGTTTTTCACATGTTTACTCTTTTTTTGGGTGGGGGAAACTATATAATAATAACATTGTTATTTTGTTTTCTATGCTTCCTTCCAAGTTTTTGTTTATTCTCTGCCATGTGCTTTTTACATTTTTTTCATTCCCTCCCTACCCTGTCTTAGAGATGACTACCATTAAATTAAAAAGTATATGTATGTATGTATATATATGATATACTGTACATACACCCATACTGTACACACATCTATTTGTCAGATATGTGTGTGTGTGTGTGTGTGTGTGTGTGTGTGTGTGTGTGTGTGTATGGAGAGAGAGGTACCTAGATATACTCTATCTATATCTGTATATAACTATACTATGTGTATTTCTATTTATCAATTCTTTCTCCAGATAGAGCAGTGATTCTTAAAGGTTTCCTTTCAGGGACTCCAAGAGGTCAAAACTATTTTCCTTATGATACTGACATTATTTGCTTATTACAATATTCCTTTTTCCAATTACATATCTGTATGTGGCTAGACTGTCATAACAAACAAACCAAACAACATAATGTGTCATATTATATAAAGAAACAGATCTGAGAAACCAACTATCTTCTATTAAGTTGGTCATTAAAGAGATTTACAAAATCATGTAAAACAATACCACTTATTTCAAATTTTTTTTGCCTTAGAAAATATATTTTTCATAAAACAGGTTTATTGAGATTAACATTGTTGGGATTGGAAGTTCAATTCCGTGTGGACAGTCTCGGGCGGGTAAAGGTGGGAGCTTCTAAATCTTAGGGCTCTCACGAGACCCCCCCAGGAAACGGCTGGGAATCAAGGTGAACCGAGCTATCTCGAGTAATTCCGCCTCTTCCCGTGAGAAACGTGATGGGAGAGAGATCTCCCTGCCCTCGAGATTGTCCCGGATCTGGGCACACTATTGTTATCTAACAGCACAGTATTCAGATGCAAACTATGCGGCTGAAGGTTAAGTAGGATTGAGGAAGCCTGAAAGCTCTCTTAGCACGTGAGGAGCCAAGAGGACAGTAGGCTCCGCTTCTCTTCTTTCCTCTCTCCCCTCCCCCTCTCTCCCCGCTTGTACTTCTACTTCCAATCCCTTAAGATCTTAGCCTCCTTAGGAAATCTCCCCCTCTTCCTCCTAAGGAAGACTCCCCTGCACTTGTAACGGAGACCCTGAAATAAAGCTCAACCCTTGTTCGACTCTGGAACGTCCTTTCTCTCATATGAGCATCCGGTTTTGGCCAACTGAAGACCTCGGAGGTGAGGTAAGAAGACTCGGGTAGCCCACACAGGCCTCTAGGCCTGACAAACATATAATAGATTTGTTGTTATTTTAAATAAATGAATAAACATTTAAAATTTTTATCAGTTTCATTTCCAACATGTTAAATGACAGGCAGAACTCATGTAACAAAGCTCTTTTGGGTCCTCAATAATTTTTAAGCATTTGTGAAGAAATCCTGAGTCTAAAAATTTTGAGAACTTCTATGAGAACTTCTGTAATTCTAGTCTCACTCTTTGAAACCTTATCTTTGCTGGTATATGTAAAAACTCGATGAACTTCAAAACACCTTCTTCTGCCCCAATTTGAGGGAGTTATTGCTGTATCAAGGTGGGGTTTGCTGTTTGTAAAGCTGCCGAGATCTCTTTAAAAGGGCTGTAAATAAAGAAAAATCCAAAGAGCCATGAACGTGTGACAAGAGCATATGGCTCTAGATTTTTCTTTTATTATTACTAGAGTGATAAAGCAGCTATAATTCCCAGGAGAAGCATAAGAATGCTGACTTCTTTGTATTAAATAGATGGCCACATGGAGGGATCCCATCAAGGACTGCTACAGTATGACTCAAAAGTGGCTCTGTGAGCTGATAGAACAGCTTGGGAGGTAATGAAAGAAAGCCAGATGAGGAAAATGATACTTCCTGCTTCCCCAAACCACTCTCTCTGTAGAGGATAATGCCAAACAGGACCACAGAGATCTGTTCTGGGCTCCCACCATTCAGCTATGCCCATAACTAGCTCACATTCTATATTCATCACAGACTGACTCAAGGTTCTGTTTATGTTGAATAAAGGACTAGAGAGGAAGAAAGTAGGTGACTGCTTACTCCCAAACTTGAGATTTGCAGGCTAGGGTTGTGACCTCTATAATAATGGCAAATTTATTTGATACTGGGAAGCTAGGAAAAACAAGAGCTTTCTGCTGTCTAGTTTTCTTCTTTGCTCCTGCTAGCCAAAAGTACTACAAGTTCAAACGAACTGTTAGGTAAATGGCAAATTATTCTGTGGAGTAATCTGATCAGAGAGTCTGTGGAGTAACACAGTTACCTGACAGGTAACACCTGTCACTAAATGTCTATAGTAGACATGCCCCTTAAATCACACATCTAAAAATTACTTCCATAACTTTAATGTCAAAATCCTCCCTCCCTTCTCTGATTAGTGACCCTGAAATCAAATGGGATCATTGAGTGAATTATTTATTTATAATCACATCACACTTTGCAAACTGTTCCTTTTTAAGGCAAAAGTCTATCAAAATATCCTTTGCCAAAATTTAGTTGTTTGTCAATACTGAAATTGTGGGCAGCTAGGTAGCACAGTGGATAGAGTGCTGGGCCTGGAGTCAGGAAGACGAGTTCAAATTTGACTTCAGACAGGTACTAGCTGTGTGATCCTGGACAAATTACTTAATTCTGTTTGCCTCAGTTTCATCATCTGTAAAATGAGCTGGAGAAGGAAATGGCAAAATGCTCCAGTATCTGCCAAGAATAGAGTCATGAAGAGTTGGACATGACAAATGAGTGAACAACAACTAGAACACCAAGACAGAACAAAGAGTTCAAAGATGGCAAAAGAGTACAGGAAATACCCACACAAATGAGTCAAATTTAGGTAGATAACTGTGAGCCTACAAATAGAGTAGAGCTGGGAGTCTAAAATCTGGTGAACAATTCAGAGTCAGTATGCACACAGGCATCCTAGGCCACTTAAAGATAGTAGACTAGAAAATCGGAGAGGAAGAGAAGGACAAAGAAAACATGAACATCTAAATAATATGTCCAAATAGCAAGTCAAAAAAAAAAAAGATGCCCAGAATGGAAAGGTCAGGCAAAAGCAAGTGGTAGACCAGAGTCAAGCTGTTGACGTGAAGATTTTAATAACTAAGATAATGTTGACCCTATCCAGGGAGATTTTAGCGTAGTAGAGTGAGCACTGGAATTAGGAATCAGGGAGACCTGAGTTCAAATCCAGCCTGACACTAGCTGTGCAACCCTGAGTAAGTCACAGCTTCCCTTGCCCTTAGTTTCCTCATCTCTAAACTAGGGATAATAATAGTAGCTATCTTCCACTATAAATTATTTATTAAGCAATTATGATATGGCAGACACAAATATGAGCAGGCAAGATGGTTCAGTCAAATATGTTTGGTCAAATCATGCCTGTATTTCTTTTCTTTTTTTTTTAAATTTAATTTATTTATTTAACTTTTAACATTCATTTACACAAAATTTTGGGTTCCAAATTTTCTCCCCCCTTGTCCCCTCCCCCCACCCCAAAACACCGAGCATTCCAATTGCCCCTATCACCAATCTGCTCTCTCCTCTATCATCCCTCTCTGCCCTTGTCTCCATCCTCTCCTCTGTCCTGTAGGGCCAAATAACTTTCTATACCCCTTTACCTGCATTTCTTATTTCCTAGTGGCAAGAACAATACTGGACAGTTGTTCCTTAAACTTCGAGTTCCAACTTCTTTCCCTCCCTCCCTCCCCACCTCCTCCTTTTGGAAGGCAAGCAATTCAATATAGGCCAAATCTGTGTAGTTTTGCAAATGACTTCCATAATAGTCATGTTGTATAAGACTAACTATATTTCCCTCCATCCTATCCTGCCCCCAATTACTTCTATTCTCTCTTTTGATCCTATCCCTTCCCATGAGTGTCGACCTCAAATTGCTCCCTCCTCCCCATGCCCTCCCTTCCCTCATCCCCCCCACCCTGCTTATCCCCTTAACCCCCACTTTCCTGTATTGTAAGATAGGTTTTCATACCAAAATGAGTGTGCATTTTATTCCTTCCTTTAGGGGAATGTGATGAGAGTAAAATTCATGTTTTTCTCTCACCTCCCCTCTTTATCCCTCCTCTAATAAGTCTTTTGCTTGCCTCTTTTATGAGAGATAATTTGCCCCATTCCATTTCTCCCTTTCTCCTCCCAATATATTTCTCTCTCACTGCTTGATTTCTTTTTTAAGATATGATCCCATCCTCTTCAATTCACTCTGTGCACTCTGTCTCTGTGTGTGCGTGTGCGTGTGCATGTGTGTGTGTAATCCCACCCAGTACCCAGATACTGAAAAGTTTCAAGAGTTACAAATATTGTCTTTCCATGTAGGAATGTAAAGAGTTCAACTTTTATAAGTCCCTTATGACTTCTCTTTGCTGTTTACCTTTTCATGCTTCTCTTCATTCTTGTGTTTGAAAGTCAAATTTTCTTTTCAGCTCTGGTCTGTTCATCAAGAATGCTTGAAAGTCCTCTATTTCATTGAAAGACCAATTTTCCCCCTGAAGTATTATACTCAGTTTTGCTGGGTAGGTGATTCTTGGTTTTAGTCCTAGTTCCTTTGAATTCTGGAATATCTTATTCCATGCCCTTCGATCCCTTAATGTAGAAGCTGCTAGATCTTGTGTTATCCTGATTGTATTTCCACAATACTTGAATTGTTTCTTTCTAGCTGCTTGCAGTATTTTCTCCTTGACCTGGGAACTCTGGAATTTGGCCACAATGTTCCTAGGAGTTTCTCTTTTTGGATCTCTTTCAGACGGTGTTCTGTGGATTCCTTGAATACTTATTTTGCCCTCTGGTTCTAGAATCTCAGGGCAGTTTTCCTTGATAATTTCATGAAAGATGATGTCTAGGCTCTTTTTTTGATCATGGCTTTCAGGTAGTCCCATAATTTTTAAATTGTCTTTCCTGGATCTATTTTCCAGGTCAGTTGTTTTTCCAATGAGATATTTCACATTATGTTCCATTTTTTCATTCTTTTGGTTTTGTTTTGTGATTTCTTGGTTTCTCATAAAGTCATTAGCCTCCATCTGTTCCATTCTAATTTTGAAAGAACTATTTTCTTCAGTGAGCTTTTGAATGTCCTTTTCCATTTGGCTAATTCTGCTTTTGAAAGCATTCTTCTCCTCATTGGCTTTTTGAACCTCTTTTGCCAATTGAGTTGGCCTATATTTCAAGGTGTTATTTTCTTCAGCATTTTTTTGGGTCTCCTTTAGCAGGGTGCTGACCTGCTGTTCATGCTGTACCTGCATCTCTCTCATTGCTCTTCCCAGTTTTTCCTCCACCTCTCTAACTTGATTTTCAAAATCCTTTTTGAGCTCTTCCATGGCCTGAGCCCATTGAGTGGGCTGGGATACAGAAGCCTTGACTTCTGTGTCTTTCCCTGATGGTAAGCATTGTTCTTCCTCATCAGAAAGGAAGGGAGGAAATGCCTGTTCACCAAGAAAGTAACCTTCTATAGTCTTATTTCTTTTCCCTTTTCTGGACATTTTCCCAGCCAGTGACTTGCCTTCTGAATATTCACTTCACACCCACTTGACCTCCAGATCCTCCCAGCCAGCACTTGGGGTCTGAGATTCAAATGCTGCTTCCCAGCCTCAGGGCTTGGGGTGGGGGCAGGGCTGCTATTCAGTGTGAGATTAAGTTCAGGTGCTCAGGTGGGGGCAGGGCCACCTGACAGGGCTCAGTTCCCTCAGGGGGTTTATGCAGAGACCCTCAACAATGGATCCGGGCTCCTGCCTGCTTGGGGAGCCCTGGTGTGCTCCCACCTCCACTGTTGCCTCCCGAGGGGGCCTGAGCCACGGGGGCACCCCACTGCCCCCTCGACCCGCCAAAGAGACCCTCTCACCTACCCTCACCACCTGTGTGTGGAGGGACCCGCACGGCTGCTGGAGATTCCGTCCCTGAAGCCTGCTTGGATCTGCTCCTCTCGGGGCCAGGCGGCCAATGCAGGGCTGGACTCTGCTCCATGTCCGCAGCGGCTGGACTCTGCTCCGTGTCCGCAGCGCGAAGAACCTTTTGCGAGAGGTTTTCAGGCTCTCTGGAACAGAAATCTCATCCGCTCCATTGTTCTGTGGCTTCTGCTGCTCCAGAATTTGTTGCTCCAGAATCTTTTTACAGACATTTTATGGGCTGTGGGATCGGAGCTAGCGTATGTGCATCTGTCTACTCCGCCATCTTGGCTCCGCCCCCATGCCTGTATTTCTTATTCTTTATTTCTTATTTCTTATTCTTCATCTTAAATTCTAAACTGGAGTAGTTATTTTCCCTCAAGTTTCCTATAATCTGCACTTCCTCAACATATTTCTGCTTCTTAGTGAGAATAGGGTCCAGAACAGAAGTTTCTCTCACTGTTTGCTCTACTTTTAGAAGGACAGAATTTCCATTATGGCAAATCAATAAATTGTTAGCTACTCAACTCTGAGAGTCAGAGAACAGAAACAAACAGAATTGTAGCCAATAACTAGATAATTAGAGTCCCTCATGCCTTCTGTTTCTACCTCTGTTTATATTCTCTTAATGCCCTCCAGTCTTTTAGTTATTAGAACATATCTTTCACAGAAGCCTATTATCCCCTTTCCTCTCCCTCTTACCCAGTCTGTTCCTTTCTCAGTGAGTTATATCCTTCAAGAGCCATATTCTACTCAGAGATTCATCATGTTTGTTACTCATACTTTGTGAATCTGTCTATGAATGCCTGAGACCACGAGTTTTTTGCTGGCTCTTTTCCTAGATCTTGTCTCCTGTGAAATTCGGATTGACTCTAATGTTTATTCAGGGTAGTTAATCTCTTAGTTATCTATCTACCCAGGCATTTTTCTCTAGCCCTCTCCCTTTTCAGTTTAAAGTCCTTTTGATTGGATTTCTAAGGATTAAATAACCTTTTAGTAGCCCTTGTTAGATACATTCCATCCCTGGCCAAGATCCCATCATTTCTAGAGTTGAATATGTGATACAGAAGTTCAAATTCTGTTTCTCAGATATCCCTTTCTAACTAGTCATTTACATTCCCAAACTGCTTCTCTCTTGCTTTTGATCAACATGAGTGACAGATCTATCCCACTGAGATCTTCAGATTCTTGGTCAAAATATCATCTCCCTTAGGAATGCTTTCCAGATCCCTTATTTCAGTATCATTTGTGCTCATACATATCTAAAGTGGGGAGTAGTTATCGATTTTGACAAGTCTTAGTTGACTCTTCCTCAGGTATTGGGTACCTGTACAAGATATCTCTACTGTTAATGTCAAATTCACAAATAGCTGTTGTAGTAAATAACTCCTTGGTAAAAATGGTCTTGCCTTCCTCTGAGTCTTCTTGGATGATCTCACTTGATGGCATGAATAGTTTTATATCATCATTCCTTGAAAGACAAAACACTATTTCTTCTTAATGGAACTAGTTCTCACTCTTTGGGAAGAATCTCATGTCTATTATTTAGTTCAAAACATACATTGTTCCTTTTCCCTTTTTTGTACCAGCAAGAAGACCCTTGGGACAAGACTAGAATGATCTCTATGGTGAATTAATATGACCACAGTGGGTTTAGACAACTTCTTACTTGAACATTAGTTTGAATCTGGGATCATAATCTCTTTACTTTATATTCTTGAAGGCATCTCAAAAGCTTTCTTTTCCTTCACTGTTATTGCTATTGTTATTAGTAATTTACACATTGCATTTTTATGAGGATTTTTATGTATGGCTTGGGGAATCTTTGAAAAAAGCAATATTTCAGAGTTGGAAAAATATAAGTCCTTGGGGAGAAACTGACTATCTCAAAGTCACATAGCTATTCAGGGTTCAGAAGCCATACTTCTTTCTTATGATTTAGTATTACCCCATTTCTTTACAGATACATCATATATTGTGCTTCAAAAATTACAAAACCTACATAGTGTTTCTTTAAAAAAATAGATATCGTTTCATTTTACGGTAAAAAAAAAAATTCTTCAGTTAAGGCATATATTAGCTTCATTTGGTATTGCCTCAAAGCAAATGATTCCCAAACCTGTGTCTTCAGTTTCCATAATTTTCCTAAGGTTATGGTCCACATTTCCAATTGTTTTGCTAAATGGTTTGTCTTGGATCTCCCATTAGCACTTCATGTTGGTACAGTAGAAAGGACACAAGAGCATCTTGGTTCAAACACCAAATACCACTTTCTACTTGTGAAACTCAGAGCAATTTAATAGTTCTTTGTGAGAATTTGTTTCCCATTTGTAAAATGAGGGGCTGTTCCATATGGGCTCTAAGGACACTTCTTATTCTATCGCTACGATTTTATGCCCCAAACTCCAAGAACTTATCTCTTCCCTGAGAACCACTCTTGTTGTTACTTGATCTGTAGTGCTACAATTTCAGTAATTTAAGTTCAAAAACATTGGTCATTTTTCACACTTTCATTGTTCCCCCATTCCATTTCACAGTCCATCAGTTTTAAAGACTACTGATTCTATCCTGAATGTCTCCTATCTATCACTGCCTTCCCAATCCCAATCTCATATTGCCTCTTTCATTCCTTGATTACTCTTCAGTTTGACTATCACAATAATCTTGAGACATGTCTCCTTCCCTCTAATCCATCCTACATGTTGTTGTCAAATCAATCTTCCTCATGGAAATAATAAACTGATATTATTCTCTTGCTCAAAAATCGTCCACAATTCCCCATTGCCGAATAAATAAAACCCAAATTCCATAGCTTGGTATTAAATGCCCTCAGCAATATAGTTTTATAATAATTTCATGACTATACCTCCAGTGATTTTCTTTATGTGCTCCATAAGTCAGAAAAAATGGAATATGAGCATATACCACTGACTACTAATCATTCTCTGATGATATTCTGTACTTTCCTTCCTCTATTCATTCTGTTCCATATGCTTGGAATACTCTTTCTTTGATTACTTTCAGCTGAAAACTGCTCATAGAAATAAGGTTTTAATCTGTACAAAGTACTTTACATCTCATTTGATCTTCAAAAGAAAAACATGGAATAAGTAATACTAGTGTATTATTGTCTCCCTTCAATTGAAAAGGAAATTGAAACTCTGTGGGTCAAGTTAAGTGACTTACCTAAAATCACAATTACTGTATCTTAATTCAAACATATAACCTCCAAGTTCATCACTTGGAGATACTGGTTCTTAATACTGTAACTTTTTATATGTCTTCCTTTCCATGGACCATTTCCTACAATTATCACTAAAGAATCGTATATTATAATAATTTCAGATGGGAAGACATAGATTTCCTAGGTTTAGAGGTGAAACAGACCTTAGAGATCACCTAATTTAACTACTTCATTTCATATTGAGGAAAATGAAGCCAAAAGAATTGAAGTGACTTACACCAGTCACAGAAGTAGTGAATAGCAGAGAGGAGATCTGCAGTCAAGTCCAGTAATTCAATCCAATGCTCCATTCCCAACACCACAGCTCTAAAGGGACAGCACTTCTTCTTGTAGCTTAAAAGCTAGCTCACAGAAGATGCTTGGTCAAGGTGTTCTTTGTAGTGACAGCTGCCTAAACTCTCAGGTTGCAGTCAGTTGCTCTGCCGACTGAAATACCCATGCTTTCCACAGTGATAATGATAATTCATGTTAATGATCTTACATGATTATGTGGATTATTTTACATGAAATTTGTCATGTTCAGAAAAATGGATTTGATTCCCCAAGACCCTCAAACTCCCTGAACCTCAGTTATCTCATTTGTAAAATGAAGACAGACTAGGAAACCTCTCTAGCCTTATTTAGCTTTAAATTCTATCATCCTGTATATTGGTTGTATGTTATCCTGGGATGCATGATTCAGCAGTAAATATCAACTTGGATTTCAATGATTTTATCTGGGATTTCTTAAATAACTAGGATTTCTTAAAAATAAAATTATAAATGATTGAATGCTTCCATTTACAACTGTTTTTAAGAAATACCCAGCCCATGCCTTTGAATTCAAACACATGTATAAATATGCAAAAGCTAGATGTAAGGAGAAAGAGAAAATATAATTAGGACATCAGATCAGAGCCCTGGAAGGAAAAAGGCAGGAAGAAAAAGCAAAAGAGAATTAAGACTGAACAATTTTCCAATACTGTGTCTGTGCTGACAAACAATTTGCCTGCATGGATGGGAAATGCAATCAAATCTCCAGGCAAATTGAATTGAATCACTAATTAGAAAGAATAAAACTAAAAATGTAGGCCATCAGGAGTGGGTGGTATAGATAAGCTACATTTGCTAAGCATGGCAAATAAGTGATCTAGTGCATAGTCCTAACTCAATTGGTAGACCTTAAAAATCAAAACACAATAATGATTGAAAGCCACGGAAGTCTAACCTGCCTGATTTTTGCTCTAAAATTAAGCTTGATTGAAAATTCAGGATCAGGCATCACCCACAATGGAGAAATCAAACAACCAAAGGACACGAAGGAAGTGTCTTTCTGAAGAGCATTGAGTCCAAATGCTTTGACTTACACAGTAGGTCCTGGCTAAATGTTATTTTTCTCTTTATTTAAAAAAAGTTTCAGCTCTCTGAACTTGATTTCCAGATAGAGAAATGAAAAAAAAATATGTTCTCTTATAGTCATTGTTTTTGAAAAGCTGTTATCTTGATGCCTCTTTCCTCAAAATGAGCCTTAACCAAAATATTCCAGATGTTGTGAGTCATTAGAAAACTTTGGAGGATATAGACGTAGCAGGTGTTTGTTTTTTTTTCAACATGTGAGTTTTTATGGAGTTTGAATGCAGGGGTCATTATTTCTTTCTTTTGGCCCATCTAAAAATTGGAAACAAGTGCTATGAAACCTCTATTACTTGGGGCCCAACTAGCCAGAATTCTCAACTGGCTGAAAAACAATTTCAGGAATCAACCTGGAGAAGATAAGCTGATATTAAAAAGTGAATGAAAATGAAATTTTAAAAAATCCCTTGCAGGACATTCAATTCATTCTCCTATAGCTTTCTGCTAGATGTGGTTTTTCCATTCCATGAGAATTTATATAATACAATGTTATAGGTCTAGTGTTGCCATATCACCCATCTCCTTCATTGTGCATATAAGAAAGCCAAGGGTCATGGATGTTGAAGCATTTCATACATAGTCGCAGCGGTAGAAATGGCAGAATTGGGATCTGAATCCAGCTTCTCTGACTCCAGTGTATTTTCTACTGTATTATGCTTTGGAATTGGAATGCATCAACAAGGGAACACAACTGAGTCTGGGGTGGGGTGGCGGGGATGTTGTGAAGGAGACTGAGTCTTACACTGGATTAAAGACTGGACCTAATGACCTTCCTAAGTTAACTTCTAATTCTCAGGTTCTATGTTTCCTTCTTGACTGTCTATGTAAGCGTCTGCTCCCCAAATTCCTTATTCCAGTTATGTGTCAAGAATCATGACCCTAAGGGCTTGCAACATTCTGAAACATTAAAGATTCAATTCTGTCCAGTGCACTCTACTGACTCAGGCAGGAAATGAAACTCATATATTTTAGGGAGATGCTGAGCAACAGAAACGGATACAAGTTTGAATTAATAGAAAACTCCAACACCTCATTGCTTAAGCATTCTGGCATGTAACCTCATCTCTTTGGGGGTATTTTAAAATCTTCAAAAATGAGCACTATACGATCTAAAAGGCTTCTTCTAATCCCAACAACCTATGAATTTTATGAGCTTTCCAGCTGAGATTTTACTGTATATGGCAAATTAACTAGTTCCTTAAACAAGGACTTTTTCCAGATTTCCATCTTACAGATAGAGATCATTTTCCAAACAGATATCAGGCTGGTAGATAAGTATTTTTAAAACACTGAAAACAATTTTTGGGAAAACCAGAAAAGACTACCTTATACTGACAATATTAGGAACCTTGAGCTTTAGGAACCCTCAAGGCATTTTCTAGTTTTACCACTAGGTCTTTCTGTTAAGAGGAGGAAGTGACATTGTGTGTTACCTCTGAGTCAGTTTCCTGGAACTCTTCCTTCCCTTGAGTTCTGAGGTTTCAGGTAAAGATGGCTCAGTTTCTCAATATGAGATTGGCTACTTAGAGCAGTGGTTAGCAAACTTTTTTGATCATATCAGTAAAACATTTTTGAACTTGTACCCTTAACATGTGCATATGTATTCATTTATAAATTGCATACAAGTATTCTATGAATAACTGTATGTATTGTAAAACATACACAAGATGAAAACTAACAAAAAAAAGTTGAGGTAATTTAATTATCTCAGTATTTAATCCTAGAATCAATAGGGAGCCACTGAAGTTTATTGATTAAGGTAATGATGTGGTCAGTTATGCAATTTGGGAAAATCACTTTGGCAGGTGTGTGGAAGGAAGATGGATTGAAAAGGGGAGAGAGTTGAGGCGATGGGATCAGTTAGAAGGCTATTGTAGAAGTCCAGATGTGAGGTCATGTGGTCCTGAATTAGGGTGGTGACTATGTGAATGGAAAGAAGGGGAAAGATACCAGAGAAGCAGAGGTAGAAACAATAATGCTTGAAAAACAACTGGATAAATGATATAAGGGAGAGTTAGGAATCAAAGATTACATTGAGGATACTGAAGTGGTTGACTGTAAAGATGGAGGAGCTCTCAATAGTAATAAGGTAGTTTAGAGGAGGGGTAGGCTTTTGGGGAAAGATAATACAATGAGATCTGCAAATGCAGATTATAACTTGTTCATCCTGTGTTACTTATTCTGTTATACCCAAAATTAAAAGGAAAAAGGCTGGGTTCTTACTGATCACTGCTCCAAAGCATGAACTCTACCATCTCACCATCCCATGGATGCCCTTGAGGCCGAAATGAGGTAAATCTTGGGGTATGGGTGGACGGAGAGAGGAATCTGGGAGGGGGGAATTTCCTCAATGACATTTGTGCAGTTGCTGTTGTAGGTTTCCAGGAGGTAGTGTTTAGGTTATATTTCTCTGAAGGGCTATTGCCTAGGTCAAAAGAGAGGAGACAGGGATGAAAGAAATAGAATGGGGGAGTGTTTAAGGAAAAAGGTAGTAGTTGTGTTGCAAGCAAGCCCAATGTTTAGCCATTATGGGAGGAGTTGGCTGTGTCTCACCTTCCCACTCTAATTAAACACACACTCATTGAAGTTATGCCATTCACCCTTGGGGACCTTGCTCTCCCTTTGGAGATCCATAGCTTAGAAGAGCAAACTGCTATCCCAAATACAGTCCATGTGTTTTAAGAAATGAAAAAAACAGGTGAAGGAAAAACTGAGATTATTGAGTTTACTAAGATAACTAAGAACCCTCAACTATTCTAACAATTAAAAGTGTCCAACAATTACATCATTAACAACAGGTTTATTAATTAATAGTTTTTATTACGTATCACTAGAGGCATCCAAGCAGAGACTAAATGGGCATTGTCCAGAAGAGGCTTCAAAGGGATTCATATACTAGGTGTAAGCTTAAACTCGATAGTCTTCAAGATCCCTTTTAACTTATGAGCTGTATGGTTTTACCCAGAAAGAGAAAATGATTAAGGGACTATAGCCAACTTATTCCTGCTCAAATATTTTCATTGACTTCAGAACATCTACAAAATCAATTTTAGATCTCACTGTCAAGCATTCAAGGTCACGTATATTTTTGCGACACTTATCTTTCTTAACAATACACATTCTAAATAGTATAGTAACTTTCTGTGCCTTTGCTCATTCTGTTTGCTGTGCCTAAAATATCCTTGTACGACAGTATGAAACAGAGCAAAGAACATTAGATTTGCCATTAGAAGACACAGTTTCAAATCGTAGCCTTGCTAATTACTTACTGTGACCTTGAAGAAGCCATTTCACCTCTGGGATCCTCAGTTTTCTCGGCGGTTGAACAAGATGGCCTAGACTAGGCCTTAGATGATTCTCCTTCAGCTGTAAATCTACAATCCTATAGCCTCTTTGCCTATCCAATTTCTTCAAAGGCAAATTCATATACCATCTATTCCATTAAATCTTCACTTATCCATGTCCTCTTCTCTTAGTAACCATTTTTCTTCTTAATATAATGGATCATAATGAATTATAGCTGTATATAGGCCATATTCCACTGCTGTTGTGTTGCTTCAGCCATGTCCAACTATTCTTGACCCCCTCTGGGGTTTTCTTGGCAAAGATATTGGGTTGGTTTGCTTTTTCCTTCTCCAGCTCATTTCACAAATGAGGAAACTGAGACAAACAGGACTAAATGACTTGCTCAGGGTCATACAGCTAGTAAGCGTCTGAGGCCAGATTTGAATTCAGGAAGAGAAATCTTCCTGATTCCAGGCTTGGCACTCTATCCTCTGTACCCCTTAGATTCCCTACATATTCCCCTACTAGACTTTAAGCCATTATATACATATATATGTATATATATATGTATATATCATACAATACTGCTACTGTTTATTTTATTTTTAATTTTTGGAATAAAAAAGCATTTCCATAACATAGTATAATAAAAAGATGATTGCATATGAAATTGCAAATGCATTATGTACAACTTGCCATCCCTTTAAATGTATAATAAAGTTATCATGTAAGCATCTTTCTTCTTCCTTCCCCCTTCCCCTACCTTAGAGATGCTACCATTAGAAACATACACAATATTATATGTAAAATTATTCTATACATACTTCTATTTATCATTTCTATTTTGAACAAAGGAGGAGATTAGTATATAATTAGTTCAAGTGAAACAAAGAGAATGAGGGCACAGATGAATTCAGAGCAATATTTCTCCAAAATAAAAAAGTCAAGGCTGAAATGTCAAAGATATGGTTAGAGAAGTGAGATAATGTGCTATAAGAGGGAATGAATCCAGAGGAACTGAAAAAAATGAACAGGAATGTGACTGGACCCCAGGGGATGGGAAGGGGAATTGGGGGAAGGAAATGGCAAGAAATAAGCTAAGAGGATCTGGGGGTAAGTTAGCAAAGAATAAGAAGAGATAAAACCATGGGTTGTGTGTGTATGCATGTGCGTGCATGTGCACTGTGTGCACATATGTATGTGCATGTTTGTGTACATGTGTGCACGTGTATGTGGGTGCATGCATATATGTGTGCATGTATGTGTGAGCGTGTGCATGTATGGCTGTGTGCATGCACATGTGTCTGCATGTGTGTACATGTGTGGCTGTGTGTGTCTATGTTAGAATGACAGCCAGGAGGAAGATGCTCTAAATTAAAGAAATTGGATAAAGTCAAATTTCCCTGGCTTCAAAGTTGTCCAAAAAAGGAAGTCTTTCACAGTTTTAAAACCTTTCGCTTACCAAATAAAAAGGCTATTCTTTTGGGTGTTAGTCCACATAACCTAATAGTTTCATTGGGAATGAACGACCATGACAGTCAGACCCTGTCTGGAGACAGAAACTTGCTTGTGTAATCCAAGATTGAGGGAATGGCAGCTATTTTTGGAACGTTCTGCTGTTTGGAGATGCCTTTTCCTCTTGTTGTCCAAGAATTAATCGTTGTTTTCTTTTTTTTGTTAAAGAACCCCTTCAGCCCAGTAACCTCAGAAACACCCTCCTACGCCCTTGGTTAAAGAAGGGACAGTGGCTTCAAACTCAAAGAATACGTAATGAGCAGTCACATGTGCACAGAATTCCCTAATCAAGGTATCATCCTGGTCCCTTCACATTCTCTTCAACAACCCGTACTCTTGATTTTATTCATTAATTTCATCAATCATGATGATCATCTTCACTGTGCAGCAGATGCTCTCCTTCCTGGAGTGTCTTGATGTATCCTTCAGTGGAATGACTAATGGTTAGGGGGAGGCGGGGGAGAGCCCATCCATATCGTTCTTTGAAGAATTAAAACAAATGAACACAGCTCTAATTTGGGGGGTTGGGGTGGGAGTTCTATCTTCCAAGGAAGAAATCATGTGCTAACTGTTTTTCAGAACCAATTCTTTACCCCTTCTGATGTACCCCATTCAATTCCATGTATCACACTTTAAGACGACTAAGATGGTAAAGGGGCCTGGGAAAGCAAATCCTATCAGGAATGGTTTAGAAAATCTGCAGTGCTTAGCCTAGAAAAGAAAAGTCTAAAGAAGAATGTGAAAGATTAGTGATTTGTCACACACGGTGTGGCACAATGCATAGAGAGCTGGGCTTGAAGAGGAAAACTAAGGTTCAGATTCTCCCTCTTTATAAGACTGAAGAGTAGGTGCCATTTGGCTTTGGGAGAGGCAGTTTTCTCATTTGCGAGTTTCTTATACCAACGCAATCACAGGTCATGTGATTATTCCATGTGGGAGACTGGAGCAGAGTCATTTTGTGTTTCTGTTAAACAATTCAGTGAACATTTATTAAGCTATGTGTTAGGATGGGATGATTAAAAAAATACTGACTGCCTGTCCTCAAGCAGTTTGTATTCTAAAACATTATATATCTATTATACTAATGCATATATTTATATCCTAAAACATTAATTTCTGTTCTAATACACTCAGTCCCAGAGTCCAGAACTAGGAGCAGTGGGTAAAGATTATAGAGATGAACCTGAGTTATTATACAGGACTGAATCAGGTTTGGCCTGTTATAAGGTATATAAGAACCAGCTTTATGGGGGCAGATGAGTGCTTAAGAATCAGGGTCTACTTGGTATAAGCAATTCCTGTTAGCTCTCCTCCCTTTACCCTTTCCATTTATTCCCAGTTAAACTCCTCATTCCTGATTGCTTTGACTTTTTGATCATTCACTTTGTCTTGGACCCTTCTTATTTTTACCTCTGTCTTTTTGGTTTTTTACCTATTAACCATAAGATCATGTATTTATTGCTTGGAGGACCCTTAGAGACTATCTAGTTCAATCTCTTTATAGATGAGGAAACTGAATTAATTATCCTACCTAAAAAAACTCCAAACAAACCACCCCTCTTCTAAACTATGTTTTTGTTACTGTTAAGTACAATAACATCCTCCCAATCATCCAGGCTCAAAATGTTATATTGAACTCCTCACTCACACTCATTTGATATATTTAATCTATTGACAAGTTATATATTTCTACCATCACATCTCTCATATGTCACCTGACAAGATAAGGTACCAGATACTGAGACCCTTTCTTGAGCTATACTGCCAAGCAATCAATCTCTATTGCAGAGAGTGCATCTCTGATGGACTGGCCACATTATTCGAATGCCAAACGTATGTTTGCCTAAAAGACTATTTTACAGAACAGGCATTCACATGACAATCAGAAGAAGCCACACAAGGACTCTCTAAAGGTCTCTCTGCAGAACTTTGTAATCAACTGTGTGAAATGAGAGACAATGGCAAAGGACTGCTCAGCAAGGTGTGCCTGCATCAAAGAAGGTGCTGTATCAGTGAAGCAGAATTGCAGTAGCTCACAAAAATGTGAGATGGCCAGATTTAGAGACATCTCCATTCCAAATGTTCATATGTATTATTTGTGCCTGATCTGTTATAGAGCCTTCTGAACTCATATTGATCTGATCAGCCACAGTTAGACACATTGTACCTTGACTCTAACATAGTGATGTCATTTTGGTCTTCTCTGAGCATTGACTGACTCAATCTAGGGCTTACTCTGCTATACTACTGAAAATGTTATTAAACCAGGCATACAGGATGAGATTCAATGACCCAACCTTTTGCCTAAAAAAGAAAAAAGGTCACCAGGGAAACAAAGGAATCAAAATTTTCTAGGATCATTTAGTAATTTAAAATATATGTATATGTAAATACACACACACGTGTGTGTGTATGCATACATATACTGCAGGTCTACTCTGTGCAAAGGATTGTACTTGACACTAGAAACCATCATAAGTCTGAATGATAGCACCTTCCTACTCAATGATCATGTGGGAGTCCCTATTACCTCCAGGATCAAATTGAAAATTCTCTTTGGTCTTTCTGTATTGGGCCATAACATGATCCTTTCTCATCTTTCTGTTCTTCTTATACTTTCTTCCCTTTCACATACCCAATGATCCATCAACACTGGCCTTCTTGCTTGAATAAGATACTCCATCTCTTCTCGATTCTGTGCCTTCCTCCTGGTTGCTCCCCATATCTGGAGTGTTCTCTCTCCTCATCGCTGCATCCTGGCTTTCTTGGCTTCCTTCAGATCTCAGTTCATATCCCATATTCTGTAGGAGGCTTTTCCTTCTACCTCTACCTCCACACCACTGGTAGCACCATTCCATCTATTCTGTATAGATCTTAAATGTATATAATTGTTTTCGTGTTGTCTCACTCATCAAAAAATAACTTCATTGAGGTCTGGTATGTTTTTTTGCTTTTCTTTGTATTCTTAGAGCTTAGTACAATGTCTGGCACATAGCAAATGTTTGATAAATACTTTCTAAGTCATAGACTGAAACCCAATGACTTCCTCATGATGACAGCTAATAATTAGTATAGTGAGGATTTGAACTCCGTTCTCTGACTCCAAATTCTATATGATTTCTACATGATCTCCAACCTTATTCCCACAGCTCATCTGTCCACTATGTACACCTGTCTATCCATGTACATGATAATGTCTAATCTCTGCCTGATATTTTATTCTTTGCTTCACCTTAACCTTTAGATTCCTGCCTTCCTATGGTATTACGAAATCACCACCTAAACCTAGAATCTGAAGCTAATCTATTCCTGACTCTTCTGGCACTGACTTTTTGTCTTTCTCATTTCTCCATAGTAGGGCAGTGTAAATGCTTCTGATAATGATAATAAAATTCTTTTTTTGAGAAAGACTTATGGAATCACTAATTTCTGCCCTTCCACCTCAGAAATGGCACTTACGACTTTATTGCATTTGTCCCATTTGGCACCTACACCTCTCCCAGTAAGTCAAATGGTCTTCTCCTCATCATTGCAATCAATCATAATAAGGACCTATTTTCAAGTGCCATTATACAAAACATGCATGAAATAAAGAGGTTGTGTCTATATGATACTAAGTAAATGTAGCAAAAGAGAAGCATTCCCCTATAAAATCGGGTGTTTTGTCTATGTGACACCTAGTTCATAATCAGAAATATCTATGATTCTAAATGGACAGCTAGGTGGCTCAGTGGATGGAGCACTGGGCCTGGAGTTAGGAAGACCTGAGTTTAAATCCAGCCTTAGACATTTACCAGCTGTGTGATGCTGGCTAAATCACTTAACCCTGTTTGCCTCAGCTTCCTCATCTATAAATGAGCTGGAGAAGGAGAAGGAAATGGCAAACTGCTCCAGTACCTTTGCTAAGAAAACCCGAAATGGGATCACTAAGAGTTGACACAATTGAGAAATGAATGAAAAGTCATTAAAAAACAATACACATTTTATTCTACTCTGCACACAACACACATACACATTTTGTTACAAAAACCTGTGGAAAGAACAAACATTTGCCTTAATTGATGGACCATGCCCAATAAGTGTCTACACAAGCTTTTGTGTCATTTTTTGTCTACTTCATGCATCAGCCAATCAATAATCAGCATCTATTGTGTGAAAGGTTTGTCTTAAGTATTAGGGGCACAAAGACAAAAATAAAACAACCCCGCCCTCAAGGAGCTCATGGATTATATTTAGAATACACCTCTAGATCCATAATGAAGATCTGCTGATTTTGATGAAGTATTATGCAGAGGTATCATCCATTCTGCATTTCTTGTGGAAAGACTACATATCACCATTTAATAGTCAATCAACAAACATTTTAAGTAGTTACTATATTCTATAGTCAATTCAAGGTATACAAAGTACCTTCCTTACAACAATCCTTTGAAGTAAAGGCAGTTTAAATATGCCTATTCCCATTTAATGGATGAGGAAACTGAGACTCAGAGAGATTAAAAATTTGTTTGCCCACTAGAAGGCTACAATAGTTCAATCTGGGATGTAAGGTGATAATTGAGAAGTGACAAGTGAAGCACTCAGTTATCTAGCTGTTTCAAATTTCCCTAATCCAGAGATGATTTTGGTGCAGCATAGGTAGAATGTTTCCCATTCTGCATAGATATTCTATACTATCTTAACCCAGACACATGCTACCCTGAAACAGCATTTCTGTGCATCTCAGACAAGTCTTTCTGCACCAAATGAAAAGGGTCTTTGGTTACCAGAAGTTGAGAGGATGCCATCCATGAGTTTTCCTACTCTCATTTTCCAGGAGGCAGATCTTGCCTTGTTTTTGAGCTTGGCAATGTCTCTGGTCTTTGCTTAGCTGGGCTCCAGTGGTCACAGGAGCAGAACTACAGGTTTCTTGCAGGCAATGTCTGATCACTTTCTACCTCACTAGCTTTTCTTATTTTGAAAGGCTTTTCTGCCCACTCTTTCTCTTGCTCTTTGACAGTCCATTAGCTTCCTCCCTTTCTTTGTATTAACCATCACCTGCTTCAAGATGCATTGCACAGTCTCATTGCTGACCTGAAGAACAAGTAGGATGTATCCTGAACATCACCGAAAAGTCTCCCTAGTTAGCAAAAGCTTCTCTCCTAAGTAGACTGAAACAACATTAGACATAAATTTCTTTGGATCATGAAGGCTTTTCCATCTTTAGGAGTTCCCTTTAAAAGGCAAATAGTATAATCATGTTATCACAGGATTACAGAGTTGGAAGGATATCTAAGTCCTCCTAGACCAACTATACTAGAAAAGGTATCCTCACCATTCTGGAAGGAGTAGCCACTTAAGACTAGCCAATAGCATCTTGAGGGGAGGGAGGCTTGGCTTGACAGAAAGATGAGAGTAACACCCAAATGAATGGAACTCTAAATAAAAGCCTAGTATGTGGGTCAGAAGGACCCAAAAGAGAAGAAGGAAAGCTAAAAGGGAATACGTAAAAGAGTAAAAAATAAATTTTGTCCATTCTGTAATCTGGCTTTATGCCAGCCTCACTCAGCCAATTTCACCTGCCCACAATATGGCTTCCATGGAATTGAAAAGGGGAAACCATAATTTTCTCAGTGCTTAAATCATGCTAAAACCAGATTTTAAGAAGAAATGAGTTGTTTGTTTGCTTGTTTTAAATAGTAGGAAGCAAACTCTTCAGACCCAACAAACAGTTCCCCAGGGAGTTTTTGGAACACTTTATTAAAATGAGAAAGTATTTTTCCTTGACTTCTGCTGTTCTATAAGACTCCACCAGCTCTGCTGACCCCTTTCTATGAAGACTTCCCTGGTTCCTACCTCCCACCTCAATGGGTGCAACACTATGTCTTCTTCTCCTACTTTCTTGGCTTTATTTATTATTTTTTTCTTTTATCTTCTTATTTTTAGGATTTAGCATAGTATCTTGAACATAGTAGGCAGCTAATAAATGTTTGCTAAATTGAACTGAAATTCTGCTTTATTGCTATATAAATAATCAAATGGCAAGCATTCATTAAATGTCTACTATGTGTTAATATGTATTAATACATAGGCACAGTAGGTGCAAAGATGAAAATAGTCTCTGCCCTTAAAGGGGGTGGGAGGAAAGGAATATGTATTTCCTTAAAATCTTTCTGTACCAAACGCTGGGCTAAGTGCTTTACAAATACCATCTCTTTGATTCTCACAACCACCCTGGGAAGTAGGCACTATAATTAATCCCTATTTAACTGGAAACTGAGCCAGACAGAGATGAAGTACTTGTCCAGGGTCACACAGCTAGGAAGTACCTGAGGTTGAACCTGAACTCAGTTCTTTCTGACTCCAAGCCCACTGCTCAATGGAACAGTATGTCATGGAAGAGAACATGCATGTGTGTAGGTCTGTGTGTGAATGTATGTGAATATGCACAAACATGGACACACACACATATAAAACATGCACAAAATAAATATGAGATTATATTTTCAAGGAAGTGCCAATGGGGTAAGGGTCTAGAAAGGACTTATGAAGATGCTGCGACTTCAGAAGAAGGAAATTCTGGAATCTAAGAGGGGTGGAGGATTGCATTCCTCCTCCTGAGATATACAAAGGCACAGAGATGGGAGAAGGAAGGAAGCCATGAATGAGGAATAGTAAGAAGGCCAGTATGATGGACTACGGAATATAGGTATAGGGACAATGTATAATAAGACTCACTTGAACTAGTTACAGAGAACTGGTTATAGGATATAGAATAAGACTGGTTATACATTAAACAATAGATTAGAACTAGCCTGAGAAGGATCTAAATGACAAAGGAGGTTGTATTTAATCCTGGGGAAGGAAGAAGCCACAGCAGTTTAATGAACAGGGAAGTGACAAAAGTCAAAACTGTCCTTTAAGAAAGTCACTTTGGAAACTGTGCAGAAGATGGATTGTAGTGACTAATCTTAAAGAAAGAGGCAGAAAATGTTAAAAGAGCAACTGCTTTTCTTCCCCAGTTAAGCAAACATTGCTATTGAGATAAAATCTGATTTTACACAATTCACATACCAAAACATGTGCTCTGCCCCTAGTCCTAAAACCAGGGAGAGTCAGGATAATCCCTTGAGAGCATAAAATACTGAAATACAGATGCGAAAGGATCAGAAATCTGGAGCTGGAGATGACCTTTGTGCCATCTAGTCTAATCCCTTCATTTAAAAAGATAAAAAAAACTGAGACCTAGAAAGGCTAAATAACTTGTATTAGATCACACAGGTAAAAGCTTAGAGGTAGGTAGGATCTAAACCTAGGATCCCTGGCTCCAGGGTCACATGGAATCTCTGAACATATCAAAACAATGTGATTGGAAATTGGAAATTTCAGCCAAACCTCTAAGGAGACATATACATGTTAAGTATGAAGGTATACATATATATGTGTGTGCATGTACACACACAAATATGATGGGGGAAGCAAATATATTTATTCAGCATAAAAAAAGAGTATTTGACTAATTTATGAATGTTTCCATATGTTAGACTAAATTGATTCCTGGCCCTGATCAACTTCATTAGGACGTCTCCAATTGACTTCTAGATAGCTTCACTTGAATGTTCTCATGGAAACCCCAACTCAACATGTCTCAAAATGAATTCATTTTCTTCCTCCATCCCTCAGAATATGTTTCTTCCTCCTGACTCCGAGTCACCTCATTGCTTATGTGCAAAACCTTGGTGTCAATTTTGACTCCTCTCAGCCTCTTTGGGTCCCTTAACATCTCAGGAAGTCATTTCACCTTCATGAGTTTTAGTTTGCTCATCTCTCTGATAAGGGGATTGAACTAATAATCTCTCAAGTCAATTCTAGTTCTAAAATTATGAGACTGGAGCAAAAATGATGTGCAATTTTGTGAGCATGGTCAGAACACATATGCTGTCTTATCAGAAATGAAGGCACCTATTACAGAGAATAAGACTGTCTGAGCATATGGTTAAAACCAAGGAAGGAAGATAAAAGCATGATAGGAGTGGAAAGAGCTTTGGATTTGGAGCCACAAGATGATCTGAGTTCAAATTTTAACTTTTCTATTTACCATCTTAAGCAAGTCATGCCTTCTTCCTGCCCCTCAGTTTCCTTATTTATAATGTTATAGGTTGAAACTAAAAAAAAATAGAGCAACTTTATAAATTATTTATATAGCACATTAAGGTTTGCAAAGAACTTCGCATATGTTATTTTATTTGATCTTCATAACAACCCTGGGAGGCTGGTGTTAAACTTACCCTCATTTTTACAGATGAATCAACTGTTAACTCAGAAAAGTTCAATGAATTTCTAAGGGTTGCAGAACTGAAAAATATGAGGCATAATTTGAATGCAGGTCTCTCCAGACTCCAAGGTCAGTGCACTATCCACTAAGCCAAAGCTGCTCCTTCAATGAGGATTTTTTTGGACTAAATAATGTAAAAGGAGGAAGTTAGACTAAACGATCCTATTCAGCTTTAGGTCATATAGTAAAGTCAATTTTTGTTAATTATCTGTTTCTTGTGGAGAGATTTACATTGTTTTCTGCATTTCATGAAACAAATGGAAAACTATAGGAAATATGCCTGATTTTTAAAAAATATACACTTGTATTCCTTCACACAAAAAAGGCATTGGGAATTGTAGAGGAAGGATTAAAGGGTATAAAATGCAAGGTGATATTAAACATTCAGTTCACATACTTACTAAGCCTTATTGGAAAAAAATACTAAATCTAACAGTCCTGTTCTTTCAGACAGATAAAGACTAGATATAGGATTGCTTTCTACCTCTTCTAACCATCTGTTCATGTAGATGCTAATAAACCTTCTGCTGCACCATCCACAATACATCTGAGATTTAAAAAGTTTTGTTTGAGAATAAAAGAAAGGAAACTGATGTAAGTTGTTTACTAAATTTCAATAATCCATGGAACTGAAACCCAAGTTGCATTCACACTCCTACTGATGAAGCCTTGGGACTCTTCTGTATCTAAGTAGAACAGGCTGATAGAGGGGTCTGCCTGCAATTCAGGGGCTACTGGGTGCTGGGGTCTCATTCATTTTTCTGCTGCTCCTTTGTCACTTGTGAGGCTGGTGCAGGGTGTACTGAAGCCAGCACAAGCCAGCTCCCATGAGCTGACTGTTAATTTTTCAGTGTGAGCATTTGCACCTCAGAAAGCAGCAAACTAGAAATTAGGACTTGATTTGTGTGTGTGTGTTCTTCCCTAGTTGCCGAAGCAGACCATGCCATCAGAGATAACGACAAAACTTTCACTTGACTTTGTTTTGAGTGAGGGAAGGCTGTGCAGGTCACCAGTCTCACTTCTCCTCTAGGGCCATCTGAATTCAGTAACCAGATATTCATCACGATAACTGTTGATGACCCAGGATGAGGCAATTGGGGTTAAATGACTTGCCCAAGGTTATGCAGCTAGTGAGTGTCAAATGTCTGAGGTAAGATTTGAACTCAGGTCCTCTTGACTTCTACTCTGGTGCTCTATCCACTGCACCTCCTAGCTGCCCTAGGGCTTGGTTTATTGTTTTATTGAATGTCTAGACTTCAGAAAGTAACAGAGAGGATGTTAAAAGTATATATTAAATTTAAAAGTGGGTCAGGCACACATTCTTCTCCTCCCCCTGCTGAGCTGATTGTTAAACATTTACTAGCACTACAATAACTGTAGCTCATGGCTGGATTTTGATAATCAATCTAGTATTGTCTTTTGGAATCCAGTTCTCTTAGTTTTCACCTGTCTGCCCACATGATGGATGACTCAGTATTTTTCCCTAATCCTCTGTCCTAATGTTTTCTATGAACCACTTTCTGACATAGGAATATGCCTCAACGCTTGTTTGTTCAGTTGATTTCTGTTTTACCCTGACATTTGATTTGTGGCTGCTTCTGTGCTTCAGGCTACTTACTTGGTTGTTGACTCCCTACCCTTTCAATAACCTTGGTAAAATCTTTGGTGACTCTGACTTCCAGACCTGTCTCTACATTCTACTGTTCTCAATCCTAATGCTACATTTTTTATTTTTAAAATAATTTATTCAACGAAAAAGCATTTTCCCCCTCCCCTCACCCCGTCACCCCTTGAGGGGAATAAGAAAAACAAAATAATTGAAAAATATACACAGTCAAGAAAACATTCCTACACTGGCCACATTCTACGTGTGTCCCATTCTATATATTCAGTCAGGAGCTGTATTACTACTACCTGCCCCTTGTATTTTAGATACTCACCAAGATCACTTCCTCCTGGCCTGTTTCCTTTCTTAATACTGCAATGTTGGCAATGCCTCTTCCTGGTGCTCTTAAGGAGATCAAGATGCTAGAGATTCCTGCTGGTTTCAAGTAGATATCTCCCAATACCCTCCTGTACCTCTTTCTTGGGGATTTCAGCCTGATCTTAGGGTTGATAGAAGAGACAGTTTGCTAATCACTGAACTGTTCCTCCCTGCTTGTCCCAAAGGTCAGGGCACATTTTTCTAGGTGAAGGGTTGAGGAGAACACTAAGAGATACTTCCCTGAAACCAATAGCCTCCCATCTTTAGCATTTTGAAATCCTTCTATGATGCCTAGAGAACTGACCCAAACTTCACTACATTATGATTTTGAGAGATTCATTCTCATTCAAGGTGCCTTTAACAGCCAAATGCCCTTCAGTCAGGTATTAGATTATGTCCTCTTTTCTATCATTATTTTTCTTTGTCAAATCTCATTTATTCCCATAGCATAGGATTAGATATCTATTTGGTACCCTCTGCTGAACTAGGAATTTCTATGACTCGACCTCACCTTCCTCTTATCCCCCATGCAACCATTTAAAAAATAGTGTAGTGCTATGATATAGCAGAATGAAGTCAGTTTGGAATCAGAAGACTTCAGATAAAGTCCTGACTCTAGTATTTGTCAATCAGTTAATCTCTTTGAGTTTTATTCATCTCATCTGTATATTGGGGATATATGTACTAACTAGCTGGTAAGGATGCATGAAAAGTATTTTGTAAATTGTAAAACATAATAGAAATGCCATTCATTATCATTATAACCCTTAAATGATGTTCTTATTCTATATTAATAGCAAAATAAGAATACCACAAGTCCCTTTGCAATGCAGGCGTTCTTGCATGACATGTATATCCATGGTGGGAGAAGATATAGCTGTCAAATATTGTCTTCCTGGTTATGACTCTAACTTGCAAAAGTGCCTTTTGCACTTTTCCCTCACAGACTTGAGTAATATAATTCATCTTAAAAGAGTTGAGTCATTGATCTTTAAGCAGGCAATTCCTGGAACGTCAGCAGCTACAGATAATGGAGAATCTCAACACTTGAAATAAATGTGTTAATCTCTACTTAAATGATTATAAGCTGTAGGTAGAAAGGGAGATCCTTGGACTTTCAAATAAGTTTCATGGGGTCCCTGAGCCATGGGACCCCTGTCCTTTGTGGGGGTTGCCCTTGTTATCACAATTAGTCTCTGTGATGGCACACCTTGGAGCTATGAGATAAAATTTTGTTATCATTTCTCTCTGAATTCTATAAAAGGCCGAATAACCATCGTGTAGTTTTCCTGCTGAATGGGTGGGGAGGATTACAGTAGAAGTAAAGCACTTTTAAGAAACCAGCAAATTATTCTTTTTAATGGAGTAGAGGAAGAAAGCAAATGTGAGTAATTTGGAGAATACACCTTCAAAAAAAACTTCCATCATTCTTCTTTGAAGAGCACGTCTTTAAATAATCAGTTAATGCTTTAGCTCATACCTCACATGCTCCTCTGTTAATTATAATCTTCAGAGGCTTAGAGAGCTTTATGGCAGCAACCTTTCCAGATGGGTACCAGTGTCAGAGTTTGGGATAAGGTCAAAAGCAAAGGGAATGTGCTTTTTAAGGTCCTATTCCCTTTTCTTTGAGTTCACACTTATTAGTAGTATCACCAGGTCAAAGGATATGCACAGTGTAATAACTCTCTGGATATAGTTTCAAATATTTGCTTTCCAGACTAGCTTAATTAAGTCAGTTCTAGCAAAAGTACATTAATATATGTTTCTCTCAGCTCTTCTGTAATTTTCATTTTTAAAATAAACTTTGCCAATTTTGGAATTCTGACCAATGAAATGACCAATCATGATTTCAGAAGTCCAATGAGGAACAAAGCTACATTCATCCGTTTGCAGGGAGATGATGGAGATGCAGAATGATGGTGGAATGCTAATAAACCTGTCCCCAACCCCAAGATTCTAACTTTCTTATGGACCTCACTGAACAACAGGAATGCCCTGATTTGACCACATAGTCTGGCTTTAGCCACAGCTCAGGCTCCCAGACTCAATAGCCACAGCCCTTTGATAGTCCAATTCTCATGTTTAAATAGGTGTGTCCATGTACTCAACCACAACCACATCATCTATCTAATCCAACAATAGCTAGCCAATCAGAAAGCAACATGACTGGATGTTTGACCATCAAACCATAGAAGGACCCTTCCCATTATCTAATCCCTTAATAAATCCTTCCTTCCTTTTAATATTCACAATTCCTGCATGTGATCAGCATCATTACACTATAAATTTGCCTGCTGTGTCTTATTAAGTTGCTGGTTCTTCCTGATACTCAGCCCGTTGGAGGTGTCATCCTCAATAAATGCCTTCCCTTGTATTAGAGATGGTCTCACTCTGAATTCTTTGAGATGGTGCTGTCACAACACACTATGAAACTGCAAAAATAAGATACAAATTTTTAGTCATGGCCAATGTGGGAATTTGTTTTGTTAGACTGAATATTTGTTATAAGTGTTTATGTTGTTTTCAGTGAGTGCTAGGGAAGAGGTAGGATAGAGAGAAAATACATGCTTGTTAATAAAAAAAAAATGGAAAAAGAAGGAAGTAGTATGATTTTCTACCTTATGTCCCCTAAACTAGCCCTGGACACTTCTACCTTTGAGGTACTAAAAGCCACAGAGGGGAAGTGCCAGGTAGTAAAGAAACTGGAGTGCAACATTTTCCACCCACTCAGAAGAAGGAAATTAAAGACCCTTTTCCTCTCCACCAAGCATACATTCATTCATAACCACTTAATTCCTTCTTTCAATCATATTCAAACTCTGACCTGTTATGATGAGGGGAGTCTAGAAATATGGGATTTGATCCTCATGACTCCCTGCCACCTTCCTATCTTTAAGCTGATGTCAGATTGATTCAACCCTCCATTCTCTCTTGGTTCCTTTCATGGTATAGTCCTTTGTGTACAACTAATAGCTGTATCATCAGCTCTTTCTTAGAGCAGCCTGCCAAGTGATGCTAGGGGCACCAAATCTACTCAGGAAGGAAAAGAATCAAGGGCAAAGCTGATCATATGGGAAGGAGGAGTATACACAAATAGTCTCCAATATGTATGCTGCATTTTCTCAAATCTAACATTGGAGGGAGAAAAAAATTACCCCCAAGTCTAAAAAACTAAAACTAAAAACCAAAAACCTAGAAGATAAAGAATGCAGGAAAGTGGAGAAAGTTAAAAAAAAGCAGAAGAGATGCCTCTCAGAGGCAAGGGGTTCTTAAGCTGAGGTCTGGGAACTTAAAAAATGGATAATTATTTCAACGTAATTGATTTCCTTGTAATCCTACATATTTTGTTTTATGGATTAAAAAATTTTATTGTCAAAGAGGTCCATAGGCTTTATTGTAAAGGAATCCATGACACACACAAAAAGTTAGGAATCTATGTCTCAGAGGTTTAAAATGACTAGATTTTTCATCTAGGTAAGTCAATACACCTGAAGCAGTCTTAAGATTTCAAAGGTAAAGGGACTTGGAAAGAGAATGATAGACGATTTAAAGATGCTATTCCTTCAAAGTCTGAGAATGTTAAATTCTCATTAGAAATAAAGAGAGTAGACTAAAAAGAGAAGACTCCACAAGGAATTCAGGTTACCCTTTCCACTCAGAATTTAGTGGAATTCCCCAAAATAACCTAAGTGTTCTCAAGTTCTTGGTCCAACTTTGTAAATGAAGCTAACAATGTAGCAAGCAAGGGAAAATAAATAAGTAGGAACAGATGGGTGATAGGACTCTAACTACCTAAAGGGGAGCAATAATTACTGTTTTTAATACAGTCTTTATGGTAGAGCAGCTTCCAGAGGCAGCTCCAGAAGAAAAGGGACCTCATTTAGAGTAAACATCCCTGAAATTAGTCATGTAGCTCAGAGAGAAAAAAGCAGCCTACTTGCGTCATTAAGATCCCAGTTTCTGAGCCTATCATCCTAATTGGCAATTCTGTGTCTAGCGAAACTTTGTGTTCTACACAAAGGGGCTCTAAATATATCTCCTTTGATTTTGATGATGCCAAAAAACATGAAGGAATCACAGAATGTGATGCCTTTGAGATAAAGAGAAAAACATGGCTGGAAATAAAAGTCGATAAAAACTTTATTCATTTATAATTCTGACATCATAGGATCAAAATGGGTCTGGCAATGGAAAGTTATATTGCTTTCCCCCCAAGACTGGGAGAAAGGGAGAATTGAGAACGGGAGGATTCAAGTGATGGTTATGACAAGATGATCTGGAGCCAGCTGTAACGAGCTTTTGAGAATCCAATGTTAAATATTCATTGTGTGCATTTACACTTTGGACACCTAATTGGACATCCAAATTAAGATTTGATTTACTGTTGTTTTAATTATCTAGATTAAAAAAAGTATTAATGGTGCAGATTAAACTCAGAAGTATATGGGCAAACACAGCAAAGCTGTCAAACACTTACCAGCACATCTCTGCTTGTGGAATATATTTCTAGGAAGTATGTAATCACAGCAATGCTAAGAAGTCTTCCAAATAATGGGAGCATACATTGATAATAGGTACTGACCAAGAATCTATTATATTCATTTTTCATTCAAAGTTTACTTACTCTGAAGGAAAGATCTGAAAAGCCTTTAGGGGCTCTTCTTGGTCACCAGATTGTCATTAGTTTTTCTCTGAAGTAAACCACTGGGTCCCAGCTGACTGCCTAAATTGACTCATTTCTAAAATCTTAAAGAGTCCTGCTTATTCTCATTCCTGGTGATCCACTACTGTCTGTGGAACTGAGTGCTCTGAGTTCTAGAACATGGACCTGATATACTTCTTTAAAAGTCACTTGTCCTTATCTAGGAAGGAAGTCAATGTTATAGAGCAAATGACTGTGTGTGTGTGTGTGTGTTTAACTTTATATAGAGGTAGTAACAGCAACACACATAGAAAGAAGGAAAACATGTATTTGAAAAAGTTGAACTTGGGACTCAGGAAACCTGAGTTCTAAGTCTTGGTTCTGACTCTATTAGCTATGTAACCCTTAGCCAGGTCATTTTAATTCTCAAGGCTTCACTTTTAAAATGAAAAGATTTAACTAAGCTTAAATTTAAATTTGTATGATTCCCTTCTAAGATTAAAGTTCTTTAATCCCAGGATTATCACACAGAAGAGCTTAACCAGTTAGCTTCAACTTTGAAGAATTATGTTAAACTATGTTGAAGATAATACTCCTGATTTTGGGGGAGTAAATTTTCCCATGAGCCAACTTTTCTATAATGATAATGATTAATAATAATAATTGATAATTATAAACACTTTTTAGATCTTATATGATCTTCACCAGAACCCTATGAGAATGCCATTACAGGAATTGTCACCTTTTGGTAGATGAGGAAACCAAGTCTTAAGTGCTTTGCCCAAGGTTGTACAGGTAGAAGTGGCAAAAACTACTCAAAGCCAGGTTTTCTGATTCCAAATTCACTGCTTTTTTTTGCCCCCTCCCTGCAAGCCCCTTGAGGGCAAGGTCCCTTGTTTTTATCTTTGCATCAGCACTTAGCAATGCCTAGAATATAATACAGGTGCTTCTTAAATGTTGTATTTAATTAAATTATCTACATACCCTCTTCTGGTATTTAAAATAGTTCTCATCTCACTGCAAACCTAATGGAGGATCAGAACCCAGATTATAATTTTTTTTTGGTCATTTTTCTTCCCCATCAGAGTTTAAGTAATCTAGTAAGAAGACATTCTGAAGTCTCACTGGGAATCATTGCCATTCCCAGTTTAGATCCTGAGGACAATGGGAAATCCACAATGGAAGAAAGGAGTGCACATTGTCTATGCTTTGTTCCCATCCGTACAGCTGAGTTTGTTCAATATAACAAAACATAAGGAGCTGTGTACTCTGGCAGCTCCCCAAACACAAGGATTGTGTGTTTTGTGTCCGATACTACCTCAGTGAATCATTCCGAAAACAAAACAAATTTTCTCTGCAAAGCATTGCCATGCATTGCAATGCAGGTGGTGGGTGTTCAATAAATATTTGTTGCAGATAATGATGATGGAAGGAGTCCAGATTGCATTGTTATCTTAGTGCTTTTGAAAGAATCGCATTCCTTGACAAGACATTATTCCTTTACTAGAAATTCCTTTTAAACTTTTGGTGATAGCTTATGTTATGGGAATAAATAAGCAATTAGATGACCACTTTAGAGAAATTTTGCAAGTGCTTCCAGCAAATGTGCAGGTTTCCTTAAAGCTCACCCTGGAATTCCTCAGATGCTAGTTGTGCCTAAAACAATAATTACTGCTCTTCCTTAGGCAGCTGGATACCCATTTGATCTGTTTGTGTTTCTTTCCTCCTCTTGTTTGCATTGTCTGTATTTACTCTGTTGGTCCAAATGCTAGCTAATATACCCATCATTCAAGCGTACTGGGGCTGCTTTCCCTCAGCTCACCAGAGGATTGTAGTCCAGTCCAAGAGTCACAGACGACTTATTTGTCTCATTCTTTTTTACCAGCGTGCTCCACTCCCAACTGGCAAGCTCAGTCCTTTGTGCACACAATTCTTCTTGATTACCTCTAATGCTGTTTAGAGTGCTATCCTCTTTAAGCTAAGTAATATATGAGGATTCTAGAACTTGGCTATGGATGGTGATTCACAGACAATGCCAAGACATCAAACCACAGAATTTAGAACTGCACTGAGTCAAATTTCTTCACTTCATAGATGAAAGAATTAAGGCTTAGGGAGAATAAGTAACATGCCCAGGGTCAACAGGGAATAAGGAATAGAGGCAGAATCTTAACTCAGGTCCTTTGCCTCTATCTGCAGTCTTTTTCCTTCTATAATATGGTTACTGTATTCTTGCTTTATATGGCCTTATAAATTCAGTTTGCAGGGCTCTTGGAAAATATTTAGTTGTTTCCACACAGGGCTAAGTCAAGTGGAGGTAAATGGGACCACTAGCTGATAACTCTGTATTTTGGAAGTTCTGTGGTGGGAACTGGGTGTTCCACATTCAAGGGGGAGACACTTTCAATCCTGTATGGTGGTGGCTGGCTACCTAATATTTTATTTAGGTTGGGAAAAATTATAAGTAACTTCAGGGCTCTGAACAATCAGTTGCCTATGGTACCTCACTGGTAGGGATCTTTTGGTAGGTATGGATATAACCTGTAAAAAGAAAAGAGGATAAACATCTAAAAAGGTAGTAAGACACAGAGAGGGTAAGCGAGGGAGAGAAAAAAAGGTCATAACATGCTCTAGCTTAAAAGACAGTCCTGTCTCCAGTTAGAACCATTCAGATACTCATTCAATAAACACTCATTAGGCAGCCTAGTCTTTGCAAGGAACTGTTCTAGTGTCTGGGGAAAAGAAGATATTAATTTGCCTTCAAATAGTGCTTTAGAGTCATAAAGCTCTTTTGCATGCCTTTGCTTATTTGATGTTCACAACCCTGGAAGACAGCTAATTTTGAGGTAAGAAGACTGAGATGCTGTAAGTTGAGATGACTTCTTCAAAATGACACTAACAAATGACAAAGCATACCTGGAACTCAGATCTTTTGACCCTTAAGTCACATGTTCTTTCCACTAAACCACATTGTCTCTAACTATGTCTAAATCACCCCAGAAAGTTGCAAATGTCCTTAGAGGTCCTTTAAATCCAATGAAGAAAAAAATGAATGAGCATATTTAGCCAAATTTTCTAATTTCTAATTTCGAAAGAAAACAAAAAAAATATTATGGTTGGTAAACTGATGATGTCTGGGCTGGCTGAATAAGTGAACCTGGTCCTTTGTAAAGCTGCAAACACTATGTTAATATAAGATATTTGCATAGTTGTCACTTGTGACTGTCACTGTCATGATATGACTCGTGTGGTGTGGTTTGGGGGGTGTGTGTCAGAACATATCCCTTTAGATGACATTCCATCATTAGGCATTCATTCCTTAGCATCTTTTCAGTTTCCAAGAGTCCCATTTGCAAATAAACATCCCTTTGAGAAAAGAGATACTTTTAGTCACCATAAGCTTAGTATGTTACCTTTGAGAAGCATAATGGAAAAGAACTGGGACAGAAATCAATCAAAAACATTAATTAAATGCTACTAGGTACCAGGCATTGTCCTAAGCACTAGGGATACAAAAAGAAAGACAGTCCTTGAAGGGCGAATCTTATCGGGGAAGACAACACACAGAGAGCAGGAAAAATGATGGAAAAATTCAAAGGTGTGAAGCTGGGTGAGAAATAAAGATATGGTTGGCACAGGGGCCCCGCTTAAATGGAGATTGAGTTCTTTTCCTGATTTTTCCACTAACTAGCAGAATGTCAGGCAAATCACAATCTTTCTAGACCTAGTCTCTGCCCTACAAATTAAAGGGAAAGGACTAGAACCTCAGGGATTCTTAACCTTTTAAACATGGTTCTCTTTGATAGCTTGGTGAAGTCCTATAGACCCTTCCCAGAATAATGTTTTAAATGCATAAAGACATAAATTACAATAGAAATCAATTATGTTGAATTGTAGTCATCAAAATATTAGAGAACCCCAAAAAACTATTTATGGTCCCTTGGTTAAGAAACCCTAGGATATGTGGTCTTTGAGGTCTCTTTCAGGTCCAGTGGTTTTTGAATTATGACTATTGTGTAGCAGGCAGTGGAAAACAAGGCTGTGTAGTTATTTGACATAGACTAGTGGATGGAGGAAGGTCCAGAGGACGGCAGTGGCCTATAAAGTTTGAGAAGGAACATTAAAAGTCAGCAGGGCTTGGTAACCCAAGGCAAAACTCTCACTCTACCCTGGACCTCTATTCGGACATATATCACATTCTAGCTTTTGTCGCAGTGTCTCTTGTGTGTTGTCTCCATAAGCGCCTCTAGGGCAAGAGCTCTGTTTTATTCAACTTTGTATCCCCCCATGACCTAGAACCTAACAGGAACTCTATAAAATGCTTCTCCAGTTTTGCCAGGGGTCTGACCTGAATGAAAATCTAACAGAAAGGACATGATCAAGTCACCCTCTGCCCTCCTACCCTCTGCTGTCTGTTGCAGGCAAGCAAACCCAAAAGTGATGGATAGAACACACCAATCACATAGTCCAATGGTAACTAAGTTCCAAAGGTAGCATTTCTGCTAATTACTTTGTTGCTAGCCTTATTTTAATTGTTGTTACTGCAGGATCTCTGGAACAATTCAGAACAGAAAGCAGAGCAGTAAAGCTGGGGCAGTTGAATCAAAAGAAAAAAAAACAGGAAATCGGGAGATTAAAAAAACCCAAAAAACCCCAACACCCCCACCCCAATAAATGTGATCAAATCAACAAGGGGGACGGTAAATGAGCTTCTCTCCACTGGTCCATGAGTGTTAATGAAACACTTCTGAAGCAAGTCACATCAGAGCTTGAAATAGGAAAAACAATAGTTCTTTCCTCTTTTCTCCTCACGCCTTTATATTCTATGAGCAAAGTTAAAGATCATGCCCCACCTTCCTTTTCTCAACCTCCCCCTTCTATCCAGGGGGGAGAGAAGGTGAGAGAGGGGAGAGAAAACGGGGAATTAGGGAGTGACAGTAAATTAGGGTGTCACAGAGAAAGAAGAACCTGCAGAAACGGAGAAGTGCTCGCATATGGAGCCAGAGCTGAGAGAGGAAAGGATAAAGGGAGGGAGAGAAGCGGAAGGGAGAAGCAAAGCAGAAGGGAGAATGCTGGTACAGGGTATTGGGAAGCTTTTTATACCTGCTTAGAAGTAGCCCCCCTAAACTAAAAAGCAAAGACAAAGAACCGAAACAGGGCAACAAGGGGAAAGGAATCAGCGTTAACATAGTGTCTGTTCCACACCAGTTAATGCTAAGTACATTTTTACAAATATCTCATTTGAGCCTCACAATAACTCTGTCATGTTGGTGTTATTTATTATCTCCATTTCTCAGTGGGGGAAATTGAGGCAAACAGTAGCTAAGTGACTTAGGGTCACACAACTAGTAAAATGTCTAAAGCCGAATTTGAACTCAGATCTTCTGAACTCCAAGACCAGTTTCCTGTTCACTGCATCATCTAGCTACCTCTCCTCTCTTTTACCCAGCTACATTCTCCTCCATCTATGATCATAAAGAATGCATTACCTATCCTTTTGTTATGACTCACAAAATGAAGTGTAAGGTGGTTGATTCTGGGAGAACCTGTGCAATTTAAGCAAGACTGATAATTTTGTGAGGAAATAAATTTTATAAAGCTAGCAGATATCAACAATGTTTTGCAAAGTACCTTCCTCACAAAACCCCAATGTAAGCAATACAAACATTTGTGCTATTCATAACAATGAAGAAACTGAGGTTCCTAGAGGTTGTAATTTGCCTGGAAAAACATAGCTATTGTGAGATTAGAGACTCAAATCCAGAACCTTTGATTCGAAGAGCAGGGCTTTTTACCACTATGCTATTCCTTCCTCCCAGATATAATAAATTTAGCCTAATATTTAACAAGATTGAGACTAGGGCTCCAGGGCCAGCTCTGTCATTCATTAAATAAAGGATCTTAAAAAAAATCCCTTTTCCTTTCAATGCTCATTTCCTTGACTAGCAAATGAGAACAGGTCCCTTCTAACTCAAAGGATTGTTTTGAGAAGCAGAGTGCAAAAGAAATTGCAAAAGTGCTTTAAAAATGAAAAGATTATTATTATTATTGTTATAAAAATAGCAAGGACTCTTGCTTGTCAATTCAGCCAACAAGCATTTATTAAGTGCCTACTGTGTGCAATGCATTGAGGTTGAGACGAAGAGATAAAACCAACGTTGTAGAGACAAAACAGTCTCTGCCCTAAAGGATATCTGATCAATCAGGTATGTAGATCAACAATTGCACTTTGGGATTTATAAGATGGCAAAATAGCAAAAAAAAAAAAATCTCTAGAGCCAAAGGAAAGCATTTCTAATTAAAATTCCAAAAGTCTCAGGGTTAATAATATAAACAAAGAAGCACCATTCTTCAACAGAAAAGGTACCGTTTCTAGACTGAGAGCATTTTGCTTCAAATTTGACCTCTGACATTTACTAGGATGACTTTAGGCAAGTCACATGGTCTATATGCTTCTCAGTTTCTTCATCTATAAAATGGAGTTTGACTAGCTGGTCTCTGAGGTCTCTTCCAGCTCTATGATTACATGAAATACAAGGAGACAACTTACATGGATTTTCAGGACTCTTTCAATGTCAACATTCTATTACTCTAAGTTACCAGATATGTAATGATGATAAACAAATTTAAGCCTGGGGCTGGCTGATCCTCTGTCACTGGTTTAAAATACCATGTAGACTAAGAAGGCCTCTGAGGACTGAAGAAAAGAGGATGGGAGCCAGCAATTAGAAGCTTCCAAGACTGACAGTGATGCCAAGAAAGCTGCTGGGATCTTTAATTAAAGAAAAAATTGTCAGATATATAGATAAGGACGAGAAATTAGGTAAACACCAAAGTGAGCTCACAGAGTGTGTGTGGGGAGGGAGGGCAGTCAGAATGCTGTATTAGGATTCTTCAGAGATGAGCTAGATGAAAGGGGTATGTCATAAAAGTAATTTACCTGAGTTTTGCATTTTAATGCAAAACTACAGGGTCTGAATAGCAAACATCAAGTATGAGTAAGACAAGCAAAATATCTTTAAAGAACATGAAGAGAGGAGAAGATTGGATGTTTGGGATGGAAAATCTACTAATAGAACCATTATTTTAAGATCCATTTTCAGATTGGTTTTTCCTCTATTACTAAGAGTGTGTCTTACCCATTATTTTCTCTTCCTTTGCTCATTCAGCTCATCTCACTTATATTCCCTTTTTCTTCCCCATCAACTAGTTAAAGGTCTACTATGCTTTAAGACAGCTGAAGTCCTTCCTTCACTGTCTCAAAGCACAAAGACCTCTCTGGTTTCTAAAGGCTACCAGCACTTATTGTCTGCATCACTTCTGAAGGTACTTACTATGTGCTAAGGCTTAAATTGTGAACTTAAACTCCAAAGAAAAAGGGCATTTCCATATGCATAGCAGAACAGAGAAACAGTAGATTTCTAAAGAGAAAGAGTGCATGAAATATTAGATATCTATTATGAATTGCTGGCTCTTGTTTTTTGAATATATAACAAATTCAGTATGCAATTTTCAAATTTGTCCCACTTGTCTGTGACTCTTTAAGGATTCCTTTCTTTTCTCTTCTGTGTATTATTTTTAAGTTTCAGTGTTCCTTCCTTTATTTCTTTTCTGTTTTCTTTTTGACTCCTCTATTCCCTACCCTCCTCTTTCTCACTCACTCCCAAACTGAAAGAAAGAAAAGAAAAACAAAGAAAAACTACGTGCACAGTCAAACCAAACAAATACTGACATTAATTATGTCTGAAAATAGATGTCTCATTCTGCATCTGTACCTCACCTCTGCATATACAGAGGAAATCAAATTCTCCTAACCATATAATGTATTTAACATAACAAAGATGAAAGGAAAAAATTTCCCCATGCTCATATAGCTCAGTCTCTTTCCCTATGCCATATATTGTGGGAAAGGGCCTCTAGCACCAGTGTTTAATGCTCAGCTCTGTATTCTGAACTGGAAGTGCACAAGTAATTAAGACATTGGGAGCGGCGCCAAGATATGGATCCATGCCCCAGCCTTCTCACCAGCCAAGGAGGCTTTCAGATACTGCCTTTCTTAGTCACTCAGTCCACACTTGCTTCTTCATGATGATTCCTAATTGGCTTCTCTATAGGCCTAAGGGACCCCACACATTGGTCTCTGCTAGAGCTCCTGGGGCAAGCCACAGCTGCTACAAATATGCCATCCTGGAAATTCTCAGTATCAAGCAAGACAGCCACAAAGCATGCAGCAGCTTTCCACACCCAGAGTCAATTGGTATGGCTTGGCAGAAAATCTTTTTAAAGGGCAAGAGAATGAAATATCTTTTTTCTCTTCTGTTATGCGAGACTTATCCTAATCCTGATAGTTTTCCAGCATGGAAGAGGAGGGGAGAAGAGAAACATATCAATCATTCCAAGTGCCCTACCACTTTTCTTTCTGCTCTACTACTGACCATCACCATCACCCTAGGCAAGTAATCATTTAGGGTGAGGAGGAACTAAAAAGGCACACAGCATGAGCACCAGAAAGATTCATATTATTACTCTGATGCTTCACAGCAGTATGAAGGTAATCCTTGGATCTACTGAAGTCCAAGTTACTATAGGTTTATGAGAAAGGTCCTGGGAACAGGCCAATGCAGGTGCATTTACGTTTTGAGGACCAGTCACTAAATTCAGGGAAGCTCACCAGCTTGAGCATGGTCAACAAGGGATAAATTTTCAAGCCATGGTGATTAAAGTAGACTCTTCAAGTTTGCAGAGGAAAGAAGTTCATTTTGATGGGAGACCTTACCAAGATAAATCAATCAATCAAAAGTATTTATTAATCTTCTGTTATGTACATCCAGCACCTTTGTAGGTAGTTGGGATACAGACTTGGCATGCAAAGAGTAAAATAATCTCCATTCCAAAGGATCTTACAGTCTAATGGATCCTTGCTAAGAATAAAGGATACAGAAGAGCATGTGCCTTCTTATGGCATAGCTACCTGGTTGCTGATTGGATCATGCCACAACACATATGAGCTCCAAGCAGGATGAGAGTAACTGTGCCAAGATGGCAGACTGATCTAAGTGGCTGTTGACCAAGTGGACAATGTTTTATGATCAGTGAACAAAGGGACAAGTAATTCTTTACAAATTCACTGATGTAGGATAAGTAGACCCTAGGTACTTTTCTATAAACCAAATCATGATAAAGATGCCCAGAGGAGTTGGTAACATTTCTCCGTAGTTCTGAGGTTTCATGTGACATTCTAGCTATATCTGTCTCCAAGTGTTCATTCTCGTTCTGGAAAAAGATTCTAATATGATCAATTTTCCATCAGCAACCTATGATTTCAAGTCTTTCTAAAGACAGGTTTCTATCAATTGGGAAATTAAAATTTGAAGGCATTTTTGTTATTCAGCCTGTTCTTATGGTAGTACAGTGACATGAATTTGACTTACTACCTGTGTGACCTTGGGAAAGTCACTTTCCTTCTTTAGGTTTCAGTTTCTTCACATATAAAATGAAGGGATTAAATTAGATTGCTTCTAAGGGTCCCATAAAGAGAATAATGCTGTAATTGCTATAAACAGAAGATGATTTAATAATCATTTTCAGCACTGTAAAATTTCAGCACAAGAAAAATTAAAGAAGGTCTCAACTATGTGCTGTGGCAAACTTCTGGGAAGAAGTGGAAAAACAGACCCCCCTGTAGCCGTGTTGCAGTTTCATGGTGTGTTGTGGGGGTCATCTCAAAGAATTCGGATTCAGACCACCTTTAATCCAAGGGAAGGCATTTATTGAGGATTGATGTCCCTCAGAAGTGGGCTAGGTTCCAAGAGGCTCTAGCAACTTAGTAAGACAAGACAGGCAATTTAATAATGTGATGATGTTGATTATACAACAGAAATCATGAATATTAAAAAGGCAGGAGGGGTTTGTTAAGGGATTGGATAGTAGTGGACGGGTCCCATCTATGGTTTGGTGGTCAGGCATGCTGCTTTCTGATTTGCTAGCTATTGTGGTCCTTTCTGGTCAAGATGGATAGTTAGGTTTTACCATCCTGTCTTGGGCTAAATGGATGTTGTAATTGTGGTTGAGTACAAGGACTCATCTGTTCAAATATGTGAATTGGATCTGGGGGCAGTGGCTAGCTAGGGGCAGTGGCTGCATTGAGTCTGGGAGCCTGTGGTATGGTTAAAGCCAGAGTGTGTGGTTAAAGCAGGACATGCCCGTTGTTCAGTGGGGCCCATAAGGAAGTTAGAATCTTGGAGCTGGGGACAGATTTATTAGAATTCCATCAGCAGGCCAGGCATGCTGATATCAATAGTTATCAGTAGTGGTTTATGGAACTGAGAATTTGTCTAACAACTCTGCCTTTTCCCCAGGGATCCCACTGTTGTGAATATATCACAAGGGGGTTAAAAACAGAGAGAAAAGTCTCATATCTACTAACATACTCATAACAGTGCTTTTTGTGTTAGCAAGGAACTGCAGAAAATAAAGGAGATGACTATCAACTATGATCAGGAGAAAGACTAAGCAGATTGCACTATATGAATATTTCTGTGCCATAGTAAATAAGGAATATATAGAATTCAGAGAAGTATGGGAAGACTTATATGAAAAGTAAGGTGAAATACGAAGAATCAGGAACACTTTGTACATGAAGGCTAAAAGCAATGCAAATGGATAGAATTTTTTTAAAAAAGTGAAATTGAATCCTATAATAACAACATACAAGAAGCTGGGCTCCAAAGAAGAGCTGAGAAAACATCCTCCCTCCTTTTTCCTAGAGGTATGGGATGTTGAGTGTGGAATGATGTATAACACAGTCGTAGCTGGCTGATATGTGGATTGGTTTTGCAGAAGTGCTTTTTTCTCTATTTTAAAAAAGAGTCTTTATCACAAAGGAGGACTTGGAAATGAAGATAACACAAAAAAACCCCCAAAATATACGAGCAAGATAAAAAAAAAGTCATATAGTATATACAGTCATGGATAGGTTGTGTTCTACTTCACTGGAGGTAATGTGCACATGAATTAGATCATTGACCTATTCTGAATACTGCATATTTGGGTTCACATATATGTGATTTGAAGACTTGGACAAGACACACAAGTTTAATAATGAACCTTAATTTTGATATATTTGCCGGATAAGCACAGTTGGTTTGGAGAGTTTGCTTTTGAGGTTACCTCTTTTTGAACTGATCATTTTTTTCCAGCATCATCTATCCATTTATCAATCAACAAATACTTAATAAAAACTCACCACGTATTCTAAATTATAGGATAGAAGTGGGGAGAAAATTAAAAGGAGACAGGGTCTCAGTCCTCCAAGAGCCTGCAAATGAATTGGCAGGATATAGGAAAAAATGAGAGGTACACAAAGCAGCAGTATAGAATTAAGGACTAATTTGTGTGGTACAGATTATTATGGAATGAAAATACTAAAGGCCAAGTAAATTGGGCACAGGCCATGGGCAAGGAATTGGAAAATTTCTCCCTGTCTCTTTGGATTAGTGAGTTCTTATGAGGCTTTTAAAATGCTGTCTTTGGGTCCTTCCAATCATGGTCATCTGTGTAGTGTAATCACTTTCGTATCTGACAATTACCCGTTAGAAACATCCAGTTAACATTACTTTCACTCCCCTCAGAAAAACAAAGATGGGTTAGTTGCAAAAAGGTTTCAAAGGATTTTCTCATTGATTTCTTCAGTGTGTGTATGCACATTTGTGCACATGTGTATATGTGTGTGTGAGTAAGAGACAAAGACAGACACAGATTGACACTGTGGTGGTTGTGACTTTGAAAGGAAACTTAGTGCCTTTGAAAAAAGCTTCAAGTTCACAGCTCTGAAGATCAAAACCTGTGTTTACCTATACTGTGTAGCACAATAGAGTTGTTGTCAAGGGAAGAGAACCTTTGAGATATGCCTCTTTAACGCTGGCCTGTGGCCAGGACTACAGAAACTCCTAAGGATAAAAAGGCATTCAACCTTGAGAGAAAAGTCCACATATATATCTATCTCTATCTCTATCTCTATCTCTGTCTGTCTGTCTATCTATCTATCTATCTATCTATCTATCTATCTATCTATCTATCTATCATCTATCTATCTATCTATCTATCTATCTGTCTATCATCTATCTATCTATCTATCTATCTATCTATCTATCTATCTATCTATCTATCTATCTATCTATCTATCTATCTGATTCATCTGAATACCAACTGTCAGCAACAAGAGATTTAAAGTTTCATGAAGACCAACATAACACTTGAACAGAACATCATATAACATTGGATTATAACTCAAACTCATGAAACCCTCAGAGCAAAACATCATAATATGTCCATGAGCATCCTTTTGGCCCTCTTAAAGATGGATACAGGTTGTATTGGCACATGGCTCAGCTGCTGGCCCAACAGAGCGGAGTTCCAAATCATTAAGGGAGCAGACAGCAGCCCCTGTTGAGTCTCAGGTCCCTTTCTCTAATTGGATAAAGGTATTTGGCAGGACTTTGCTGAAATTGTGCATGGTTGTTTCCAGGGGATAACTGCTGCTGTGTATCTGTCAGAGTCACCATAATCTATTTATAATGCTGTTAATTTCACGCATCAGTGTTTTGTTAGAGGAGTCAATGACACAAAAGATGCATGATCTAACAAGGGTTGGCAGTTGGAAACTAGGCTGTGGTTCACCAGTACACACTGCATCATCATGAGTCGAGAATAAACCACAGCTAAATGAGGGAAGCCAATTAATATAGGTGGCTGAGAACAATAATTAGCAAACTTAGGAACTGCTGTGTTTATATCTAGTTCTCAAACTAAATCATATCAAGACCCAGTTTCCATTTATAATTTTACTGTAGCAGAGGTATTTTCCTATAGAAGCTTTTCTTTTTGGGACAAAATCAAAGACTCATAAAATTCACGGGTACTTGTGCAATGCAGTTTCTAACAGCAGACCACAATCAGAGCCCTAGCTAAACAAATATCTAGCTATTCACTGGAAGTGTAAATAGAGTAATTAATTAGCTAATGCTTCTGTTGATAGCATCAACTATTTGGTAAGTACCCTTACAAACATGTTTAATATATGGGCATGTTAGAATTAAATTTAGAGCACTGAATTTCAAGTTCTGACTAATGCCATTTAGCTGGCTTACTATGTGTAACGCTCTCCAGAAAGAGTTTGGTAAAGCACCTCTTGTGAAGTTGCTGGGCTTAGAAAATTATCATGCATTTAAGGGTGATAACTGACAGAGTGCATTGATGTTATTGCCCTCCATGGGCTCAGCAGTCCAGGGACACTGATGTTGCTCCTAGTACATGATCTTTTGTCATAGGACACTGAATATCTTCACTGGCTACCCCTTAGGCCTGAGACTCAATCTCCCTCCTCTTCTCTGCCTCCTGGTTTTTCTGGCTTCTTTCAAGTGTCATATCAAATTTGACTTTTTCCAAGAAGCTTTTCCTACTTTCCCTTGATCTTAGTGTCTTGTCTCTGTGATTACCCCCAATTTATTCTGTATAAATCTTTTTTTACATAGTTGTTTGTGAGGTGCCACTCTCATCAGCCACATAGAAGGCACTTAATAAATTTGGACTGACTGAATTGACAAGTGTTCTTAGTTTTTTGAAGATTAAAGGATAGGGAAACAGTTTCAATGGTACAAGATTTTCCTAGGTAAGCAATCTGACACATTATTTTCAACTTATTTAATATGAGCTAAAAGTCTTTGGGCAATGTTAAAACAAGTCAACTTTTGTTAGTAAGATCTTTCCCCTGGTCTGAAGGCTCAGCTTCTGTGGCACCCTGTCTGCTTCTTAGACCCCTTTCCTCGTTCCCCAGCTTTGTGTTCTTTCCTTCCTTAACTTTTCCTAAAACTTTTCCCTTTGCCAAATTACTCTCTGCTATGCTTATCTACATAAACAACTGTACAGGAGTGCTTTGTTTCTGCATCTTATACTGCCTTGTTGATTAATTGCATCATACTTGGGAGACTTGCCTTCTCATGAATACCATAAATTCCTTATGGGTAGGAAGCATGTTTTACAATTCTCACATATCCCCTCATGATACCTAACACTGAGTTGAGCACATCATATGTGCTCAGAGTTTTGCTAATTAATTGAGTTCACCCCACTGCAGACATATAAACACTCCTGGGGCTAGTTTCAGAGACAAGTAGGCTCAGGATGCTAAATCTTATTCATCATCAGGGAATGTGTTTCATGGCTAGTACAGTGATTATAATTTTTGGACCAAAAATTGGGACACATAGTCTGGCAAAGACCATCATTTTGCAAAGCCTCATTAAAAGTATACTTTCTTTCTTTGTTTGTTTTTTTGAAAATGATTCAGTTCCAGAAAACCTGGAAAATATGGTCATTGTATCCATGGCATTTGTCACTTTGTCAGAAATTGGCATCGACTAGGATCCAATTTATAATCTGGTCCATTATGTACTTTCCTCAGTGCAGTGAATAAATGTAGCATTATTTTTAAAGTGAAAAGCTGTGAGCTTATTTTTTGCTATTCTTTTGATTTTTAAAAATATTTTTTATAATGCCTTTTGTCATTTATGGATACAACCACCTTTCTTCTCCTTTCCCCACCCCCCAATGAACCTTTCTTTCTAACAAAGAAAAACAGATAAACACAAGCATGACACAATGACCACTTTTGGCAAAGGATGCAGCATTCTTGCCTTGTAGTTGCCTCACTCTCTCTGCTGAAAGAAGGGTGATATGTTGTATTATTTGTGCTCAGGGACCATATTAATTTTTCAGTTACTCAGAATTTGTTAGAAGACTTGGGTTGTTTCTTTTTTTCAAAAATCTGATGGGGGAAAAATTGCTCTCTGTGATCCAAGGTGGGGAGCTCTCAAGCATCAGGCAATATTAGCAATGTAAAATACATTATTATTCCATCAAGATTTTTGCTGTTATGTTTTCCTCCCACAGGCAAATCAGGATTTAGTTGGACTGGTCCAATTAATCTCTGCTCCTAATGTAGTGAGGTAAAACTGCATTTGTACCTGACATAAATATGGGACCTGGTATAGGGATGATGATTAATTTGTAGTATCAGTAACACCTGTCAAGTGCCCTTACAATGCATCCTAACCCATTGTCAATAATGTTACACAATTAACTATGGGAACTAGGCATGCTTGTTGGGACTGGAAGCTCAATTCCGTGTGGACAGTCTCGGGCAGGTAAAAGTGGGACTTCTAAATCTTAGAGTCTTACGAGGCCCTCCATGAACAGCGGGGGTTCGAGAAGGTCAGACCGAGCTAGCTCGGCTAGCTCGGGTATTTCCGCCTCTCCCCCGGAGATACCTGATGGGTGGAGTCTCCCTGCCCTCGAGGTCGTCCCGGATTGGAGCACACCTAGTTACCTAACAGCACGGTATTGAGATGCAAACTGTGTGGCTGAAGATTAAGTAGGATTGAGGAAGCCTAAAAGCTCTTAGCACGTGTGGAGCCAAAGAGAAAAGTAGGGCTCCGCTTCTTTTCTTTCCTCTCTCCCCTCCCCCTCTCTCCCCGCTTGTACTTCTACTTCCAATCCCTTAAGCTTAGCCTTCTTAGGAAATCTCCCCCTCTTCGTCCTAAGAAAGAAGACTCCCTGCACTTGTAACCGAAACCCTGTAATAAAGCTCAACCCCTGTTTGACTCTGGAACGTCCTTTCTCTCATACGTGCATCCGGCGTGGCCAGCCGAAGACCTGGACAGGTAAGAAAGACTCGGGTAGCCCAATACAGGCCTCTAGGCTTGGCACATGCTAATCACATACATTGCTTCTGTGCACTGGTGCTCATTTCTAGCCTTAGAATTCTTATGACAATTGGCAAAGAAACTTACTCTAAATAAATAACATTCTGAAAGGTTGGGAGGTATACCTCCAATCTTTATTATGCGTTATTTTTTCAGGCAGGCCATTACCCTCTGCCAACATTGCCTGTGTGTGAGCTTCCTGTCAGTGTTTTTTGTTTGTTTGCGTTCCATTAAAAGTGTACCTTCTTTGCAAGACAGGTGGGAGCTTGGGCCATGGCTATGAATCTCTAAGCCATGTCTGCCTCTGTTTTTCAGTCTCAGCTCTAAAGATGAGGCTAGGGATTAATTTGTGGGAGAAGAAGGTGGAAGATGATATGTAAGTAGGAAGTCATTTAGCTGGATATGTGTTCGTCCTTCGTTGCTGAAGAAGACCATGCCATCAGAGAAATGATGACATGACTTGCACTTGACTTTGCTTTGAATGAGGGAGGGCTGTGCAGGTCACCAGCCTCACTTCTGCTCCAGAGCCATCTGAATCCAGTGACCAGATATTCATCAGGATGACTGGAAATGACCCAGGATGAGGCAATTGAAGTTAAGTGACTTGCCCAAGGTTACACAGTCAAGTGTCTGAGGTGAGATTTGAACTCAACTCCTCCTGACTCCTGCGCTGGTGCTCTATCCACTGCACCTTCTAGCTGCCATCTAGCATGCTGTATGCTTTATAATGACCACTTGCTATTACTGTTATTAAATTTAACTTATAGGTTACCTTGCCTTATTGTTAATCACATACATGTCATCTCCACAATTAGGCTGTAAGATTCTTGAAGCCAGGAAGTCCTTTCTCTAAATAACTCACATTTCCCACACAATAATCTGTGCAGAACAAGAATAGCTCAATTTATATACTATCTCAAGGTTTGCCATGTATTCTCCTCTTGGCAATATATTAGGTGTGCAATACCTGTGTTACTGTTCATATATTACAGATAAGGAAAGAGATCTGAGGTACTGAATGATTTCGCAGCTACCCATGCTTGATAAATATATGTTGAATGAATGCTGTGACAAGGAAAAAGGTCTTACACCAGAATGAACTAGTGGCCCATGGGACCTTTATTCTTATTCACCAATCCCAACAGACTTGTTAATTGTGATCAAGGAGATCAATGGAAGAAGTTCTTTTAATAACTGTTCCATTGAGTACTAACTATTTTTTGTTATGTGATGGAGGGTAAGCCAGTGAGTAAACTTGAAACAAATGATTAGACCACAGGGATGTCAAGCTCATAGAAGATAATTGTGGAAGAAGCAGCATTAGAATATATCAATACATTCTTGAGGTCATCAGAATTTTTCAGTAGCCACTGTGATCACAGCTATTCACATCTAACCCAACTTCCTTACCAACTTCAGGATCGTGGCACTTAAGGACAAGAGAAAAAAACATCCCTGGATCTGAAGTCAGCTAACCTGAATTCTAATATCATCTCTGGTGCTAATTTGTTGTGTGATTCTGAGTAAGTCACTTCATCTCTAAAATGCCCCAGTGGCTGTAAGTGTAAAACAAGAGGATAGAACCAAATTCTTTATGATTCTCTATGGTTCTTTAACTAGACTTAAAGTTCTTATGTTCTGTGATGACCATGAGCAGCCATTTTTCTAAAAACAAGCCCCACCAGGACATAAAGATAGTCCATGATTCTACAGTTGGGATCACTTCTACTGAAGCTATGCAGCTTGCAGAAATGCTGTCCTTTTTTGCAATGCTGTACACAAGGGAATACAATAATCTGGAAAGGACTTGGGAGATCTGTATTAGTCCTCGTTCTCCATGAGTAGCATGACCATTGGCAAGTCACTTTATTTTTCAAAGTCCTTTTTTCAGGGATAAAATGAAAGGATGGAACTAAATGATCCCTAAGAGCACTTTAGGCACTTAAAATTCTCAGATTCTATATTCAGATGCACAGCTCTTCAATATATTTTAGTTAAAAATGCTCCTAACCCCTTCTCTCACAGCAGACATTTTTTTCAAAATAAGCCCAACCTGGCCCTGCAGCTGCTGAAGGATGCTACAGCTGTGATCTCTAGGCTATTTACTCTGTGGAAACACTGTTGAAATAACAAAGACTTTAATCCTGGCTGCTCCATACCCAGAGTGCAGCATTTCACACCAACAAAGGCATGCTGTGAAATCCAGGGAACCAAGAACCCTCCCCACTGCCTCCTGTCCTTGCTTCTCTAAGTCTCCTTTTCCAGAAATGCATTTTTTGTAATCTTTTATATTTCTGCTCATACAACTGAAGCAACAGTGGAGATCTAGATCCTTCTCTTATCCTTGCAGAGGTTTTCCTAACAACTTACTTGTAGGTGTTAGGGGGTACTGTGTTTTAAAACCAGCATGGAAAACCAAAATGGTCTTTTCCAGGGGTTTTGAGTGTGTGTGTGTGTGTGTGTGTGTGTGTGTTTATGTATGTATTTTATGGATCCCTTTGACAGTTTGGTGAAACCGATGGTCCCCTTCTCAGAATAATGTTTTTAAGGGCATATAATAAAATGCATAGGTTTACAATATAAAACAAATATACTGAAATATAGTTATCAAATTTTTCTAAAGTTCCTAGAGCCCAGGTTAGGAACCTAGTGTTTAGAATGACTGTGAAAGCTCTCCACAGTCTAACCTCACCCAGTTTATCTGACAATATTTCCTATGACTTGAAATACACTACTCTTTGGCTCTTCCTATTCTAAACTATTCTTCAAGACTGATGATCTCACTATATGACTATTCCAGTCCTCCTTTATCTGCCCTACCTCTGAACTCCTAGACATTTATATCCAAATGATTTAATTTGTTTCACACAATATTTCCCAGGTCAGTGACCATGTCTTATACTTTTTCTTAGTTCCATACAGCATCCAGCAGCCCAGTGCTGGGCACATAACATACTTGATAATTGGCCGAAGCAATTAGGTGGAATAATGAACAGAGCGCTAGACAGTGTCAGGAAAACCTGGGTTCAAGCCTTCTGCATGCACCTCTCTGTGTGATCACTTAACTTCTAAAGTGTTCTAAGCAACTCATTAAAATGCAAGCTGCAGAGAAGGTACCAGCTTGCACTGGGAGAAATGGCTTCCTTATGAAGAAAATTCCAATGTCAATAAATTTTTAGATAAAGACTCAATCCCTGTCTCTACTTCATATACTTATTGTCAGGATCAAATCAAATTTGATTGACAGATAGATATAGATAGACAGCATTTAGACAAGACTAAGTCATTATGTAACTATTAGCTACTATTATTTTGGCAACAATTTTAAATTGCTTTCTTTGTGATTCCCAAATAGCCCCAATCCAATATAGAATGAGTACAACATACTTTTTAGGAAATGAGAGAAAATTAAAATCAATGCAGTGGAAATTTGCATAGGGAGAGGAGAAGGAATGACAAATTTTGAGATTATGAGACAACCAGAAGAGAGAATCATACTCCAGAATCCTGTAATTTAAGGTCAACTGCAGTGACATGGATGAAAACATGAAAAAGATCAAGAACATTTAGGTGGCTGTGTCAGTGCTGCACAGGAACCATAAAATAAGTAGTTTGAACATTTATAAAATATACGATCAAGTGGGTTTTTGAAAAAAATGGCAGGGGTAGGAGCTGCATAATCATATGAGTTGAGGAAGTGAACAAGTCATTGACATGAATTTAGGAAAATGGGATAAACTTCAGAAATAAGGGAGAATTTTTGGAACTCTTTGAAAGAGAGCAGGGAGAGAACTTGTTAAGGTAGGGAGAATTTTTATTTATCTCATCTTCCATGGAACTCAGTCTATTATTTTGTGTCTAGTAGTTGCTCTCTCATTTTCAGCTGACAAAGATGGCACTTAGTCTGAGAGTTAGCAGTCTGGGATGACAGAAACCAACATGTGATACATCATTTAGATTTGAAGTCATGATCTGGATTAAAATCCCAGCTCTGCCACTTACTACCTAAGCCACATTGGGAAAGTCACTCAAAATAGGTTTCCTTATTTACAGAATGAAATCTTGGACTAGCTGATCTCCAAAGTCCCTCTATGCTTTACATCTCTGATTGCATAATTATACTGGTACAGGGGAAGGCAGGAGGCACAGTGGATAGAGAATTGGGCCTAGAATCAGGAAGACTCATCTTCTTGAATTCCAACCCAGCCTCAGAGACTTACTAGTTCTGTGACCCTAGACAAGGCACTTAATCCTATTTGCCTCAGTTTTCTCATCTGTAAAATTACCTACAGAAGGAAATGGTAAACCAGTTCAGTATCTGCCAAGAAAACCCCAAATGGGGTCATGAACAGTTGGGAATGACTGAAAAATAACTGAAAAACAACAACAGTGTTGATTCTTCTCAGTATCTTTTTTCTTGTTTCTTCCATGTCTTTGCCCTGAGCCCCAGTTCTGCTCCTGGTTTAACTCCAACCCTAATTTCTCCTGGGGTGCTATTTTTCTAAATATAAGAAAATAAAATAGAAGTTAAGACAGGATAGGGATAGAAGACAAAATGACTGCTGTGACTGTTAAAAGCATCATTCCTACTTAACAGCATGAATTCAGCTTTCATCATATTTGTTTTGGACTCCCATTAAACAATAAGGCCATCTGGTCTGAAAGCATATATCCTTGGCACTTTAATTGATAAAAAATCCTTTAGAGCAGGATGAAGAGTGGAGAATAGTATGGGCCATTTTACCAAACAAGTTACTTTTTGCTTTGTACTCATCATAAAACAGGGCTTTTTCTTGGGAAGTGTGAAAATCTGATTTTAGGCAGGAGATGAAGGACGCATAGAAATGATATTAAAAAATCACAAACAAAAGAGGAGTTAGACAAGTTACTATTGGAAGACCTCAGAAACTGCATTTTTCCATTCATCAGAGAACCATGAAAGAAACAAGTAGACTAAATCCCTATTAGTAGACTCCATTAACCATACAAGGACAAGAAAGGTATGCAGAGCCAACCCTACACATAGGCACACTGTTGGTTGCTCATGTTCTATAATCTGATCAGAAATTTCCTTCAATAGACAATGAGTTCCATACAGTCAAGACTAGTCTTCTATTTTTTGTCTTTGCGCATCATGTCTACCACAGAATCTTGGACACAGTACACACTTAATAAACAGTTGCTGAATTGTTTAACCGATACTTGAAAGGGGGCATTCTCACATAATTTCTCCCTTCCAACTTGTCATTGATACTTTCATCAGTTCCTCTAGGTTTAGTAAGGAATATACCCTATTCAAATATACCAAAGAAGAGATAACATACTAACCATTCTCAAAGAAGACCAAAATGACATCACCATGATAAGTGAAGTTTCATTGTGTCCAACTGTGGCTGATCAGACCAATATAAGCTCAGAATGCTCTACCACAGGTTGGGCACTGATAGTCTGTATGAATTTTTGGGGTGGATACTCCAAATTTGCGCATCCTATGTTTACTTTGTACTCTCTCAAATCTGCTTTGCTCAAAGAGCACAGCACCCCTTCTGATGTGGGCACCCCATGCTGAGCAGTCCTGTGCCAGCATCTCCCATGTTGCACAGTCAAATCCAAAGTTCTTGAGAGAGACCTTGAGAGTGTCCTTGTAATACTTCTTCTGACCACAATGTGCTCCCCTGCCCCATGTGAGTTCTCCATAAAATAGTCTTTTTGGCAAGTGCATGTTTTGCATTTGAACAACGTGGCCAGCCCATTGGAATTGCACTCTCTGAAGCATAGTTTGAATGCTTGGCAGTTCAGCTGAAGGAAGGACTTTAGTGTCTGGTGCCTTATCCTGCCAGGTGATCCCCAGAATCTTCCTAAGACAGTTCAAATGGAAGTGATTCAGTTTCCTGTCATGGTGCTGGTAGACTATCCATGTTTCACAGGTGTACAATGAGGTCAACACAAGGGCTCTGTAGACCTTCAGTTTGATGTTCAGTCTAATACCTCTTCTCTCCCAAACTTTTCTTTGGAGCTTCCCAAACACTGAGTTAGTTCTGGAAATGTGTGCATCAACCTCATTGTCAATGTGTACATCCCTGGAAAGTACACTACTAAAGTAAGCGAATTTATCCACAGCATTCAAAACTTCTCTATTTGTTGTAACCAATGGGTCCATGTATGGATGGTGTGGTAGTGGCTGATGGAGCACCTGTGTTTTCTTGGTGCTAATTATTAAGCCAAAATTAGCACAGGCAGTGGAGAATTGATCCATACTTTGTTGCATCTCAGCTTCAGAGGCTGCATTGAGTGCGCAATCATCTGCAAACGGAAAATCATGCACCAACACTCCCTCCACTTTGGTCTTGGTTTGTAGCCTTTTCAAACTGAAGAACTTACCAAAGTACCGTAGTTGGCCTTGATGATGTGTTCATCTTCATTGAAAGCAATTGATAACATGGGTGAAAACATCATGCTAAAAAGCATGGGAGCAAGCATACAACCCTGTTTCACTCCATTAGTGACTGGGAAGGCATGAGAACATTGTTCACTATCCCAAACCTGGGCAAACATACTATCATGAAATTGACTTCTCCGGGCAGCCAAATTTTGACATAATTTTCCACAAGCCCTCAAGACTAACAGTGTCAAAGGCCTTGGTCAGATCTACAAATGTTGTGTACAGACCTCTGTTCTACTCCTGGCCTTTCTCCTGGAGTTGTCAGGCAGCAAACACCATATTGACTGTTCCTTGGCCCTTTCTGAAGCCACATTGGCTCTCAGGTATATGACCATCTTCCAGGTGAAGGACCAGCTTATTAAGGATGACTCTAGCAAGAATTTTGCCAGAAATGACCAAGAGAGAGACCCCCCTCTCTGATCGTCAATTTCTTTAGGCTAATTATAATCACTATTTTGTACCTCTATGTTTTTTTATTAAATATGCTATGTGAGGTTGATGACACTATCAAGTCCAGCTCTTCTTAAGTCCACTGAACCACTAGTATTCAATCACCTAGAATTTATTCATTTATTGAGGTACTTCAAAGGACCTATTAAGTGATCAGCATTATACTTGGAGCTCTGGAGACACAAAGGAAGTAGAAAATATGGCTCTTAACCTTCAATAGCTTAGAGGTGAGTTGGGAAAACAATTGAAGCATATAAGAAACATTCAATAAATCAGCTTTAGATCTGTTTATTGGATTCGTAGCTGGTAGAGCAATCATGCCCAATAATTAATAGCTCCTTGTCAACCTGAGAGGTCTCTAACAAAGTCCTATAAGTCTCTGTCCTTGACCTTATTAAAGATATATAAGTGATAGCTGTAAAATGTGCATATGGTCATAAGGCCTTTTGTCCCCTATATCACCAATATATGGCTCAAGAAGTATCCCCAGTTAGTTGTGATTTATGTCATTTTTGAAGTTTCCCAGTAAATTCAGATCCCTTTCTGCAAACCTTTGAAGGATCTTAAATTGGGCCCAGCCTTGACGTTGATAAATAGTAGCCTGCAGTAACATATGAAAACAGGATTTAGATCATGATGAAGCCTTTAGAAACTAGTAATGCTTGCAGTCTAGTATACCTAAGACTCCACGATTTGAAATAACTTGTCCAATATATGCTATCCCTCCTCTTTTTCTTTCCTTCAAAATTAAAATTGAATCCTAAATCTGAGGGCTTGCTCCTAGATCCAAAACCAATTTTTTTTTTTTCCTGGACTACATGACTTCTAAATTCTCTTGATCTTATTCTCATATATCTTTGAACTGTAAAATATTAGCAAGTTTAAAAAATGGAGTTTAAATTGTTCTATCTCCACTAAGAAACTCAAAGTATTTGACTGATAACTACCAGGATATAGTTCCTACAATCAAGGAGAGCTTTTCAGAAGAGCTGAAGGAAAGTGACAGACCTATGGTGGGAAAGAGGTGACTTCTATGTAGGAGAAAGAACTTGTTTTTACCTGAGAAGCTATTTCTTTGAAATTCAACAATAAGGCTAACTATGTGAATCTAATGTCCTGGGCATATGCTAATTTTATCAGTGGAATACATCTACTTAATATGTATTAATCTGATTCATTTTCAAGCACATTGCAGAAGATATTATGAACCTAATTATCATCATCGTAAAATGAATACCCAGAAAGGAACAGATGCCATATATGTAAAAAAAAAGATGTGTGCAGCAGAGAAGAAAGATTTGGGGTCATTAGGTAGCATATGGGTAGAGAAATATACCATCCAGATGGTCCCTGCTCTCCTTTGACCAGTAGCTTGAGAGAACTGACCAGTCCCTGAAAACAGAATATTAATTCCATCAAGCTCGGAGAGAGGAAAAGAATACTACTGAATCTTGCTTTAAGCCAATCTGATATGGGGGAAAAGTGATTAAAATGAAAATCTGACTTTGGCTCATGACTACGCCAACTATGGACAATACTCAAAATTATTTGTAAGTCATCAGGATAAGGCCCATGTTAGCAGTCAGTACACTTTAAGCAGTGGTCAGATGACCATTTGTTAGGGATTATAGAGAGGGGAATCTATGCTATAGGTAAGGGATGAACCAGATAACCTATATCCCAACCAACTCTGAGTTCCTATGGGTCAGAGAGCACCAAGGTGTAGGTCAGAAACTAAGCAAGAAGTCATGGTTGCACAGACTATGGAGAAGAACTTCTGTCTCAAACAAGAAGCCTTCTGAAAATTCACAGTGGGGCAAGAACGAATCCCAAATCCTGCAAGCTCAGTGACTATAGGTGGAAGAAATTATTAAGAGAGGATAACAATTAAGAGAGAGTTAAGTAGTTTGAAATGGCTGACTGAGGAGTAGACATCAGGGGGTAAGAGATAAGGGCACCTTATCTAACACCTTAGTTTCCAAGAGGTAATAGGAGGATTTTTGTTTTTATTGGATTTGTGAGGTGCTACTGAAAAAGGGGAATAAAACACCAAAAGATCAGGTGCAAGAAAAGTAAATTCTATGTTTTTCAAAGAATGAAGGAAGGAAGAAGCATTAATAAAGAATTTCCTAAATGCAAAACACAAGGTCTAGAAGCCAGACTCATGCACGGTTGGTAGATCTGTGAATTGATTCATCTATTCTGGAAAAGAATTTGGAATTATGCTAAGAAATGATTAAAATGTTGATTCTCTTTGAGTCCAAGGTCCCACTGATATGCATATACCCTAATGAGGGAAAAGATAAAAAATAAAAGTGTCTTCTATTTACAGTAACACTTTTTTTTTGTAGTAGTAGTAGTAGCAAAGACTAGGAACAACCATCGGTTGGAGAATGTCTAAACAATCTATGACTATCATAGAATATTATTGTACTGTAAACATAAAACCAGACCAAAAAAGCAACAAATGTAAAGAATGGAGAGAATATAAGATGTTTAAATGATCTGAGGCAAAATGAAATAAAAAGGACAAGGAAAAACAATATAGCAATTACCACAACAAGGAAAATGGAAGGAAGAAAGCAAGCTATGAAATTTCTGTGATGTCCCTTAGTCCCAAAGACTTGTTGTGAGAATATCCTTCTCTCCCTATTCTGTAGAGGTGGGAGAGGGTTATGAGTATGGAATACTATGTTGGGCCTGGTTTATACATTTATAAACTTTGCTAAACATTTTTTTCTTTTTTAAAAAGTCTCTGTTATAAGTATGTCTCTGGTAGATGTTGGTGGGAAGGTTACAGTGGAAAAAGTAGATATACCAGAGGTAAAAATAAAACTTATCAATGCGTGATATTGTATTTCTTTTTATACAGCAAAAAAAAAATATTGTCTTGCATCGAACTTGTTTGGAAATAATATCTGAAGTATTCTGACCTCCCTTAGCACTTTGTTTAATCTCTGTGATACTTAGTGGCAGATCACTTGAGGTTGATTCAGGAGCCATGGGTATAGTTAAATAATGCACTGGTCAAATATTATTGGTCAATAAGACCATGAAGGCCAATGAGTTGTGAATTACAGTCAGTAAAGCTGTCTGGATATGGCAAACCTAATTTGGTGCATGCTGGCTGTTCAGTGGCACTACAGGGATTAACACTGTTATACTCATAAATGTTCAATAGCAACGAGCAAAACTCTTATGCGCAGAGTCAACTAGCTAAAGCAGTCCATTCTTTCTGGATCACAGATCAAAAATTTATAGCTGGGAGGAAACTTAATAAACCATACAATTCAATCCTTTTACTCTTCAGAAGAAGAAATTAGCCCAAAGAATGGACACAATTTGTTTAAGGTCACACAAGGAGGAAATAGTCTTTAGCAGTACAGTTAAAACTATTGAAAGCACACACTCATATAGTCACTTTATGATTTAAGATTTAAAAAATAAAACTTCATATATATATTCTTATATATCATATGTATATTATCTCCATATATATTATAACTGATCTTCACATTCTGTAAGGTAGGAATGATAGGTATAAATATTCCCACTGTACGGAGGAGGAAACTAAGGCTCAGTGAGGTTAGATGACTTGCCTATGGGTACATAGCTATTAGGAGGTAGAGGAAGAATTTGAATCCAGGTTACTTCGAGTCCAACACTATTTTCAATATATTATACTCCTTTTCAAAAGTTAAAGAACACTTATATCTGATTCAGTTCAGTCACCATTTATGAAGCACCTGCTGTGTGTTAAGGTCATACTTTACTATTCATGTGAAAGTTCACACATCTGCAGTCACTTACTCATTTCCTGATTCCCAAGGAAATGACTCTCCAACCCTGACACCACAGGTGATAAAATCACTGTTCTTCAGCTGACGTAAATCAAGGAATGAGTTCAATCTCAATTCCTTAGCATTTAAGCTTCTCTACCCTCTCTCCTGAACCTACCTATCCATCCTCATTCCTGACGACTGCTGGCACACAGTAGGTACTTAATAAATGATAGCTCGCAGACACGCACTGCTTAAGCTGGATGGGTGCCCTGCTTCTCCATCTCACATTATTTTTGCCTCTAGGACTTTGTTTCCAGGGCTCTTTTCTTCTTCTAGTCTGCCCTCTTTCTTCCTTTCCTCTTATCAAATCCTACCCAAACCTAAAGTCTGTAATTCAGTTCTGCCTCCTGCTTATCAATATATACAACTTACAGTGGCATCTTCCTCTTTGAAATGTTGCAGCCCACATTGTCTATATCATACGGTTCAGTACTTGATCTTTTAATAGCAGCATTCTCTAATTTTTCCTCATGCAATTGTCTTGTTTCCCCAAACACAGTGGGCTTTTCCTATGCACGATAAGGTTCCTGAGAGTTAGCCATACAGGTGGATCAAGTGTTCGATCCACTTCCTAGGTCTGGAAAGTCTTTTCTCCCAGCCCTTGTTGAGTGAAACAGGAGCTGAGACTTCACAGTGACAAAAATCTCCAGCCACCTAGCTTTGTTTCTAACGTCCAATAGTCTGCCTAAGCAGGAGGTACACCTTGCAGCAAAACTACTCCAGGAGTGCAGGTATGTAGCCTCTGCAGGGAAAGACTGAGCAGAAGCCTGAGATTTCTTTGTGGCTGTTAAGGGAAATTATTCTGCTCTTTGTGTTGAAAGAGACAGCAACAAAATATATTGCTTTCACAGAGTCATATGGAAGCAGGTGCCTTGATTTCAAATAAACGCATTTGGGATATTTATAGGGATATAAATGAGACCTGTGATTTCATTGGTACAGGGCCCTTCCAGGTGAAAAAATTTGCTCTACTAAAGAAGGTAACGGTCTTCTCCGCAACCTAAAATTTTAGAGGTGTCTAGAACATGGAAAGATTGCCTTGTCCAGGGTCACACAGCTGGTATGTCAGTGGGACTCAGATCCAGATCTTGGCTTCACAGTGTGTTCTCTATTCATTCAGTCATGTAGTTCACAAAAGGCTCAATCTCTGCATTTTTGGAGATGAGCAACTACAGGCAGCAGCTACCAAGTATTCTTAAATATTTATGATAATGAAAATATGCTTGGAGAGAGAAATATTAGTGCCCTAACAGAATCTCTCTTAGGGTTAGGAATAATAGAAGCCGGCTGAATAAAACTGCACACGTATCTGAATAGAAGGTATTCCAATGATAAAAACTAAAACTGTTCCCTGCCAGGAGGAGCCTCCTGAACAATATATGCAGACTCAACATTTTAATAAGCCTGCACAATGTGAGAAAGGTCGAGAGTCTGGATGCCAGTACCAATATGTGGCAATGAAGACTTTTCTTTTTGTCTCTCAACAAACATATATGAAATACTTACTCTACGCCTATCACTGTAGCAGGCATGGGGGAATGAGAAGGGAGGAGATGTTTCCTGTCATCATGGAACTTCATTCGGTTTGGCAATTTCAGTTGAGTCCATTTGGCATTTGTTGGCAAAAATACTGAAGTGGTTTACCTTGTCCTTTCCTAGCTCATTTTACACATGAGGAAACTGAGGCAATTGAGTGACTTGCTCAGGGTCACACAGCTAGGAAGTATCTAAGGCCAGATCAGAATTCAGACTGATGAGGCTTCCTGACTCCACGCCTGGAACTTTGTGAACGTTGGTACTACCTACCTACCCCAAGACTACTACTAATGGGCTTCATTCAGAAAACTCTTCTTCAGGTTCAAGAGATATAACCAGAACACAAAGAGCTATAATATACAATAATATGTGTCTTACATGGCTACAGTCAAACAGCATTTATGAAGCATTTCCAATGTTTCAGGCACTGGGCTAAGTCTTGAGGACACAATCAGGTCTTGTCCTGAAAGTGCTTATATTCCTCAGGGGATACAACATGCTAAAAGTCATACATACAAGATATATGTACTCTAAATGAGAGGTCATCACAGAGGGAAGGCACCAGCAGCGGGATGGTTGTGATGAGAAGGAACCAGAAAGTACTCCTGCAGAAGACAGTATTTGAGTGGAGTTAAAGGAAGTAGGTGGGGGCAGGGAAAGAGTTGACTATCTTTTGAAGGCCCCCAGCCTCCCTCCACTATAACAGCTATTGTCTGATATCATAGAGACTTTCGTACCAGAGAAAAAGGAATCTTCTGGCGTTAAAAACACGAGCATCTGTAGAAAATCATCTAAAAATTGTCCCTTGGTGCTGTCTTTTTGCTACATTAGTTGTTCTAGAGGCAGCTGTCCATCTTTACTCACCTTCCCCTTCCCCCCATCTTCATTACACTCCTAGTTTTTCACCCTCGGTAATACCATTGCATCAGACCACTTACGTATTTCCTCTGCTCTGAATCCTTCACTTGTCCCCTATCATTTATGGGATCATGGACTCAGAAAATCTTAGGACTGGAAGGGATCTCAGGGGTCATCAGGCCTAAACTCCTTACCTTGGCATTCAAGGAAGACAGAGCCTGGCCCTACTCTACCCTTCCAGCTTTTCTTCCTACTATTACACTTCCATATACTTCATTCTCCAGCCAAACTAGACTCTTGGATGTTCCTGATACACGTGCCATGCTTTTCTGTCCCCTTACCTTTGTTCATTCCATTTCTTATAGCTGAAATGTCATTTCTCTCTCACTACTTCTGCCAGATGAATTGCTACCCATCCTTTCAAACCTGGTTCAAATGCCACTTCCAATACCACCTCCTCTGTGAAGTGTGTCCTGGTCAGATCTTTCTTCTTCAACTCCTGAACAGGAATCTCAGATACTTCTGTTCTATTTTTTTATAATAGAGACTTGTATTTCATATCCTCCTACTAGATTATAAGCTCTGTAAAGGTATAGACTGTCTTATTTAAACTCTGTATCTGTCCTAGTCCTTGGAGAAAAGTGATCTACATATGGTAAATATTTAACAAACGCTGGCGAATTTGCATCGTTATGCTTCCCTCTTCTCACCTAGCCAGCAAACTCTAGCCTTTCTGATGCTGTTTCTTTTCATGCCTCCTTGGGACAATGGGCTTATATTGGGAAGAAGGAAATGACAAACTAACCCCATGAAGCAGTAAAATGGTGCTCATAACAAAACATAAGGGCTTATTTCTGTCACACTTAATTCCACAAAAACAATCATGTCATCATGGATCTGAGTTGGTGACTGGACCTTAGGGATGATTCATTAGACTTGGTAGTTCATCCACTTTACTTATCAAGGCATCAAATAATGTCACTTGAGCTATTTTTATGTCAGTACTGGTGGATTTTTGTATGTCCCTTTTGTGACCCAAAAGACAAATTTTGCAAGACAACTAACAGAATTTAGAGGCTTAGTCTATGGCAGGTCTCATCAGTCTTTCAGAAGTGACTGGACAAGTTTTCATTTATTCCCTGCTTCACAGGGAGAGACCCTCATTTTGGGGCAGGGGAAGGGGAGAGAGGGATAAGGACAAAGGGCAGAGCAAATATCTAAAGGTCCCTTAATAGCTTAGGGAGCTTGGGGAATGTCAACACGCATATAGAGACAATACTTCCTAAAAGTGGGGAGCAGGCTGATTTTTCTCTCCAGATTAATTGGATTTGAAGTCAGAGGCTCTGTGTTTAAATACCAGTGACTTTGTACAAGTCACAATGTCTTTTAGTCTCAGTTTCCTCACCTATAAAAAATTGGTATTAATTTACATAAGAAGTCTATTCAAGCTCTAAATCTAAGATCCATTGTGTATATTTTAATATTACAGATGTTCCTTTTTGGCCACGTGACTTCATCAGTATGGCAATATTCCCAGTGTGGAAATGTCCTCCACCACCAGTAACTTCTCAATCACCTAGAAAGAGTTGCTTGGGGACACTGAGGGATTTAGTGATGGGATCAGGGTTATATAGCTGGTATGTATGAGGGGCAGGACTTGAACCAAGGCTGTGAGAGACAGCAAAAAGTTGTTTCCTCAGAAGTTATTAGCTGATGGAGCCATTGAGAATAAGCCGGATAATAAGAAAGTTGCAGACTGCAGGTGGACTCAGCTAATCAGGAGACAGACAGAAAGTCTGTCCTTCAGAAAGTCACAAAAGTTTTGATAAGAAGGCCAGGCCTGGAAGCAACCTGACCCAGTAGGGGAATATGACTGGGAAAAACCTGGAGAAGGCTTTTCTTCACTGTGCTTGCTTAAGGAACCTCATGAATATAAGTGACACACCCCACATAAAATTATCCCCCCATTTTCTGATCGTGGGTCCTATGTTAAAGCAAGGGTGGGGGGGATCACACCAAGGGTGATTATGTAATGGGCATGTAGAGAAGATGGTGACCTAATGGAGAACGGACCAATCCATCTCCTGGTGGGAAAATGTCTTGAACTAACGGTATATAGCTCTTCTGCTTCAGTACTCATTGCTCCTTCCTCCTGAAAACAGGGTGGGGGCCATCTTTGACCAAAGTGTTCAATTCCTCTGAATTCTGCTGCAATAAATTTTCCTTGATACCTCATCAGTGTCAAGCTTGTCTCTAACAAGGTCTTCCTGATTCTAAGGACAATATTATTGATAAGAATAGTTTAGTTTTAAACAGTACAAAGATTTTCAAAGCACTTTACATATACTACCTCATTTGACTCCCATATGAAATAGAGAGTGCCAAAACTGTTAATCCCATGGTAAAGAGAAGGAAACAAATTCAAATAGGTTGAGTGACCTGCCTGAGATAACAGCTGGTAAATAGTACAACCAAAGTTTGAATGGATGAATTCCAATACCACAGCTAAAGTTCGTTCTCATTTTCTTTTTAAAAATTCTTTTGTTTTGTTTAAGATTTATTTACTTATTTGGGAGGCAACTGGGGTTAAGTGACTTGCCCAGGGTCACACAGTTAGCAATTTCTTTCTACTGTATCTCACTGCCTCTTATTGCTAAGCAAAGAGAAGTCTTGCATGTCTGATTAGGGCAATGACATTATCAGATCTGTATATTAGAAAGATTACTTTGACATTCGAGTAGAGGATAGAATAGGGATATACTCCGGCAGGAAAATCAGTGAGAAGGCTATTAAGATAGGGCAGCTATTAGGTAAAGAGAGCCTGAACTACGTTGGTGGCTGTAAGGATGGGCATAAATGTGAGAGGTATTGATAGGTCATAGCAATGGATTGGAAGTGGAAGATGAGGGATAGGGAAGGATTAAAAATCTTAAAGCTGAAGTATGAAGCATGGGTAACTGGGAAGATTGTTATTCCATCAGTAGAAACAGGCAAGTTGGGAAGAGAAACATTAATGGGAAAAGAGGATGAGTTCATTTTGGTGCTTTTTGAGTATGAAATGTTAACAAGGTATCCAGGCTGACATATGGATTAGGATGACTGGAAATGTGGAGCTGGAGCTTGGGAAGAAGAAGGGGGTGATATCCCTAAGTCAGACTGATTAAACAAGTAACACACAATTTTGGAATCTACCACTCAACTTCACTAATTCCTGTAAGGGAAAAGTAGTAGTTGCTTATGTAGCCCAAACTAGAAACCTGTCAAACACAATTATACAATTTACCAGACTGGTAACTATCCACACACCATATTTTATAGTATTTGACAGAACTCAAAATTTTATAATAATTTCTTAAAGCATAATCACATCAAAAGATGGACATGAATTGGAGGTAATGGATGAACCAATTCAACAACAAGCAGTACGTACAAGTACTATGCTAGGTCTTGGTAGCAGTATACAACATGTAAACAGAGAAGTATGTGTATAATAATTTGAGGAGAGACACAGGATGACTAGCAAATATTGCTTACTAGAATTTTATATAATTTTGCAAATCATATACAGTAATTCATCTTGCCACTGTAGAAAAAAATTAGACTGACATAAAAAACTGGGGCCCTCAAGTTCATAAAATCATAAAATGGTAGAACCTATGTAAGAAAACAGATTAAGAGAGGTGAAGATATACTTGAGGTGCAATGTCTGGCAGGGGCAGAGTTTAAACCTCAAGCCATGTTATCTTAATCCTGTTCCATTCCTCTGTCTAATTCCTTACTTCTTCAACTATAAGAACATTCTGAAATTAAATTCCAAAAAGTCTCTCTGCTCTCATAAGAAAAATAATTTGATTTGTCTGAAATCAAGGAATAAGCATGTGCTGACCTGTTTCTAGAAATGAACAGGTCTATTTAATTTTACACCCTCTAACCCCACTACAATTGCTTTATAGCTACAATATTGTTGGCAATATCTTGGATAACATCTTAATACAAGATTTTTCTTTAATGCCATTTTATCTGACAGCAACTGGAACTCAGAAAATCATAAACAGAACTAGTCCTTAATTATAACAATGATTACTCCCAAGCATGACTTGAACGAAGAGCTAGGAAGACACTCCCAATCTATTCACGCCTTTGCACAGGTGGGAGGTAAACAAAAGTTGTACTCTGAATATATTTTCAGTCTTTTCCAATGTACTCATCAGTTGTGCTTATTTTTCCTTCTTCTTTTCCTTTTTTGGTTTTAAAAAATAGTATTTAATATATGGAATTGCTCTTTGCAATGAGGAGGAGGGATACTGGGAGAAAGTATGATGACATAAAAAGACATGAATAAAATTTATTTTTAAAAGCAATTATTATTTCCTTACAGTTTTTAGTTATCTAAATATGCTTTAACCGTAAAATAGAGATAATGATCTTTCTATAGTTATATAAAAACCTCTAAACCCTAATTGCTTTTCAGAAGGCCTTAACAGTTTTGTTCATATTAATCAGCTTTGAGTTTCTACATATAATCGCCGTTAATGAGCTCACCCACAATAATGGACAGCTAAAGTGGAACTGAAGAACAAATAGCTTCTTGAAGGATCTGAATGATGCTTCTTTCACTACATTATAATGTTGTCCATTCATAATAAAAGCAATTAAGTGTTCTCTATTTAATATCTTACTGTGTGGCTCACCAGAGCCATTTTTCTCCTCATTTACTTTTCTTCATTCCTTTTATTACCAAGTATACAAACTTCACTGGTTAATTTGCCTTATCAACTTGTAAAAGTTCATTATAAAAGGGAGAAACTGTAGAGCTTGTCAAAGCATTTTATTATGATTATTATTTCCATTGTTATTTTATCAGTCCAACTGTTCTGTAAATTGAAGCACTGGCAGATGATAACATGAGCTGTTTAGCAATTTTGAAATATATTCGTTATTTGTAAGTTTCTGCACGTGAAGGTTAAATGACATTAGAAAGAATGCTGCCTGTTCTTCTGAACTTCTTAATCTTCCACAGATCTCCTCCCCAGCTCTGCTCTTTTCGGACTAATCTCCTCTCACAGTGAAGTAAAATCTCAAAGTTGTTGCACTGGCATTTCTCTTAGCAAATTCTGGAGCAAAATTTCATTTACTCATTGATAATTTAGCATTCTTCTTTGGAAAACTGGCTTGATCAGTTGACCACCTATTCAGTTTAGCCACACATTTTAACACTTAATTTTATACTACTTGCTGCTGGTTTCACATTTATTAGCTTTTTCTCCTGAACTATCCTGTGGGTTTGTTCTATAAATACCTAATACTATTTCTGTAGCCCCCATGATACCTAATACAGAGTTGGGCAAGGAATTTTTAAAATCTGTTTCTTTCTATTGTCAACAAGAACTATCACTTACTGATTGAGGTGTATTGTTTGGATATTTTTTTCATCCATTTCAGCCTCTCTTCAGATATCAAATTGATCTTCCTGAAGTACAAGTATAATCATGTTATTGCTCCCCTTCCCCGTCCTCTCCCCCCCCCCCCCATTCAAGCAACTCCACTAGCTCCCTATTGACTCCAGGTTCATATAAAATCCTCTTGACTTTAAAAATCCTTCATCACTTGCCTCCTTCTTGCCTTTGCAGTCTTCTTACACCTTATATTCTACATCTCCTAACTCTATGATTCAATGACACTTGTTCTAGTTATTCCTAGCACACAATTCTACATTTCTCAACTGAGCATTTTCATTGGCTATCCTTCATACCTGGAACATTCTCCCTTCTCACTTCTGCCTTAAAACTTCCTTAGATTCCCTTAATTCTCAGCTATATCCCACCTTCAGCAAGAAGTCTTTCCCAGTCCTCTTTAATCTTAGTAACTTCCCTCTGAAATTATATCAAACTTCTGATGTATATCTTGTTTTTTGTATGCAGTTCTTTCCATGTTATCTCTTGCACTGGACCATGAGCTCCTTTAGAACAGAGAATATTTTTTGGGGGGAAGGTTTTCTTTGTATCCCCAGCACTTAGAACAGCTCCTAGCACATAACAGATGCTTAATAAATGCTTGCTTAACTATGTAGGGTTGTTATAATGATTTTGTTTTTCTCTCCTATTTCAACAGGAGGAGGGAGAGGGAAAGAAAATAGATTTTTGTTAAATAAAAAATAAACTAAATTCTATGAACCATTATTTATAGTAGACTCTTCTAGGAAATGAATTATATTTTAATTTTCACTTGTAGGCAAGAAAGCATTCTTAGAAGGGAAGATGACAAACAAAAGTGGAGAATCCCTGCGCTAAACTATTTACATTTTTTATAATATATACATACACACATATATAAACTATTAAACAAAACAGTCTCATTTGCATGAGTTCCTTTCTCATCTCTCTAGTCTATGTTCTTATTAGATTTTTAGATGGCATTTTTATATTATTATAATCAGGATAAATGTTCATTCTGCTTTCTTTTCTCTGAATCACTACAATCACTACCAGTATTTCCATCTTCCTTTGTATTCCTGTCATTCTTAATAATGCAGCACTATCCCACAATTTATGCATTTCCTGATCAGTACATAGGCTACATCCTGGTTTGCTGTTGTCATTTTGTTTTACTATTAAAAATAAAGTTGCCATGAAAATTTTTAAATGGAGAGTTTTTTCCCCTTGTAAAATCATCATGTTATGGTCCTGAGAAGGAGATGACAGAGTCAAAAGTATTAAACATTTTGGAAGCATCATAGTCCATGGTCAGAGGTATACTTCAGGACAATTGCATTTCCTCCTAACTTCATCAATAACACACACATTTTCCACATCAATTCAAATAGAAATATGTTTATTACATACCTACTATGTGCAAAGCACTGTGCTCTGGCTGAGTGAGGATTTACATGGTAATGTTAAATCCTTTTTTCTAATGTGATGGTGGTAAGGAGGCAGTTTAGTAATATTAAAAAATAGAAAAAATAAAGCTATCATTAATAATTTGTGTTTCTTTCTTAAAGAACTAGCATATTTGTTCATACACTTGCATAATGAATACCAACTACTGCTCTTGTAAATATGTGTCATTTTCTTGCAAATCTTGGACATCAGATTTTTCTCAGATATGCCATGTGATCAGATATGCCATGGACAGAGCTCTTGACACAGATTCAGGAAGACTGAAGTCTGAATCGTGTCTCAAAAATATCTGTGTAACCCTGGCATATATTAGGAGCTTAATAAATGTTTATTGGTTTCCAGACTCTGGGAGTCACTGTTTCTTCATCTGTAAAATGAGGATAACGGCATAGTCTGTTCTGAGGACAAAAGTAAGATATATAAAGTGTTTTGCAAACCTGAAAGCTTTATAGGAATGTCAGCTATTATTAACTTATCACCAAGCTATTCTCTGTTTCCTTTATTTTATATACGCAAGTGTTTTTATGTAGCCACTCAATCCATCCTGTTTCCAATCACTTTTTCCACTTATTTGATAGATACAAATCTTCCTTATCTCCACAAATCAGATAAAGAACTCTTGTTTTCTTTCCAATTCTTCTTTTCTTAAGTACATGTTCTAGGTGTACCTTTTTGATTCCCAATGGATTGACTTCAATTTCCATAGCATATGGAATTCAGAGCTCAGAAAACAAACAAAAAACAAAAATAACTCCAAGAATATAACTGTCCACATCATCAACAATAGAGAAGGCATTCTTGCTTCATTCAAGGAAAATATTCTCTTTTCTATTCTATAATTATTGCCTCTGTCTAGGAGTGCAGAATTACAGGTCGCCTCTCATTTCCCTGGTAAGACTTCAAATCTTCCCTAATTCTACCAGATGTTTCACCATGTGCAACTTTTCCATCCTTATCCTCATCAGTGATTGTTAATTGAATACTCAACAGAAATGGATAGTCAAAACAGCACCTCGAGTCAGAAATTGTGGTCTATTTGTTCTTTGTTCTTGAAGAGGACTATGACTTCAGGAAGGTGATGCCATGACTTGCAAGTGAATTAGATTTGAGTGAGGGAAAGCTGTGCAAAGTCACCAGCCTTACTTTCTCCTCTGGAGCCATCTGGGACCAGTGGCAAGATATAGATCAGGATGACTGGAGATGCAGGATGCAGTTTAAGCTAACTAAGGTCTCTCTATAGTCTCAGTTTGAATGAGGCTATGAAATGATTAAAGCTAAGTAAGAGATGAATCAAAGAATGGCCTTCTTTGCCTTGTCAAAAAAAATCAATCTGGGAGGGGTAGTCCTTTAAGGGTCTCTGGCCAAAACAGAAACAACTATTTATGTTCATTCTGGGCAATCAAGGTCCAAACAATGACCAAGGAGCCTGGCCTGGGACCTATTATTGGTCAATCAATGAAAGCCAGAGCAATTTGGGTTTAAGGTCTGAGATGTGTACTTGCTGGATGACTCTGGTCAATTTGTTTCTGTTTCCTTTCAGTCTCAGTTTCCTCACCTTTCAAATGAAGGTAATAATATTTACCATCTCCTTCCTCACAGGGTTTCTACTAGGAAAGCTCTTGATATCATTTATGTTCAGAGCTTTCCAAGATGACCCGAGATCCTAGGGCAGTCATACTAAACAGTGATGATAGAAAGAAGTTAATACGCAAAAAATATCAGGATAATCTGATCTTAGGCAGAACCTGATATCTCTGGAGGTTCAAGGTTTGGTTCAGTACTTTTGACACTGAGTATCTGTGATACTCAAGTCAAGTCACTGAACTCTCCTGCCTTCTGACTTCCTCATCTGTGAAATAAGGATGAACTAAAGTGTTTCTGAGGTCCCTTCCACTTGTAAATTTATGATTCGATAATGTAGAATGTTATAAGGAAGGGTAAGCCTTTCTTCATGGTGAAGATCCAAAGTATGGTAACTGCCACAGAATAAATGCATTGCCTGCGTTTCACCATTTGACCTTTTGGAGGACAGGATAGCTATGATTTTCTCAGCAAATCACATACATACAGTAGAACACAGTCCCAAAGCAGCAGACCAAAGCACAAATCAAAAAGTGAGCTCTTTGGTGGACCCTCCTCTTTACCATTCCCTGCTCACTTTTTCAGGAAGGGGGAGAGAACAGATGCGGAAGGAAGGAAAGGTAACAAGCATTTAATAAGTACATACCATATGTCAAATACTAGGTACTGTGATAAGCATTTTTAAAATATCTTATTTGATCCTCCCAACAACCCTGGAAGGCAGGTGGTATTATTATCCCCATTTTACAGTTGGGGAACTGAGGTTAAAAGACATTAAGTGATTTGTACAGTCACATAGCTAGTAAGTGTCTGAGGACATATTTGAGCTCGGATCATCTTGCCTACCAGCCCAGCACTCTGTACATTGCACCAGCTCAGCTCCCAGTGTTCTGATAGAGGCTCCTGAGTGCCCCCTTCCTCTCCCTAATGGCATCCTCACTGTTCTATCCTCCCAGTGGTATCATCAATCTATTCTGTAGAAGTCTCTTTATCCTTAATATTGGCTAACACTTACATCATTTAGTCCAAAGACCTATTCATTTTGTCTATGAGGAAAATGAGACCTACAGAGGTCAATTTCCTTATCCAAAGTTACACAGTTATTAAGTAGCAAAGAGAAAGTTTGAACTGAGGAGTTCAGACTGCAAATCCAGCACTCTTTTCCACTGTCTGAGTGGAAATATAACGGGTACCAGGGGGCTAATCTATCCTCCTCCCTAGTAACATCAATGTATTTCCACATGGGTCTTCTGAATTCTCCGAAGAAGTCCCTTTAATAGTGGAAATTTCAGTTGCTATGACAGCTGGGAGGAAAGAGATTTTTTTGGCAGGCAGATCTTAAATCACACCACGTAGATAGTCACTAAATTCAACTGCTGTGCCTTAACAGAGACAGACTCTCGCAGGGTGGGGCTGTGAGCTGTGGCATAAAAAATGGAGATGGAGCCAGAGGAGCTGTATTCGAACTCTGTCGTAGCTTCTTATTACCTACATGACCTTGGGCAAGGCAAATCACATTGAAAGTTTCAATTTCCTCACTATTAAACATCGATAGTAGTTATACTACCTATTCTAATTGTTTTTTTTAAAAATTATTTTATTTTTAATTTATGGAATAAAACAAGTATTTCCATAACACAGTATAAAAAAAGTCTGCACATGAAACTGCAAATCTATAATGTACCACTTGCTAGTTTTTAAATATATAATAAATTTATCATGTAAATTTCTTTTTCCCCCTCCCTTCTTATTCTTTTTTTTATTCTTTCTTTCTTTATTATTTTATATTCTTTTATTCTTCCCTCCCTACTCCCTTGCCCTAGAGATGGCTATCATTGAAACAAATAGGTGCATATATACATACATATGTGAAATTATTCTCCATATATACTTCTATTAATCAGTTCTTTCTCTGAATGAAGATAGTGTTTTTCTTTATATGTTCTCTATAGTTAATTTGGGTATTTTTTATAGTCAAAATGACTTATTTGTTCAAAAAGTACTTTTAAGTGCTTTTAAAAAGCCTTTACAATTGATTATGTGAGCTGCACATAGTGGGCCTTAAATACTTTTTCAAAGAATGAATTCTTTTTTGTAATATCTGATTAAAGGTATGCAATTTTAAAAAAAAATATCTATCAACCTAATTACAGGGCAGTGGTCCTCCAGCTTTTTGTTTTATTGACATCACCAGAGTTAAAGTCTTCTTGGGCTACCTGGTCTCACTTGCCAGTCCAAATATAAACATAAACTGCAAACCATTGCTACAAAACAAAAATCCATGAACAATAATTTGGTGAAGTTATGACCTGAGTAACCAGCTATTCCATATAGACTTTTCCTCCGCTCACTTTTGAGTTTTGGGATGGAGCTTCCAAATTACAGATAAAGACAAGACTTTTAAAAAACTCCATTGTTGTATAATTTGAATATTCGGACTACTCCATAGACTATACTCTGTGCAGTACTGACCTAGGGACTCAAATCATCTAAAATAGTTTTAGAAAAGCAATGTGTAACTCCATTCGCATAAAGATAGTGAGTCCAATACATTAGATGGACAAGGGCCAAAAAATAATACCACCTTATATCTGCAGGGTGCTGTTCAAGTGCTCAATGTACTTTTACACACAATATATCATTGAACCTTTATCGCTGTGGCCAGTTTACTCCTCCTGGCACCTATCTATACAAACAGAGGCTTCGTAAATACTTTAGATTTATTCAAAATAATCTCTTGCATGAGAGGCAGCATGGCATGCTGGATAGCCAGGCAGTTCTGAAATCAGAAAAATTTGGATTCTAGTTCTGTCTTTGAGACTCAATCACTGTGGGACCCTGACTAAACAGGGGCAGGGATTCTTCACTTTTTTTGTGCCAGGGACCCTTTTGGCAGTCTTGTGAATCCAAGTCACCCCTTATCAGAATAATCTTTTAAAAGTATCACATAAAATTTATAGGAATACAAATGAAAGGAAATCAATTATTTTGTAATATAGTTATCAAAATAATATTTTCAAAATTCCATGGACTCAGGTTGAAGACCTAAGCTGTAAGCTTTAAGTCTTACCACTTTACCAGTGAAATCACAGGTAAAAATCCCTATCTTCATACGCTAAATATGGTATCCCTTTCACTCACTGTCCATTCCATGGGCTTCAACAAGTATTGTGTTTTCCATTAGAATAACAGAAATAAAGAAAGGGTTTTAAGGCTTGTTCAGAGCCAACCACTGAGAAATACTATACTAAGTGCTGCCAATTCATGAAAAAAATCCACTTTCTGTCTCTGTATCAAGGACAAATGCCTAAAGCCACTCAATCTTTACAAATCAATTTTTCAGTTTCTGTATCATGGAATTTAGACTAGATTTTATTGGTGATAGCCCTGGGAAATGAAGTTTCATAAGTATGATACCTGTATACTAATGGAAATGTAAATCTGTGGAAACTGATAGCTACTTTTAGCATGACTAAATCACCAGCTGTCCTAATCTTCATATATTCACCTTTAGTTACAGAATAGAAAATTATACTAGAATTATTTAATGTAACATAATCCTGTTTTTAACATTTGATTTACTTATATTTAGGATCCTGGGCAAAATCTATTTTAAACTATGTGATGTATAGCCACACTTAACAGACTAATTATTTCCTCCTTTAATTCTGTTTTCAATGGGAACTGGGGAGTCCTTGAACTTCATTCAGTTCAGTAAACTATTATCAAATGCCACTGTGCTTGACAATGAGGATGCAAAGAGAAAATGAAAACATTCCCTATAGTTAAGAAACTTATTCTCCAATTTGGGATAAAACTTGTACACAGATAAGTAAATTCAATTTGAAATAAAAGTTGCTGATATTAAGGCAGCAGTACCTTTTTTTGTGCAAAGAAGTATTATAGTCATACCTGTGCCTTATGAAGATTAATTTAGAAACTGGGTGAAGGATGAATTTGAGAGGGGAGAAAAAAGAGAAGCAAAGAAGTCATTTGGAGGTTATTGCAATATTGCAGAAAAGAGCTGATGAGAGCTAAAATTATGGCTGTCTTTGTATGAGTGGAGAAAATGGAGCAGATATGAGGTGTTTTGAAGGCAAAATAAATGAAATATCCATCATTATTACTACTGTTATTAATAGGAGTAGTAGAAATAGTTAGCATTTCTACAGTAGTTTAAAGGTTTGCAAAATCCTTTTACATATCATCTCACCTGATACTCACAACAACCCTGTAAAGTGGTGCTATTATCTCTATTTTTCAGATTAGGAAACTGAGGCTAATAGAGGCTTCTAGGATCACAGAGTTACTAAGTATTTGAGGCAAGATTTGAATTTAGGTCTTCCTGACTTTATAACAGGACAACCTAACTTTTTGAGAACAATAATAAACTATATCTCTTGAATGTATAGAACACCTTTCTTCAAAAGATCTTACATACATATTATCAATTGTCTCCAATATCTTACTGAGTACTGATGGAAAAACTGAGGACCAGAAAATTAATCCAGTTTACCCATGGTCATCCAGCAATATCCTCAATAGAAGTTCTTTCCCTTTTTGTATCATGGATCCATTTGGTAGACTGCTAAAATCTATGAACCCCATTTCAGAATATTGTTTTAGAATGCATCAAAATAGAATACATAGGATTACAAAGAAAACCACTTCTATTGAAGTGCAGTTGTCAAATCATTTAAAAAGAACAAGGTTCCAGATGCCAGCTTAAGAACCCCTGTAAGTCAACTTCCTGATCCCTTAAGGTGCTGAGAATAACTTGAAGTTTTCACTATTAGAGTAACTCCTTTGAATTACAATGCAGTTTAAATACTGATCCTTCCATCTCAGTAACTAGTAAAAAAGTAAAAATCTAAAGTTGCCTTTTTTATCCCTGGATTTAAAAGCAGTTTATATATACATACATACATACGTCTATGTATATACATATATACACACATACATACGCACACATATACACATATATATGTGTGTGTGTTTATATATATATATGTATGTATACCATTTGTAACCTCAGTTTGTCTGACAGTAATGTTGGTCCAAAAATAAAATAACAACAAAATACCAGCTCCCAGCAAAGATTAAATTTGGAATGGTCCCCTGTGACCTCTGAAGTCACAATCCATTTGTACAAATCATAATAAAATTTTCCCAGTTTTGGTTATTTGTTAAGTGTTTAGCACAATGCCTTTACATCGTAGGTTCTTAATAAAAACTTCTTCTTGTGTTTCTTTTCCATTTGATATGACATTATAATAATCTCTCTAGGTCATTATACACATAGAATTTGTTGACTTACAATAGGATATGAAATGACATTTCTATTATTTGTATGTTATTTTAAATATTCATTTTAACTTTAACAATACAACATAAAAGGAAATCTTGTTTCCAAATCCCCTTCTAAACTCATCTGCTGCATGATTTTGTGGCTCTTATTATTATTTATGTAATTGTAATCAATGTATATATTGTTGATTTTTTTTCTTTACATAGCATCATTTCACATAAAGTTTCTCATATTTTTGCATTCTCTGTATTTGCCATTACTAGTGACTGGTTGAGCCATTCTCTAAGGATGCTTGCAAAGAAGCATTTTTCTGCTTAACATAAGAAACACTTCCTAATAATTACAGCTGTCTCAAAATGGAACTGTCTTGAAAGGTGGTAAATTCTGGAGCTGTTCAAGAAAATGCTGGATGATCAACCACTTTTTGCTGAGGTAACTGATGCTCTGTACAGGGGCTAGAGTAGATACCCTTTCAAATCTTTTATTTGATTTTTACAATAGCTTTGGGAGGTAGGTATTATTTTTACTTCCACTTTACAGATGAGAAAACCAAGTTCTACAAAGGTTATACTGCACGGTATAATGCACAGGTTATATTGCACAGGATTTTGCAGCTAGCAAGTACCTGAGGTTGGATTTTATCTTAGCAGATAGAGCTGACTCCATGTCTAGTTCTCTATCTACTGTACTACCTGTCTGCATAGTTTTTTAAAATTTTATTTATTTTATTCTGAACTTAAGAAATAAAACAAGCACTTCCATAAAATAGAATTAAAAAGGTGATTGTACACGAAACTGCAAATCTATTATGTACAACTTGATATTCCTTTTAAACATATAATAAAATTACCATGTAACTTTGTTGTTTCCCCTTTTTTCTCCTCTCATCGCCTAGAGATGGCTAGTAGATACAAATGTGTGTGCATTTGTGTGTTTGTGTGTGTGTGTGAAACCATTCTGCACATACTTCTATTTATCAATTCTTTCTTGGGATGCAAATAGTGTCTTCCTTCATATGTCCTTTGTAAGTAATTTGCATATTTATAATTGTCAAAATGATTTATTCACTCAAAGTTGCTTTTAAAATATTATTGCTTTTTACCGTATATACTGTTCTCCTGGTTCTGTTCATTTTGCTCTTTGTTATCTCATGCAAGTCTATCCATGTTTTTTAAAGATCATTCAGCTCATTATTTCTTATAGCATAGTATGCCATCAATATCATATACTTGTTGCCATTTCCACATTGATGGGCATCTGCTTGATGTCTAGTTCTTTTCCACCACAAAGAGAGCTGCTATACATATTTTAGAACATGTAAGTACCTTTTTTCCTTTTCCCTAATTATCTTAGGTTGTTTTAATTTGCATTTACATTTTACATCCCACACTGCTCTCTATCTCTTGTTTATTCATAAATTGTTCACCTATCCATAAATCTGCTAGGCAATATATTGTGTGTTCTTCAAATTTTCTTGTAATCTCTCTCTCTTTATATTTAGTTTCACAGAATAAAAAAAATCAGAATGAGCCCATGGCACTGATTTGGATCAATAAAGTATGAATTTTTTTTAAAACAAGGCTCATCTTGTTTATTATTTTAATGGATCATATCATTGATGTAGATACTGATGCCAATGATATAAATAATGACCCAATTCATGCCTCTTCAAAGTGGGCAACTCTTGTCCACGTCTCCCCATGAATTCTCAGAAAGTTGATTGAATGTGCTGAGAACATTTTTCCAGATCTTTGGATACCACATGGCTATCAGAGGGGTGTCTTTTGGTTATCTCTCTCTCTCTCTCATTACTTTCTGGTTGATATTTTTTCTTACATTGCTTTTCTTGCACAATGTTTTATTGGTCATAGGGGACAGCCTGCTCATGCCTACCATGTGCCTCTCCATTGCTTTTTGGATGACCTACACCTTACTCCTTTGGAGAATGTAGTACTCCATATTTGAGACATATATAGCATCACCAGAAAAAGTGTTTGTGTGTAGATTCTGGACTTTTGTTTCAGAAAGAGAATAAAATAAATTTAATTTTAGTGAAGGTAAACCTAGTTGTATTCTAAAGATATTTCAAGAACCATGTTTGTTCATCCTTTCTATTTCTTTGTGTTACATTTTCATAGGATTTTATGTTTATGGATGGCCTCTGTACTTTCAGCATGCTGGTATTTTGACATGCAATCTTACTCAAGTCATTTAATCTCTGAGGCACAGTTTCCTTATTATTAAAAGGAAGATAATAATATTACTATTACTTACCTCACAGGATTGTTATGAGGGAAATGCTGTAAAAGCTACCAAGTGCTATACAGGCATGAGTTATTGTTACTGAAAGGTTCTGTGTCATAAGAATAAAGTGTTGACCTTGATCCAAGAAGATCTAGATTCCAGTCCTGACTCTAATGCTTTGTGTGACTTTGGACAATCCACTTAAACCTCTCAATGTTCCAGGCATCTCTTTAAGACTGTAAGTTGGAAAGTATATGCTTCTCTGCATATCAGAGGGAATTTCTCACAAGGAGAGGACTCCATGTACAATGACAATCACAGGTTAAAAATATGACATACTGGCATGTCAATGATATGTTGATCTCATTCATTCACCAATGAACAAGTGTTTACTAAGCACCTATACACGAAGCTCCATGTAGACACTGTGGATGCTACAAAATATAATATGACCCTTACCCTGAAAAAACTTATAAATTTTTATTTCTTTCCATGTGTTCTTCCTCCTATCTCCTAGGAATAAGATTTGCCCACTTAAATCCAGCCTCACATCACAGTCAGGCTAATCTTCCTTATGCATTGATCTAGTCATCTCTGTCCTCTTCTTAAAACCCTTCAATCAAATAAAAGCTCGTAGATTCTTAGATTTAGAGGTCATCGAATCTAAATTAATCAATTCTAGAACACCTCCTACAAGATCTCCACCCACTAAAGTTCAAACTTCTTGGCCAACCCCTCCACAATCTGCCAATTTCTAATTTTCCATGAGGACAGGGACTGTGTGCTATCTAAACTTTGTTTCTCCCCAGTGCCTAGCACAATTCTCTAAATATTGCCAGTGCTTAAGTAATACCTATTGAATTGGACTGAGAGTGGAGACAGAATGAAGGTCACCTATTAGGCTCATTAGAGATATAGAGCTAGAGGTGACCTTGGAATTAATCCAGTCCAACCCTTTCATGTTACAAAAACAGAAAACGAGGTCAAGAAAGGTGAAGTGATTTTCCAAAGATCACTCCGTTAGTCAAGAGTACAGCTGGGATTTGAACCCAGGTTCTCTAAGTGTGAAATCAATGGTCTTTCTTCTATAACTCATTATTACAAAAATCCACAGGCAAGGTAAGAAGGACACAAACAGGGTTAGTGACATGATAAAAATCCTCAGTGGATACCTTTTGCCTATAAAGTAATAAATAAAATCCTAGAATTTAGTTCCCATCTCCTTTCCAATCTTACGTCACATTACTCTCTTTAAATTCTCTGTTGTGGTTAAATTGACCTGGTAGCTATTTACCATGTACATAATTCTGTCTCCTAACTGAGCCCCTCTGCATTGCTGATCCTGTTATGTTTGAAATACATTTCTCTTCGATTCATTCCCTGAAAGTCATAGCTTTCCTTAAAGCATAAATGAGATGTTTTCTTTTACAGGAGTCTTTCCTGATTACATGCTTTGTTAGAGTTCTTTACTTATTGAGATTATATTATTGTTTAAATATATTAACTTATTTGTATGCATGATGTACTATGAAGTCTTCCTCCTAACCTCTCACCTCCTCACAAGTAGAATGTAAGCTCCCTGAGGGGAGAGACTATTTTATTTTTGTCTTTGAATTTATAATGCCTAGTCAATCATAGGTGCCTTCATAAAAGTTGGTTAAATTGAGAAATTTAGAAATAGACAATAGTGACCCATTTACTCACTCAAATATTATACACTTAAAGAGGCAGCTAAGTGGCACAGTGGATAGAATATTGTTCCGGAGTCAGGAAAACCCTGAGTTCAAATCTGGCCTCAGATACTTAACTAGCTGTATGACCCCAGGCAAATCACTTAACCCTAGCTGTCTCCGTTTCATCATCTGGAAAAAGAGCTAGAGAAGGAAATAGCAAACCACTCCAGTATCTTTGCCAAAAAAATCCAAAAAAACCCAAAAGAGGTCACCAAGAGTTGTACACAACAGAAAATGAATAAACAACAAAAACATTTAAATTTCTTAGTTTCCATTTTCTTGTACAAGCTAGAAGATTCCACTCCTTTAGCCTTTCCTCATATTCCACAAACTTTAAGAGTTGTGATGGTTTTCATCTGAATAACTCTCCTCAGTTGTGTTAACAAATCGCTCTAAGAGCCCAGGCAAATGCTTAGTAGAAAGAAAAGTTTACCTCAAGGTTCTTATGTATAGATTCTATGACATGGTTCTGTACTGCAGTGAGGACTCATATTCAGAGCAACTTTGGACACAAGAAGGGTCAAAATTAGAGCAATCCCAAGGGACAGAACTATAGAATCTTAAAATTAGAAGTCCCATAGTCCCACCAAGCCAATGCAGGCATACTTTCTACAATATCCTTGTCAGATAGCCATTCATTCTTTCCTCAATCACTTCCTGATGAGTTTGTTTCATTCATTATTGTTCAGTTGTGACTGACTCTTTGAGACCCAATTTGAGATTTTCTTGGCAAAGATACTGGAGTGGTTTGACATTTCCTTCTCCAGCTTATTTTATAGATGAGGAAACTGAGGCAAACAGGATTAAGTGATTTGCTCAGGATTACATGGCTAGTAGGTATCTGAGACAAGGCAACATTCATTATTGAATAATGATCATTGTTAGATTTCTGGCTTACATTGAGCCAAAATCTGCTTTTGTGAAATTTCTGCTGCCCAGTGCTTAGTAGCACCTGACTTCTGGAATCTCAAAGAGCAAGTCTACTACTCCTTCCATATCTCAGCTTCACTATCAGTCTGCAACAGCTGTAAAATTAAAGATTGCATTAAGATATTTCTCAAATTCTTTTCAACTCTAAAATCCTATGAATATTTGATTACAGCTAGTCAATCAAAAAGCATTGATTTAGCATTATGTACCAGGCACTGTGGTAAGAGGGAATACAAAGAAAGCTATGATATTTTCTCTTTATGTTTTCTTAGCCAGGCAATAAGATATTTTCCTAGATTAGGGAGAAGATGGGGAAAGAAGAAGGGAAATATTTCATAGTTTCTCATGGTACAAGGGGAGCAGCAACTAAATTCTGCTGAGTATCCTAGAATAAAGGAAACCAGCTACTATCCAGAGGTATACTGGAGTTGGAAGGAGGGAAAGAAAAGTGACTACCCAACAGAATCTTCTTTTGTCACCCTCATAGTTTTGGAGTCCTAATAGCTTAGGTCAAGGCCAATGTCACTTATAGCAAGCTGATATCATTTCCTGGATGAATGGATGACTGTATCACAAACAGTACATTTTAATGGGAGATGGGTCCATCTCTTAGGAACTAATGCTTGTTGCCAAATGCTATTGCAAAACCCCAGTCTTTTTGGAAAAAGACCACAAAAAGTTCAATGACTCTTTTTTATGCTTTGAGGTTTCTTTCAATTCCCCATTATACCACACCACAGAAACCCTTTCAGAATTTAATTTCATTTTAATTTCAAAATTTATATTTTAATTTTAATTTCAGAATTTAGAGATAGATGAGAATTTAAAGCCCAAGCAAATTAGTGCAAACTCCTCCTTTTAAAGACAAAGAAACTCAGGCCGACGAGGGCAATGTGACTTGTCTGATATCCCATAGACCAGAAGTGGCAGATATGAGATTCAAACCTGATTTTCTGATAATCAGAAAGGCAATGGCATGCCTATACTTTTTTTGTGTTTTCTGGATAGTGTGATTCCTTTCACAAATGTATTCTTCTTAAATTTCTACTCTTTTCCAAGTAAAACATCTGCCTGCTCCAGCTCTATAAAATGCCACATCCTTAGCCATTTCACCATTATAATGGGACAAAATGCATTTTTTCTGACTAAAACTAAAAACTAAACTAAAAAAACAGAAGAAATTTAGATACATTGTTCAGTCTTTGGAGGATTAGACTGGTTTTGTACTCAAGGTGAATTTTTATAGAAAAGTCAGGGTGAAATTTTATGTAAGAGTCATCTATAACCTGCTGGAAATTTGGATTTATACAAGGAAAGTGATAGCTTGCCCTTAACTATGGCACTACGAATACTGACATGATAATTAATGTATTATTTCAGTGGAGGGAAATGCCAGCAGTTGTTTTTTGTTCCCAGGAAGAAATTTATGAATGTGATTGAGGAAATGGCAAGAAAAAATTACATGAAAGGATAAGATAAATTCTTGTCGAGAAGCATATCCTCACCATCTCCCCAAGAAAATCCTATAAAATGTTCCCTTGGCTGACAGTGAGTTTTTCAACTGTGCAGTTATTTATACCCTTCCTCTCTCCTAGATGGCAGTATGACATACAGATAGACAATCCCATGACAGTCCAAGTACCTTATGCTACCACGATAGTAGAGAATGATGTTCCAAAAAAACCTAACTAAATAATGGATCAGCAGCAACAGAAGAAAGAAATACCTGGATACCAAACACTAATAATACTCACCGGTTCCACATTATAGGAGAAGAGCGCATACTCTTGATCTGGAGACACTTCATATCGGACAGCTTTTAATGATTCCTTAAAACAAAAACAGAACAGAATTTGTAAAATGTTATAAAATATTCATCGCAAACTTACCTTCCGAATTTCTTCAAGAGAAAAAAAGGGAGAGGTTCAATTCTGGCTCAGTATTTCTGATAAGGTCATTATATCTCTTGTACTATGTCATATGAAACAATTCAACTTTTTCTTAATAATTTTCAAATCCTCATTTTCATTTCACTAATTTTTCCAAAGCCTTCTTGGCTTATTTTAATTATTTTGATATCATAGTCATTCCCCAATATACTTCATACCTTCCTGAGCTCTCTCCTCTCATAACAAGGAAAAACAGTTAAACAAAATCAACCAAATCACTGAATCAGACAAAGCATGCAAGATTCTGCTCCAATACCCCTCTGCAGAGGCTGGAATGTTTTACCATTTATTCTCAGGGACTTCTATTGGTTGCCGCAATTAACCTGAGTTTGGCACTCTTCTATCTGATTTTAATTTTGACATTTCTATTTTCCTGTGCTGGTTACAGACTGGTTACAGGTTGTCTTCAGTTTATGGATGGGCTGAGTTCCAGCTCATTTGTAAAAGGATAGTTTGGAAGCTGGAGATGATGGCATTTGTGGTGGTTAGATTCAAAGAGACCTGTTTAATCCATGATATCCCTTAACTAAAGAAAGGTCTGTGATAATGCTAGAGAACTTCTATTTTTCCATTGGAAGATTCGTTATTTCTTTTTTTAATTGAATATTTTATTTTTCCCCAATTATATATAAAAACAATTTTCAGTATTTCTTTTTAAATTAAATTCCAAATTCTCTCTCTCCCTCCCAACCTCTCTCATTGAGAAATCAAGCAATTTGATACAGGATATACATGTGTAGTCATGCAAAACATTTCCGTATTAGTCACGTTGTAAAAGAGAGCATAGACCAAAATGTAAAAACCCAAAAAATATAAAGGAAAAAAAATACTCTTTGATTTGTATTCAGACTCCATCAGTTCTTTCTCTGGGAAGGGATAGCATTTTTCATCAGAAGTTGTCTTGCTGAGAACAGTTATATCATTCACAGTTGATCATTTTATAATATTGCTGTTACTGTGTATGATTTCCTCCTAGTTCTACTCCTTTATTTCACTCTGCATCAGTTCATGAAGTCGTTTCAGATTTTTCTTAGAGCATCTAGCTCATCATTTGTTATAGCCAACAGCATGCCATCACAATCATACAGGACAACTTATTCAGTCATTCCCCAATTGATGCAGTTTTCAATTCTTTGCCAACAGAAAAGAGCTGCCACAAATATTTTTGTACATATAGGTCCTTTTCCTTTTTTAAAAATCTCTTTTGGGATACAGACCTAGTAATGGTATTGCTAAATGCAAGAATAAGCATGATTTTACTGGCCTTTGGGCATAGGTCTCAATTGCTCTACATAATGGTTGAATCAGTTCACAACTCTACTACCAGTGTATTAATGTCTCAGTTTTCTCCCATCCCCTCCAATTTCCTTTTCAATCCTATTAGCCAGTCTAATAGGGGTGAAGCAGTACCTCAGATTATTTTAACTTGCATTTCTCCAATCAATAGTGATTTAAAGCATTTTATCATATGGCTATAGATAGTTTTGATAATTTCATCTGAAAACTGACTTCATATTTTATGAATTGGGAAATGGCTCTTATTCCCATAAATTTGCCTCATTTCTCTATATATTTGAGAGACTAGGTTTTTATCAGAGAAACTTGCTTCAAATTTTTTTTCATAGTTATAACTGCTAACTGTATTTCCCACCACCTATCCTCCCCTCCCATATTTCATTCTTTATCTCTTTTCACCCTGTCCTTCCTAAAAAGTACCTTATTTCTGACTACTGCTTCCCCCAACCTACCCTCCATTCTATGAGCACCCCCCCCCCTTTTATCCCATTCCTTTGCTACTCTCCTGTAGGGTAAAATAGATATCTACACCCAATCAAGTTTATATGTTATACCCTCTTTGAGTCAATTCCAATGACTGCAATGTTCAAACATTTCCTATCACCTCCATTTTCCCCTCCACTGTTAAAGTTCTTTCATGTGACTCTTTTATGTCAGATAATTTACCCCATTCTATCTCTCTTTTCTTTCCTCCCAGTGCATTCTTCTTTCTTATTCAGTAACTTTTTTTTAGATATCATTCCTTCATATTCAACTCACACCTGTGTCCTCTGTCTATATATACTTCTAACTGCCATAATAATGAGAAAGTTCCTATCTGTTATAAATATCATCTTCCCATGTAGGAATGTAATACGGTTTAACCTTATTAAGTACCTCATGATTTCCCTTTCCTGTTTAATTTCTTATGCTTGTCTTGAATCTTGTATTTGAAAGTCAAATTTTCTATTCAGCTCTGGTCTTTTCATCAGGAATGCTTCAAAATCCTCAGTTTCATTGAATACCAATCTTTTCCCCTGAAAGATAATACTCAGAGTTTTGCTAGCTGGGTGATTCATGGTTGCAAGCCTAGCTCCTTTGCCCTCTAGCTGAGTTGTGAGCCTCATCCCCTCCCCTCCCCAGAGATCTGAGAATCTGGAGAGGATATTATGCCCCTCCCCATTGGAGGGGATTTTTGCATTCTCTTTATATAAACTTATTAAATGCCTATTGTCTATAAAGCACTGTGTTAGTGCTAGAGATACAAAGGCAAAAATAAAACAGTCCCTGCTCTCAAACAATGTATTGGCAAGACATAATGGATATTTTTATTTTTCCTACGGGTAGAAAAAGGGAACCTGATTCTGTGCTTTCATATAGCTAGGGTATTATGAGATAATTTGATGAGGAGAGGAACACTGACAATTGGGGGTCGGGGGAATCTTCACAGTAGAGGTGACACTTGAATTGAAGCAAAGATAAGTCTTCTGATAAACAGAGAAGAGTTTGGAGCACATACCAGGGAGGGCTGATGGCTTATGAAAATGCATGGAGGCATATATAGGCTGCCCAGAAAGGGCTAAGAGGGGCCTAATAAGAAATAAGGCTAGAAAGGCAGGCTGGAGGCCACAGTGGCAAGGGCCTTGAAGAAGGTACTTTTGCTATTCTCACAGTTTACAGTCTAGCTGAAGGGAAATGACACATACACATGGGAGAAGACTTTTGCAAAATGACAAATATAAATTAATTTAATTCCATGTGTAAGAAGAAGCCAAAGTCAAGTAGTTTCAAGTTCTACTCCAGACATTGTTCCAGGATCCCAGTGAGTGTGTGTGTGTGTGTTCATCCTTCGTTGCCGAAGAAGACCATGCCATCAGAGAAATAATGACATGACTTGTACTTGACTTTATTGTGAGGGAGGGAGGGTCACCAGTCTCACTTCTCCTCCAGAGCAATCTGAATCCAGTGACCAGATATTCATCAGAATGACTGGAGATGACCCAGGATGAGGCAATTGGGGTTAATTGACTTGCCCAAGGTCACACAGCTAGTGAATGTCAAGTGTCTGAGGTGAGGTTTGAACTGAGGTCCTCCTGACTCCTGCACTGGTGCTTTATCCACTGCACCACCTAGCTGCCCCGGATTCCAGCGTAGCCTGGATGGGAACACTTATTCTTTCTTTTCTCATTTATAAAATGGTTCTAATAATACATGACTAATTTATCTCCCTCTCTGGGAGGCATCAGGATTAATTAATTTTTGAGGAGCCAGATAAAAATGCTAATTGTGCAGTCAGAAGGTTACATGATACCAAGTAGGAAAGGGAAGGCACAAAACAGAAAGGATTCTGTTTTTATTTAAATATTCTTGGTAAATTAGATAATAGAAAAAAAAAACTTGACATACAAGCATAATCAGCTTTAAACAAAAATTAACAGGCTTTATTTCCTTCTTCAAACATCACTCAGAGAATCCTATGCTTTTTAAATATTTATCACAAGGTTTAAAAAAATGATCTCTTTAAAATCTAAGCCTCACATTTCAAAAATCATATCACAGTGAAAAGAGAATTAGAATTGGCATCAGGAAGACCTGGGTTTGAATCTCATATGAGATGCTTACCAGCTGTGAAACTAGGCAGGTTACTTAAACTCTTTAAGTCTCAGTTTCCTTAATTAAGTGGAGATAAAAGAATCAACCTTAGAAGATGGTTGGGAGGCTCAGAGAAGATAAGCCATGTAAAGTGCTTCTGAAAACCTTAAATCATGATATATATTTGAACTATCATCTTCATTATTATAAAGGATCAAAATTTAATATGATGCATTAATTTTAAGAAGGCTTCAATGAGAGGTGTTATAGTATGTAAGAATTTGGGTTGGACTAGGAGTTTTATGATAGATTATAGTTCTGGCTTTGCTAACTAGCTCCTGATCAATAGCAGAAGACATTTATAGGCACTATTTCCCCACTCCTGTGATAGACCCTGAGAATATAAACCGAGGTTCCTTCCCCAAAGGAGCTTCCAATCTAGATGAGCGTAAGGTACAAGAATGCGAGATAGTATATGCTAAGTATCAGGAGAATAGAATGCACAGTAAAATCTCAACATGTTTAGGAGAAATAAATACCCACATGGGTGGAGGCGGTTGGAGCAAGCTCCCTTGGAGAGAGGGATGTGAATGTTATAGGAAGGATAGACCTTTCACAGGTGGAAGGGCTGTGATAGGGCATTCCAGGTAAGATGAAGACCAGAGAAAGGCAGAAATGACTGAGTGGGTGGTGTGGGGACTGAAAAAGCTCATCCCAGTTAGGTTCTCATCACCTCTCAATCTGGACCGTCTTGATAATCAATCTTAATTGGCCACTTTGTCACCAGTCCAAACTGACATTCCTAAGGAATGAGGTGTGTCCATGCCACACTCCCTTACCCAAGAGACTTGGTGATCCAATTGCCTCAAGAATAAAGCATTAGACAACACTGATTGGCATTTAAAGCCCATCTTAATCTGACTCCAACCTGTCTTCCTAGGCTCAAATAACGTGTCTCTTTTATGCATCTTATGTTCTAGGCAAAACTGTCTTCTCTGTTCCCTTCCCAGCACTGTGTCTTGGCACAGGCTACCCCCTTTACTTCTAATATTCTCCTCCTCTTCATCTTCATCTCACTGAAACCTTGACTTCCTTCCAAGCTTATCTCAGGGGCCAGTGTACTAACTCCTATCCAAGGCTGGTGCCCCTCCTTATTAGTGGACTCCCCTGGGAAATAACTTTGTTTGCATTTGGTACATATTTTGAATTTATTTATTGTTAATATTGTCCCTCTTTCAAAATAATGTAAGTTCTTTGAGGGCAGATACCACAGTTTTTGCCTTTATATCCAACGCACCCAGCACAGTACCTGAAACAAGCAGGTATGTTTCAACTCCCTCATTTGTAGAAGAAGCTGAGGTCTAGGGAAGTGAAGGGACTCAGCCAGTGCCATGGTGCCAGTTACTGGACAAGAAGGAAAGAAATCCAAGGTTTTCATTTCCTGATTCCAAGTATTGTGCTCAGAGGCATCTGTGCATTTCCATATGGCTCAGACTTAAGGGCTTGTCTAAAGGGGGACAATGAATTAAACTGGTGAATCAAAATATTTTGGGGGTGGGGAGATTCAGGGTAAAAGGAAACACACAGACTTAGCACAAGTATTTCACTTGCGTTACATAAGTGTCTTCTTTTTTCTAAAGGGCTTTACTGTGGGTATGGCCTAGGGTCCATATTGCCACATAAGTTGAACTGTCTCTTCATACGGGCAGATCATGGAGGATGGTAGAATTATTGGTTTGGCCCAGATAAAAATGGAACATTTTATGTATCTTAATGACTTTGGGCCTAATAGGGATATTTATGGTGGGCTGTATGTTTCCTGGTGATGAAATTGAAGGGATATTGAAGTTGTTTTCTTTTAGAGCTAGAGTGGGGACTTATGGTTTTATAATGTAAGGGGGCTCTCACTGAGGAAATTCTCTTGATCGCACATCTGTAGTTTACAATCCTGCTGGATTGCCTGACTCCCTAAAAGGGTAAGTGGCTTTTTTGAGAGGTCAGACATTTAATATGAGTCAGAAGAATGATTTCAGCTCAGATCTTCCTGACCCTTAGGCTGACTTTGTATGCAATATACCACAATATCTCTCCGGTTAACAACGACATTGTGCAAAACAGGGTAGAATGGTCATACACTGAGAGCAAAAGATAACAGATGAAGGCCACATGTACTACCCTCATATCCACAGAATATTTTAAAGCAGAACAGGTACTTATAGAGAATTAAAGAGAACATGACCAAAAATCCCCACAGAATAAGAAGGTGTGGACGCATAGTGATTTTCCATTGAAGGGAGGGTCCACATTGATGAGATCACTGACTTGTTTGTGTATAAAGACCACAAAACTCTCTTCCACTCATCATGGTGTATGTGGGAAACAAGGAAGTTCTGCTTCCACAGTTTTGGGTGATCGGGGTTGTGATCTAGGAAGGTCAAGTAAAGGTCAGGTAACAGGCTCAATGAACTGCTTGAAGAAAATTTTATCAGGGAGGAGACCATAAAGTCACATGACCAGGGGACGGTGGCATGAGAGATCCAAAGTTCGGAATACTATAAGAAACTTCCATTATTCTGAACGTGTTGTAGTCTTCCAGTGGTCATACTGGAAACAATTACCTGTTTATTCAAGGGAATGAACGTAGAAGGTCCTCCCTCCTCTGAACTCCATTTTAATAAATTTTCCTTGATATCTTTTTGTTTGTCAGATGTGTCTCTAATAGTGCGGTCCTGAGTTCTTGAAGGTTATGCAAGTAGAGTACAAAGTCTAGCAGTTCCCACAAAGCTGGAAAGGTGTTGATAGCTGGCATTTATATGGTACTTAGAGGTATATAATGCACTTTACATGTTCACAACAACCCTATGACACAGGTGTCATTATTATCCTCATTTTATAGATGGGGAAATAGTGAAAAATGTTAAATGACTTGCCTGGAATCAGACAACCAGATGTTGTGGGGCCTGTGGTCTAGAAGAGGACCATGGCATCAGGGAGGTGATGTCATGATATGCAAGTGAATTGGATTTAAGTGAAGGAGGGCTATATAAAGTCACCAGAGTCACTTTTAACTTCTGAGGTATCTGGGTCTAGTGGAAAGATATAGATCAGAACAACTGGAGATGGCTCTGGATGCCGTGGGAGACCTTGGCCTTCTTAAGCTAAGTCTTTACCAGGTCTCAGTTTGACTGAGGCAGCACCCATCCAAGGATTAAGGCTAGGTAAGAAATGAGACTGAGAATGACTTTTTTACTGAGTAAAAAAAAATCAGCCTGGGAAAGGAAGACACTCAGGGTTTGTGGCCAAAACAGAAACAATTGCTATTTTCATTCATTCTGAGATAATCAGGACCCAAACAATGACCAAAGGGCTTGGCTTGGGACCTATTGTGGGCCAATTAATGAGAGCCAGAGTGATCTGGGTTTAAAGTGTGGTCCTTAAGAAAAAATCATTGTTTCTACTTTCAAGTCATTTACATGTTATAGTATTAACCTAGCAAATAAAATGTATAACATTTTTGTATGGTCAGTTTGAAAAGGCAGTAGGATCATGAAAGAGTCATGGACATGGAATCAGAAGCCCTGGGTTCAATTGAAGGTTCTTACTCATACTAACAGTTGACTTTTTTCAGCTTCAGGACTTTCATTTGTAAAATGGGGAAAATAAAATTTTTGAAACCTACCTCACACAGATGTTTCAAGGAAAGCGCTTAATAAACCTTTAAGTATTATAGAAATGTGAGTCACCACCACCACCACCAATACTGCTATTTCTTAGCTAAGAGACACTGATGGGAAGTCCCTTAGCCATGTCTTCAACAATCCCAAATTTATGCTAAGGTCATAAGGCAAAAGTTCTGATACCATTCATGAAATAGGGATAACTGAATTATACCTTACCTTTACTCCCAACTGTGAGAGTTCCCAAATTTTGATAATCATTTAACAATGGATTGATCAATCTAGTTAGTGCCATCCCCCAGTAAGTCACTAAATTCCTACGTATAGATACACGTATACATTCATGTATGTATGTATAAAGTTCTCAATGATCTGTATTCCTGTGGCCCTTCCACCCCAAATGAACATAAGCTTTCTGACAGCTGAGGCTCTTTCAATTTTGTTCCTGTGTCTGGTGGGTGTAGGCACTTAAATATTGGTAATGAATACCAACAGATTTTCTTTTTGCAAATTGTGAATGTTACTAGCACACACACAAAATGTAGAAATATCCACCTGAGGGAATTCATAGCTCCCCTTTGGTTCATCAAGTGGCAAGTAATATATGTGGGGTAGCCTGTGACATTCTTTGACATTCCTAGTGATCATTTGTTATGTCTCATCCAAGTGGATCCTTTCCCCAAGCTGTGCAAATCACAAGTCATCCATACTCTCTCATCCTGCATGACTCTTTTCTCCATTCTGCAATAAATTCACCAGAGGGGTTATATCCAACATGCTTGGGGTGAGGAAGAGACTTCCTCTGAGACACAGGAAGGTTAAATGACTTCAGCTCAAAAGGCTAATAGGAAACATGGACTTGAAATCAAGGATTTTGAGATATTCTTAACTATTATTCAAGCCATAAACTGTAAGTTCTCTCCTTACTTATCATGGAGGCCACTAATTAAGCCATTTGAAAGTATCCTGGGGATAAGACTAAAATAAGCACTGAAAGGATCACTATTAACAAGGTGCCTTAAAAAGGAAGAAAAACTTACATGATATGGAATGTGTGAATCATTTAGGGAGATAAGAATCTCTTTTCTGTACCAAAGATGATGTGTGAAGTTGCCCCATTACTTGGCTCAAACGACTTCAGATAAAATATTTGATCTGTCATGGGCTATTGATCTTAGAAAGAGAAGGCAGTTCATATTCCAGCATTTCATTACTAAGTGCAGTTGTATGTACGGCAACCTGCTTTTACTAACCTGACACCTTCCCAGGAAATATTGATAAGATTCTGACATTAAAATCTAGTCACCCTTGGCAACAGTCTCTGTTCGTTTCTGCGTTTCAATTAATATTACAAAACCTTTTCTACACCTGGGATATTTGGAAATGTATTGAATTAGTTTCTTCCAGGTTCTGCCTTAAGTGTTTTGTGTTGTTGTTCTTGTTGGATTTTTTAATGTAGAAATAGATGTGCATTCATTCTCAGAGGGCCTCATTTAGTAAACCAAGACTGTTGCACTAAATAAAACACTGCAAAACCTAGAATTAGTATGCCTTACTTATAACCAGGAAGCAGCCTTTCTACATGGAAGACTAAGATCTATCCTGTCTTAAGACTAAATTAATTTGTCTCTTAAAAAATTGTATTTTTAAATGAAATGAATGCTAAGTAAATGTACTTTGTTACAAAAGAAAATTAAATTTAAAATTAAGCATTTTTTTAAGGTAAGAGAAGAAAAACCGCAATTCCTATAAGAACCAGTGAATTAAACTACATGAAAATGAAACTATCCTTTGTACTCACTGGGATGTATGTTGTACTGAAAAAAACATGGGACTGGGAATCAGGAGACCTGGGTTCTAGGCCTAGTTGTACAAGGCATAGATGTCAGTCAAAAATAAATCATCTAATCTCCCTGGACCTTCACTTGTTCATCACTAAAATGAGAAGTCTGACCTAGATGATCTTTCTGGTCTTTCCAAACTTTAAAATTTCAAAATTCTACATTTCTGATCCATGTCAATTTCAAAACGCTACTGGTTCTAATTCAGAACTTTTGGTTCTGGTCTGACTTAGATTATTTAACTTTGTTTAGAAAAGTATAGTTTTTGATCCTTGGTCTACTTTATACTCTTTCCCAGATAAGACCAAATGGTCTTCTCTTTTAAAAATAAAATAAACCTCAGGGGCTTAATTTTTATCCCAATGAACACATAAACATGAAAGCTGGGACTTCCCCTTTAATTGCTTAGGAAGCTATGTTATCATTTAAATAACAAATCATAACTATTTTTAAAAAAATAATACAATATTTCAAAGTTTTGGAAAAAGCTAAACTTTCCCAGACTGCCAAGATGTGATTCTTCTCACTGAATTAAGAATTGTTTGGTTACCATCATCAGAATAACCAGATTTGCACTCAGTTAATATCTCCCATGCTATATATTAGGAGATGAATTTTCTGAAAGAGATTGGGTAAAATTTCTTGGAGTATTACATATGCATTACTGCAATTGTTCTGTCAATGTGTAAAAGCCATAGAACTTTATCTTTCAATTATATATGATATGCAACACTTGTTTCCAATACCTGCAGAGAATTTTCTGTACAATGAAAGAAAGTGAGATTCCACTTATTAAATTAGAGGAGGTTCAATTTCACATTCTCCTCACTGGCTTAGCCTGTGGTATTGCAAGTTTATTGCTCCTGCCTGGCTATAGAGAAAGTTAAAATCTAAAGTCATTTTCTGCTTTATTGACCTGAAGGAGGAAAAACTGAAATTATCCTGGTCATTAAAGAAGGTACTTACAATTTTTTTGCTTTCTATTAATACAGTAGAATTATTTGTCTCAACATTCTGCAACATCACAGTCCCTTTCTGTTCTCTGTAGATGAATTCTTTATCTGTAAAAGAAAAAGGAGGAACATGAGACATCAAGCAGCTCATTCAGCTTTGGATCAGAATGTTGGATGTTTTTGTAGGATGAACTGAATATTTCTGAAAAAAAAATCCTTCTCATCAAAGACCCTTTAAACAATGAGCATTGGAGTTTCTCTTGATATAAGTTCATTTGACCCTAAATTAGATTCTTCATTACCACTTTAGACATTATTACCTGAAAACACACACCCATACCCACACACCTTTTTATGAATGGTACATGCAAATGAACACTAGGAGATTTGCTACCTTTCAATATTAGGGCAGTTTATCAGATTTACTACACCTCAAATGGAAAAGTACACTCTGTAGAATACATACTAACACAAAAGAGCTCATGTTATATCTTTCTTCTTACCTCAGGTAATATTAGGTTATTTCACCACCATTTTACGACTCGTGCACTGCACCATGTATACATAGTATTGGAACTATACACAAAAAAGACAAGTTCAAAGCAGCCCTTTAGAACTGTCATGTCTAAATTATTTTGATTGTATATTTGTGACGGTAATTTTTTTAGTATATATCCTCTAGATAAGTATGTTTACTTATTTAAGAATTAATAATAAAAGCTAGCATTTGTGTAGCACTTTAAGGTTTGCAAAATGATTTATGTTTTCTTGTTTTACTTGTAAAACTACTCTGTGTAGTAGGTACTATTATTATCTCCATTTTGTAGGTAAGGAAACAGAAGCTAAGAGAGGTTCAACAACCTACCTAAGGTTACACAGCAAGTAAGTGTCTAGAGGCAACTCAGGTTCCTGACTCCAAGTCTGGAAATCTATCTACTATGCCAACACAATTACTTATAAATTATATCTGTGCACTCCTCTACCAATAGTTTTATACATTATAAAATTATAGAAAAATAGATATTTTAAACAAAGGATGAAAAAGTGATGAAATAATATTTAATCCTATCATCCAAAGAGGAGTAGAGGAATGACATGGAAAACAGGAACATGGAAGAAGAAAATTTACATCAAGTTTCTTTGATAGAAGCCTCATTTCCTAAATAAAGAGAGAGCTGATTATATGACAGAAAAGGATGATGATCAGTTCTGGAGGTGATATAGAAAAATAGGTACTCTAATGCACTAGCAGTGAAATTGTGAACTGGTCCAGCCATGTGCATATCAAAAATGTTTATAGCTGCTCTTTTTATGGTGGCAAAGAACTGGAAATTGAGGGGATACTCATCAATTGGGGAATGACTGATTCAGTTGTGGTATGGGAGGAATGATTAGAGAGGGGAGACACTTGAGAAAGGGTCACAAATTAGGGGGCTATTGCGAGAATCCAAGTGACAGGTGATGAAGGCATGAACTACACTGGTGGTTATAGAATACAGAGAAGGGGAAAAATACAAGATTTGACCAAGTGAATGGATATTTGTCCTGAGTGACAAATGTAGAGGGTTTTGAACCTGAGTGACTGGGAAGATAGTGGTGTCATGATAGAAATAGGGTAGTCTGAAAGAAAAGTGGGTTTGTTAGGAAAAGATAATAGGATGTGCAAAGCATATCACAATTCATCCCATGCCTGTTCATTCTCTGTAATTCACTCTGTTCCTCGGGAAATGTAAAGGGGGAATGGGTTCTTATTCAGCCACTGCTTCCCTAAAACACAGAGCCAATCTTGCATGGAGAAAATATCATAGCCACAAAGTGATCTGGGAGATGGGCTGTGGCTAGTGTAGGGGCTTGCACAGCTCCTAGTGCAACAAGGATCCAGGTCATGGTTAGATTATAACCATCCTGAGAGGCTTGAAGTCAGTGGAGAAGAGAAGTTGGAAGCTTGTACAGCCACTGAGATCAGCAGATGGACAGAGTTGGAATAGGGACTTGGGGGGTTTTGTGTAATAATGAGTGAAAGGAGGGGTGTTCTTGTGTTGGAGACAAGTCTCATGAATGGCTATTGTGGGGACAATGATATGTAACCCATCTTCCCACCCTACAATTGCTTTATCACACATTCCATGAGGGAGGAAATGCTATAAACTGTTTGGTGGAGGACTAGAACAAGCTTTGTTCCCTGCAATGAGCTACCATGTGTCTGCGAGCACACGACATTCCATTTTCTTTTGTGTTTGCCTTCCCTGATCTTAGATAAATTTATGGAGACAGAATTGAATCTCGTGAATTCTAAAAGGTCATATGGACCATCTGAGGTAGCAGAGGCAATAGGAGCTGGTATCAGAATCTACCAGAGGCACCAGCAGTGGCTAACAATGGAGGAAGCACCTGTGGAAGGCTATAGAAACCCTAAAGACAGCAGGGGCTTCAGGGCTCACGATCTCCTGAGATGAAGAGTCAGTTTATGGAAAATCAAGGATCCTGGGAACCTAGCAAAGAGATACATCTAAAGAGGACTTCATGAGGATTCCACAAAGGGAACAACACAAACAAAAAACTTCTAGGCTAAGTAAGTAGGAGGTACTCCATGGACTCACATGCTTTTTACACATATGTGTCACTACCATTTTAAATTTGAACCCACTTTTCCCAGGCATCTTGTGGATGATATAAGGGGACAGTATGCCCTCATCCCCAGTTTTTGGGGGGACTAATTCATAGCTACTCTGTTTGCTATATATTCTCAAAAATCCCTTTTCTAAAAGATAACAGAATTCTAGGAATTGAATGATAATGGAAACCTAGACTACATGAGGGCTCAGGAGCTACAGTATTAGAAACCTTAGACTCTCAGGACAATCACCAGCATCTTGAAGACAGTCATACGTCAGCTGACCTCTAGGGAATCCAACCTTTTAGGGTGAGTACTTGTTGGGACAGATAGACAGGAGGAGGTGCTATGCTTATGATAAATGTATAAATCTCTAAAACTCTTATACTAAATGTAATCCTGGTCAATTTTTTAAAGTGAAGACAAACTTCTACAAATTGTATGCATGCTGTAAATTCACTAGAGACAAGAAAAGGATAATTAGTGTCCTCTATGCTCCTGTGCCTTACTTGGAAAAACAGTAGAAAGTGGTATATTAAACAGATGAGAAGGATCTATGGTGACAGCAATTGAAACTGGAGATACAGACAGGCTTAAGATCCACCAGAAGGTTCTGATCCATTGTCTGGGGGCCCCTGATCTTAAGAATAAATACTCAAACTGGCCTACATATCCTCAGTTATCTTAGTGTAAAGAGGTCCCACAAAAGAGTGCCATATATTTAAGGGTTCTTAGATGCCAGTGAGCTAATTCTTCTGTCTACTAGCATCAGGGATGGCAAATTACTGTGACTACATAATACAAATTGTAAAGGGTAAATACACAGTTAAACTGTAGCGGAAAGAGGACTTCATTTGAAGTCAGCAGAGCGAGGATCAAATAGTTTACCACAGAGAAATTAGTTTGATCTTAGGCAAGCTATTGAAGTCAGCCTTCTTTGTTTCAATTATAAAAGATAATGTGGAATAGTGGATAAAAAGCCTCATTAGACATAAAATAAGGAAGAACTGGAGATTCAAATCTTTCCTCTGACACTTGTCAATTAATCTTTCTGAGCCTGTTTCCTTATCCATAAAATGGGAACAATAATAGTATGTATCTTGTACAGCTGTTCTGAAAATTAAATGAGATAACATATGTGAAATGCCTGTCAATCTTAAAATACATCATAAATGTGTATTATGTATGCAAGTTATTTTATGATTATTATAATGTCTATCATATAAGTGTATAATATCACAATAACAAGAAATTATAATACCTTTTATACCTATTTTATGGTGTTTCTGTATTAGAAGAGACAGTATATGTAAAGCATTTTATAAATCAAAAATTACTATGAAGATGTCAGTTACCATTATTGTTCTATCATGTTACATTGTTGTATTTTAATTATATGTATGTGCATAGTCACTATAATCCTTAGAAGATGATAGCTTCCGTGAAGTTGTGTGTTATTTTTGTTTTACTTAGTATCTCTTAACCTAGGTTTAGGATAGTCTTCTACATACAGTGGATGCTTAATGGAAGTTCAATGCAATTTAACAGCTATTTATTAAGTATAAGACACTGTGCTGGGTCCTAGAAAGACACTAATACTTCAAAGGATCTGGCATCTCATATTTGTGGATGCTCCAAATTGTGCAGATCACCACTTGTTTCCACCTTCTCAGCCTGTATATATCTTCATATTCATGTCCTCCTGAAAATGACCTGGGAGGGGTTTGCCCAGTGGTCTGTTTTTATCATTTATTGTTGTTAGTAAAGCACTTAGCACAGCGCGTGGCACAAAGAAAGCACTTACCAAATGCTTGTTCCCTCCCCTCCACTTCATTCTCTAAGCCTTTAGGCATTCTACAGGTACTAATAGGGCACACAGATACATATCTGTTATCCCTAACTCTTTCTGCATGATGGACCCACCTTCTTTTTCTCATTACTTTATTTAAAAGTTTTCTCTGGCATTTATTACGTAGCCTTATTCATTAGCAACAGGATACAGCCTATTGATTTTTACCACATGTCCCTCTACTGTACTTTTTGTGAATTGCAATTTTGATTCTTTGGAGACTGAGGTATTTTGTGAGGTACCACTGAATAACATAACCTGAAGAATAAGATGTTCCCCCAATGAAGATACTAGAATCGTTAAAAGCACTACCCAAATAACCATTTATAATATATGCAGCACTTTCTTCCTCCTTTTCAGCTCTGGCTTCTTTTTCTTGTCCCTCTGCAGTACTTATCCAAGATACATGTACTGGTGGATCAAATTAATGAAATGTCCTTAAAACTGAATATAACAGCTTGAAGAACACATTCTTCACATTCATTTGATTTTTTTTCTATATGGATAGTTAGGCTGAAGTAATTTTAGTGATTATCAATCTCATTTTGCAAATTCTACAGTGTTTCAGGGCTTGATTCAACTACTATATTATTTGTAACCAACAAATAAGAGCATTCAGGACAATGGTATCCACAGTAGGGCTGAAGAATGGGAAAGAACTGTGTAATGACGTCAAAGAGGTTGCGGCTTGATTCTATGGGTCAGAAGATCAACCTGTCATAGAATGGAATGCTTTCTTATATCTCCTTACCCCCACCCCAAAGACAATATGTTGCTTATATCCAGCAAAACCACACCATCCTTTTCAACTGCCCATCCCACCACCATTGGCTGCATCAAACCTGGACCCCTCAGGGCAATTATTCAATTCAGGAACTCATAGTAGCTGTGCAGATGAAATTCCCTGTCCTGTCCCTTCCCTACTCCCCTCCCTAGCATATTCAAACCTTGTATTTCCCCATCACTTCAACAAATGTCTCCTAATTGTATTTCTGTATTGCTAAGTAGTGGCCAGTAAGCAATTTCCACTCTCCACCCCCACCACTCATGTTTTTCATTTTTCAGTGGGAAAGAACTAATAGCAAAAGATGAACAGATATGGATTGTTTCAATTACATTGTCTCTTGACCCAAATTCACCTTTCTTCCTGTCTTTCCTGTTTTCAATGAAGGCATCTCCTAGATTTTCAACTTTTTCACTATTCTTGTGACTGTTCACTCAACTGAGATCGCCCTCCTCAAAGTTACCAGGAGAATACAAAACACATATCAACTAACTGGCTTTGTGGCTTAAAGAAAAGGGTAGAATCAAACAAGGCTCCAAAGTGAAGAAGATAATCAGTTCTATTTTGAATATGGTTAATTTCAGATGTTGATGAGATTTATATATATTTTTATATATACACATATATACATACATGTAGCATATATACACATGTACATATATCATCCCCAATGTAATAAAATCAACAAGAGATATAATTTAGAAAGAGAAGAGGGTCCAAAATGATGAGGTCTTGACTCTTTTTTTGATCATGGCCTTCAGGTAGACCAGTAATTTTTCAATTATATCTCCTGGATCCATTTTCCAGGTCAGTTGTTTTTCTAATGAGATATTTCACATTTTCTTCTATTTTTTCATTCTTTTAGCTTTGTTTTTATAATTTCTTGATTTCTCATAAAGTCATTAACTTCCATTTGCTCCATTCTAATTTTTAAGAAATTATTTTCTTCAGTGAGCTTTTGGACCTCCTTTTCCATTTGGCCCACTCTGCTTTTCAAAGCATTCTTGTCTTCATTGACTTTTTGGACTTATTTTGCTAATTGGGTTAGTCTAATTTTTCCCCAAAATTTATTAACTTATTTGTTTTCAGTTTGCAATAATCACTTCCATAAATTCCAAATTTTCTCCCTCTCCCTACCCAAGATGGCATGCAATCTTATATGGGTTCTACATATACATTGCTATTAAATACATTTTTACATTAGTCATGTTGCATAGAAGAATTAAAATGAATGGGAGAAACCATAAGAAAAACAAAAACAAAACAAAACATAACAAAGGAGAAGTTGCTTCATTCTGTGTTCTGACTCCATAGGTCTTTCTCTGGATGTGGATGGTTTTTTGCATCATACGTCCTTTAGAAATATTTTAGGTCCTTACATTGCTGTGAAGGGCTAAGTCTATCAAAAATAGTCTTCACATACTGTGGCCATTACTGTGCATAATGTTCTCCTGGCTCTGCTCACTTCACTCAGTATCAGTTCGTATAAGTCTGTCCAGGTTTTTCTGAAGGCCTCCTGTTTGTCACATCTTATAGCATAATAGTATTCTATTATATTCACATACCACAGCTGGTTCAACCATTTCCCAATTGATGGGCATCCCCTAGATTTCCAGTTCTTGGCCACCACAAAGAGAGCTGCTATAAATATTTTTTGTAGATGTGGGTCCTTTTCCCATTTTTATGATCTCTTTGGGATACAGCCCTAGAAGCAAAACAGTATGCACATTTTTATAGTTCTTCGGACATAGTTCTCAATTGCTCTCCAGAATGGTTGATCAGCTTACAGTTCCACCAGCAATGAATTAGTGTTCCAACTCTCCCACATCTTCTCCAACATATCATTCTTCTGTTTTGTCATGTTAGCCAATCTGATAGGTGTGATAGGGTACCTCAGAGTTGTTTTGATCTGTACCTCTCTAATCAATAGTGATTTAGAGCATTTTTCATATAATTATTGATAACTTTAATGTCTTCCTCTGAAAACTACCTGTTCATATCCTTTGACTATTTATCAATTGGTGAATGGTTTGTATTCTTGTAAATTTGACTCAGTTGTCTATATATTTTAGAAATAAGGCCTTTGTGACAGACACCAGTTTTAAAAATTCTTCCCCACTTTTCTGATTCCCTCCTAATCTTGGTTGCATTAGCTTTGTGCAAAAACTTCTCAATTTAATGTAATCAAAGTTATTCATTTTGCATTTCATAATGTTCCCTCATCTTGTTTGGTCACAAATTCCTTCATTCTCCATAAATCTGGCAAATTATTCCTTGCTCCCCTAGTTTGTTTATAGTATCAGCCTTTATATCTAGATTGTGTACCCATTTGGATTTCATGCTGATATACAGTGTCAGGCATTGGTCTACACCTAGTTTCCACCATGCTATTTTCCAGTTTTCCCAGCAGTTTTTGTCAAATACTGAGTTCACATCCCAGAAGCTGGGGTCCTTGGGTTTATCAAACAGTAGACTACTATAGTAATAGATGACTATAATTTTAAATGTATTATTTGTTCAGCATTTTTAGGGTATCCTTTTGCAAGCTGTTGACTTGTTTTTCATGATATTCTGGCATCACTCTCATTTCTCTTCTCAATTTTTCCTCTACTTCTCTTACCTGATTTTCAAAATCCTTTTTGAGCTCTTTCATGGCCTGAGACCAATTCATAGTTTTCTTGGAGGCTTTGGATGTAAGAGCTTTAACTTTGTTGTCTTCTGATTCTATATTTTGATCTTCCTCTTCACCAAGGACACAAGAAAATACCTTTTTACTAAGAAAGTAAGATTGTATAGTCTCATTTTTTATCCCTGATTGCTCATTTTCCCAGTCAATTATTTGACTTGTGGGCTGTTTGTTAAGTGGAGGACCCCAAAAGCAGCTGCTATTGCAGCAGTGGCTGCTGCCACCCTGGGGTTGGGGCTATGGCTAGACCACATTCCCCTCTCACCTAAGTGAGAGACCTCTCCCATTCACTTTTGAAGTTGTCTTTGGCCTTCATGGGTTGAGAAGTCTGAAAACTACAGCAGCTGCCAGTAATTCAGTCCTTTAAGGCCTGCTCCAGCCCTGTCTGTGCCAACATGACTCAAACGGAACTGGGTTCTGCTCCCAACCCTCGTGTAAGAGACTCTTCCTCTTGACCTTCCACATTGTCTTGGGCTAGAAATTTGCTTCCATCTGTCATTATGTGGCTTCTGCCGCTCTAGAATTTGTTTAGAGTCACTTTTTACAGGCTTTTTGAGAGTTTTGGGGGAGAGCTCAATTAAGTTCCTGCTTCTACTCTGCCATCTCTCTCTACACTTTTTTCAAAGAAGACTCCAGTAGGAAAATTGTGTTCTTTTTTGTGTATTTTTGTTACACTCTCAAAAACTGTGATGCATGAACACATTTTAGATAGGATCAATGCTTCTCAGTTCTTTTAGCGATAATACATTTCAGGAAATTAAAGAAAAAATTATGATAGTCTCAAAAGTCTGAGTACCACATAGTGCATGAAATTATAGTAGGTTCTACTTAGGGACTACTTAGCTTTGTCCAAAACTAATGCCCAAATTAAAGCTTCAGAAGTCATGACAGTTGTACTGTGTATCTGTCTGTGACAGAAAAATTGATGCTGGGACATCTAACAGACTTTGCTGTAAGATGGTGCTAACCTCTCATTGTTAAATAAAATCTGTGCATGCCTGTAGTTTTTTCAAGTGTAATACTTCTATTTTGATGATAAAATTACTGGAAAGAAATCCCATCGGTGTAAGAATATATTTTAATTTCTTAAATACATAGTGCATATAACTAATAAAGTGAGTATATTTGACTTTTCCCCAAGGTTCATACCTCTTTAATTTCAACTAATATCCAATTTATAATAATATCTTCCTTTTCTCATATTTTCTCATATTCTTTTTTTGGATTCACACAGAAGCAATGTCTATTCATATAGTTTTAGATGAGAAATATTTCCTATGAAATATAACAAATTATGTTTACTTGAAAAAAAATTAGTTCAGGTGTCAAGCTGATAAAAACATCAAATAAAATAAAATAAAACTCTCCAGTTATAAGCCTACAAGAAATGGAGTAATAGACTTTGTCTCTTTATTTTATTTGTCACTTGACCTTCATGGTAATCCATGACTGTGGTGGATCTTTGAAGGTTTGTGTTGTAGAATGATACTGCTGGTGGTTTTATTATATTTCTCTTGGTAGCCCTGGGCTATATATCTAAATTCTAAGACACTATACTGCCAGATTGGGATTCAGGAATGGGGAGTTACATGAAAAATGGTTCCATACCCCCAGTTACCATATTATAATCACTTTCCACTCCACAATTAAGGGGAGAAGCTATGGACTCCAGTGTTCTTTCTTTTATGTCTCTAAAATCCTAATAATTAAGTTGATACCTTAAGAGGAAGTGACTTCTGTTTGGAAACCACAAGAAGAAAGGAGGGTGATTTGGAAAGTCAGTGGGTGATATCAGGACATGTGGGTGTGGCCAAAGAAAACTTGATTTTTCAAACTAATGATTCATAGAGTCCAGTGGTTCACAAGAAGTTGTATAGGTCAATCACTAGACAGGGAATATTTGATGATCGTATTCTACAGATGCCAGATGGAAAAAAAATCAAAGTATCTCAAGGGGTAGGAGGTAGAACTATAAAATTCTGAGCTCTGGTGAATTATTTAAGTTTAAAAGCTAAAATAATGACAGCTGCTGATGACAATTATAATTATGATGATGACAGTTTTTAAATGAGCAAGTCTTTAAAATACCTGACCAATCCTATCAAATGGTCACAGAACAATCAATAAATGACAATGCTCAGTCTCATAGCCCCTCAAGAATTCTGGATTCTTAAGTATATATGAGTTCCAGAAATACTGAGCAAAAATAGTAGGTACAACCATCTAATTCTGAAAGGCTTCCCTAGCATTAATATCTAGGGAAAGGTAAACAGGCTTCTGATTTTAAAAACATCTTGAAAAACATGCTTTTTTTTTTAATAAAAGGGGCCAGCATACAACAAAACAATTTAAATAAGAATAGTAGACACCCACCCTCCAATTCACATGGAGGGAGCAAAGTGACAAACAGAGCTGAAAATGAAGTGAAAGACAAGGTAAATGAAAAAATCTGGAAAAGGCATATAATTTCTTCTATCAGGGATATTATTTTATATAAAGTGAGGAGAGTTAAACAAATGAACAAATATGGGACCTTAAAGTAAGAAAATGATGAGGAAGAAAATAAAACTCAAGAGGTAAGCAATTAATGGAGGATCATTTATTAATTGCTTCCTATGCTCCAGGCACGGTGGCATGCACTGTGAAGACAAAGATATAAAAGAGAAAGCAAACTTTCTGAAGGCAGGGTTTACAGGTAACTTAACCAATCAAAGAAATTAATAAATACTTATTAAGGACCTACTACGTTCAGGGGAAATGTAGGTGAAAGAAAAAGATATAGTTGGCAATGTCTTAGGTGTCCTGGCATTTAGAATCTAGTCAGGAACATGACGCACGTAACAATAATAACTATAAGCTAAGGCTAATGGCTGAACAAGTCGTGGTGCATGGTTGTGAAGGAATACTACTGTGCTATAAGAAATGATGAGCTCAACGATCTTAAAAAGGCATCGAAAGACTTGCACAAAATGATGAAGAGTACATGAGCAGAACCAAGAGAATATTGTATATAGTAAGAGCAATATTATTTTAATAACATCTTTGATGACTAAATCATTTTAACTATTATAAACACCCAAATTAAAAATAAAGAATATATGAAGAAAGATGTTTTCTGCATTCAGAGCAAGAACCGATAAATAGATGTATAGAATAATTTTACATATATACACTATTTGTGTCTAATAGTGGCCATCAGGGTAGGGGGAGAGGGAAAGGAAGAAAAAAGTCATTTAGATAATAACTTTGCTGTATATTTGGAAGTAATAGCAAGTTGTACATGGTAGATCTTCAGTTTCTTGTATAATCATCTCTTTTATTATACTGTGTTATGAAAATGCTTATTTTGTTCCATGGATTGAAAATAAAATAATTTTAAAAGAAAAAGAAAAGAACAATCTAAGGTCAAGTCTATAAATGGTACATACAAGGCATTAAGTATCAAAGGAGTGCTTCAGGAATTACAGATGACAGAGCAATCCCTTCCCAATTGATATGGTCAGAAAGAGCTTCACAGAAGAAATAAGACTAGAAGAGGGCATTTTGTGAGGGAGGAATGATATAAGTAGGTACATACAACTTTGGTTAAGAGTTAGGGCATATGGAAGAGACGACATAAGACTGGATTCACACATCCTACGGAAACTGATAGTTCCTGAAAATGGAAATAATTCAGTGCTTGTCAGAAAAAGAGATGACAGAGATCACTGAAACCTCACAGGGAAGTGTAATCTCAGAATTTACCCTTAAGGGTCTAACATAAGGCCAGAAATATTTTAGAAGGTATTCCCTTATTACCATCCAGGATATCCTAGGGACCTATTGTAAGGAATCATCACAGGGGAAATAAAAATCTAGTCAATAGAGGGTGAGGGAATAGATTATTTTTGTCATAGGGACTATTCCACTAGAGTCGTATCACTCTTTCCTCTAAACTCCAACAGTGCAAATTATCTCTAGTAATCAACAAATATGATCACTAGAAATACACTGGACTTGGATAGAATCAGAAGAACTGAGATTAAATCCTAGCTCTGTTATTTAGTAGTTGTATGACCTTAAGTCAATTAGCGTCTCTAAATTTAAGCTTCTTCATGTGTAAAAAGCCAATTTTACAGATATACACAGTTTCTAGGAGGCTCAAATGAGATACTGTATGCAAAGGATTTTGTAAATCAGAAAAAAACTACATTAACTTAAACCCACCGTTACTAGCATATAATGGACTGGATATCAATTAGTCAGAGCATGTGTTTGTGGATGTTTTTGTCTATCTGTCTTATTTCTCCAATTAAATGGCTTAGAATTCTTTACATCACCATAGCAAACAGAATGGTAGGTGTTCAACAAAGATTTGCTGCTGCTCATCTCTGTCTAGGGTATGAAGGTTGCCAAATCATACAGTGGTATTTAGTATACAATCCAAATGCATTTATTAAGCTCCTAATATATGCCAGTTGCCAGATCTTGGAGACCATCTGGTCTAACCTCTTCATTTACAATGGAGCATATTTGAACTCAAAGAGGGGGAAGTGACTTTTCCTAGATCACAGAAATGCTAAGTGATGTCCAGAGCTAGAATTTGAACCTAGCTCCTTTATCTCCCATGGGGCAACCTAAAAAAGAATTTTCTTCAGCGTCTCCTCCTTTTCCCTCCCTGGAAATACTGATATGATTCATAGAAATGAGAAAGGTTGAAATGAATAAATGAAAAAGAAATAAAGAAAATAAAAGTACAAATTTACCCAATTGTATGCCTAAAAATTCACAACCTAAATGAAATGGATGAATATTTATGAAAATATAAAATGCCCATATTAAGAAGACAAGAAAAAGAGAACTTAAATAACCCAATGCCAGAAAAAGAAGTTGAATAAGTCATAAATGTATTCCTCCAAAGAAAAAACCCCAGGACAAGGCTAATTTACAAGTATAGAAATGCTGGTATAGAAACATATTCTACCAAACAATTCAAATATATTCTATCAAACAAATCAAAACGATTACTTCCAGTATTACATAAACTGAAAAAAAAATAGGAAAAGACATGCTACTACATTCTTCCTAGAACACAGATATGATCTTCATACTTAAACCAAGGAGGGTCAAGGCAGACAAAGAAAATGACAGTCCACTTTTCCTAATGAATATTGAAGCACACATTTCAAATGAAACATTAACAAGGAATACTACAACAAGTCACAGATGTTATACCCTGGGCCCACTTGGATTTATCGGAGAAGGCACAATGGGTTAAATATTAGGAAGACTTTCAATATAATTATCACATACTAACAGAGAAACAAAAATCATATGGCTAAACAACAGATACCAAAATCACTTTTGATACTCTACTCATTCTTTTTCAAAGTTATCAACAAATCCAGATTTCCTTAATATGATAAATAATAGCTATCTAATGCAAAGAGTCAGCATCTTATATAATGGGCATGAAGCAGAGGACTTTTCAATAAGAACAGGGAGTAAAGCAAGGATATTCATTGTCACCAGCATTATTTTGGCATAGTATCCTAAAGGTTACCGAAAGTAATAATAAGGAAAAAATTGAGGAGAAAACCTACTCAAAGAAGAAATAAAATTACTTTTTGAAAATAAAGGGTTTACTGAGAGGACACTAGTGAGTCAACTAAACCAGTAGTTCTTAAATAGTCATCCTCATTTTCCCTCTGGTTCCCAAGACCTTTTCAGGGGGTCTCTGAGATAAAAAAAAAATACTTTTATAACAATCATAAGATATTATTTGCCCATTGAAGTACTCCTCCCCTTTTCAACTGCTTATCTGTTAGGCCAGATTTTCTTCATAGAGTTCAACCAAAATAACATGATACAACAAATTGAATACAGAAACAGATATGAGAATCTAGCTGCCTTCTATTAAGCTGTACTTTATAAAGAGATCTGAAAAAAATGTATAAAATAATGTCACTCTCTTCACTAAATTTTGTTTTAGAAAATATTATTTTTCAAATTGTATATTGCTTATGTTAATATGTAATGACTTAATTATTATTACTTACATGAATTAATAAGTGCATATTTTAAAATTTTATCAGTTTTAATACCTAATTCCGTAAATATCAAAAGACATAATCCACATAAACAAAAATTATCTGGAGTTCTCAATAATTTTTAAGACTGTAAAGGGAGAAAATAATTGCAGAAATAAACAGTTAACTGAAACAGCTGATAACTTCCTAAAAGCTGCAGGACATAAAATAAATCCCACATCAATATTTCATTATGCTACTCATAAAAAAGTAGCAGAAAGAGAAAGAGAAATTCAGATGAAAATAACCTAGGATATATGAAATACTTGGGAGTCTACTTGCCAAGTCACACACATACGCACACAGGAACTACATGAATAAGACTATAAAATAGTGCTTATACACATAAAAACTGATCTAAATAACTCAAGAAATATTAATTACTTATGGGTAGGTTAAGTCAATATAAGAAAAATAACACTACTATCTAAATTCATTTTTTGGGGAGGGCCATACCAGTTAAACTACCAAATTATTACCTTGTAGAGCTAGAAACAAAATAACAAATTCATCCAGAGGAACAAAAGATTAAGAAAAATAATGAAAAAGAGTGGGGAGAAGAGGAATCTAGCAATACCAGATTTCAAACTATACCACAAAGCAAAAATCATCAAAATGATTTGGTACTGTCAAAGAAATACAGAAGTTGATTAGTGGAGCAGATTAGGTCCAAACATACAGAAACAAATGAACACAGTTTACTAGTGTTTGATAAAGACAAACATTTCAGTTACTTAAGGCAAGAAAGACAAAACTGCTAAGAAAACTGGAAAGCTGTATGTTAGAAACCAGGTAGAGACTAACATCTCACTATACATACTAGAGTATATTCCAAATGGATACAATATCTAACAAAAAAAGGAAATATAAAAAAAGAGGAACAAAAAAGAAATTGTCTTTCAGATCTACAGATTACCAAACAATCAAGGAATAGAGAGACTCAGAGAAGAAAGTTTTTACACAAACATAATAGAGCTAAAATTTCAACAGAAGTAGGTAACCAAGGGAAAAATTACAGTAATTTTCTTGGAGAAAGGTCTCATTTCAAAGATATATAAATGATTCAGATTTACAAGAAGAAGAGCTATTCCTTATATGATAAAAGGTCAAAGAATGTGAATAGTTTCTAAGAAAGAAATCTGAGCTACCAAAAATAATAAGAACATTTTTTCCAGATGTCTATTAATTATACAATGTCAAACTTAATCAGCTCTGAATTTCTACCTCAAAACCAAGAGAATGGTAAAGTTGATCCCTAAAATGACATATGTTTAAGGGGCTCCTGGAAAACAGGCACGTTAATATATTGCTGAGTGAGTTATGCTTTGATACAGCTGTTCTATAAAGCAATTTGAAATTATGCCCTAAACACTATTAAAGCATACTTATTGACATAGTAATATCAAAATTGTATAAAATATAGCAGTTCTTGTTTATGGGAGCAAAGAAATGGAAACGAAAAGGATGTCCATCAAGTGTAAAATGCTGTAACACATTACGTTATGTCATGTGATACTGTTATGACACAAGAGATGACAAAAGACAGTGGTTTAAGAGAAACCTGGGAAGATTTGTATGACCTGATGCAGAGTAAAATGAGCAGAACCAGGAGAACAATTTAAACATTAAAGCAACATTGTAAAAATTAACAGCTTTAAAAGGTAAGAATTCTGATCAGTATAATGATCAAGCATGATTTCAGAGAAACCATGATGAAACATGCTACCTATCTCTTGACTGAGACAGGACGGGACTTAGTGGAAAAGGAGACATTTTTTGGACAAGATGAATATGGGAGTTTTCCTTGTCTATGTATATTTGTTATAAGGTTTTTGTTTTGATTTTTATCTTCTCAGAAATTGGTATGGAATATAGAAGGGATATAAAATAGATTTTTAATTGAAAAAATTAAATTTAAATTAAAAAAAGAAATGTCCATGTACTTCAAACTCAGCCATAGATGTCAAATTATAGTAACTCAATGACACTGCATACAAGTTAATACCTTTTAGTACCTTCAAAAGTAGATTACACAGTATATCCTTTCATGGATAGATGGTTATACTTCATGGAGCTCATTCAGTGGTTTTATAACATACAGAGTTTTCATTATAAAACCAACAAGACTTGTGTTTACCCAATTTTCAATATAACCAGTGGGCTGCCTAATTGAATTTCTAAATAACCTCTTTAATTTCTAGGCTCTTTGTAGAGAGCAGAGAGTTATGGGCTTTAATAGTATCAATATTGGAGAAGACTGGAAAATAGCTTACGGTGCATAAACTCTACTGATGAAAATTAAAATATGCAATCCTTCTGTTAACACAGTCAATCATATTCTTGCATGTTTAAGGGAGGGGCACTGACAATGCCAGATAAAGAAATGTACACTATTGTGAACAATCTAAAATGACTTCTAAAACATTCAAAATAGTTCTTCCTCATTATAGTCTGTGCCTTAGAAGATTTTCTTGAGTTCCTAAATATTTAGTACATAGGAATATAGGATTTAGAAGAGAGTAAAAAGAGAAGAAATAATGTATTTTTAAAAAAGAAGTGTGAAAAAAGATCTTTAAATTTCTTTTAATGCTAAACACTAGGTGCCTACTATATGCAAGGCTAGGTGCTAGAAGCTATTTTTTTTTTAATTGGGACTTTAATGACATGGGAAAATCCCTCCACTGATGCAGACTGGAACCTGATCTGTAATTGATAGTATTAGAGAGCTGACTGTGGCCCTGAGAGGTTAAGGGATTGCCCAGAATCACACTGTGAGTATGTTTCAGAGGCATGACTTCAATTCAGTTTTTTTCTGATGCTAAGGCAAACCACAAAGACAAGTTCCTTCCATCAAAAAACTTAAATTCCAAAGGACTATACTACATACTAATATTTCTGTTAATTGTATGTGTTACTAAGTAAAATTACAACTATTTATTAAGGGCCCTTGTACAACAGGTTGTTTGGCAGCAGATGAGAGACAAAGATTGTTAAGATATAGCCTCTGTCTCTATGGAGCATGGAAGATACGGTTCCTAGATAAATGGGCCGAACTGAGGAATAAAGGGAGAAGAGAAAGGGAAAGAAATAAGCATATACATTGTATCTACTATATACTATACTGTGCTAAGAGTTTTACAAATAGCATCTCATTTGATCCTTACAATAACCTGGTGAGGCAGGTGCTGTCGTTATCCTCATTTTCAGTGGAGGAAACTGATACAGAGTTTAAGTGACTTACACCGGGTCACACAGCTACTAAGTTACTGGACTGGAACTCAAGTGTCTTTGACTTTAGTCCCCAAACTCTGTCCACTGCATCACAACTGCTTCCCTAAGAGAACAAAATAGTATATAATAAGAAAACTGGAAGACATAAAGTGTCACAAGGGCAAGTGGTATAACGAAGCAGAAAGGGAGCTGAATTTGGAGTCAGTGAACTTTATTTAAACCCTATAAGCTCTGTAACTCACTGTGTGAAATTTAAAGCAAGTAACACTTTGTCTGGTCCTCGGTGTTCTTATCAGTAAAACAAAGAGATCAAATTAAATGGCTTCAAAGATTCTACCATGATAGGATTCAAGGTCCTATGAGACTGGAGAAAATAAAACAATTTTTCAAATTAGTAGAGGTTCAGGGAAAACATCCTAGAGGTTGGCATCTCAGCAATACTGTGAGGGTCAGGTAGGATTTAAAGAGGTAAGGTAGCCCTAATCTCCCTTGAACTCCAATCCCACATTGCCAACTGTCTACTACACAATTTGAACTAGATATGTCACAGACATCTCAAACTCAACATATTCAAAACAAAACCCGTTCCTCTTTCAAAGTTCTTATTACACTTCACAGTTCATCTATCCTTCCATCCACATTTGCAATCTCACTGTTATCCTTGATTCTTTACTCTCTCATTATACACATCCAATTAGTTGCCAAATCTTGCCATTTATTTCTCTATAATATCTCTTGGGCATGTACACGTTGCTTCCCCTAGTACAATGCAAACTCTCTGAGGACAGACTGTTGTTTGCTTTTTTTTATATCTCCACAATGTTTGTCATATAGTAAGTACTTCACAAATATTTGCTGATTGATTTGTTCAAAATCTGTCTCTAGTACTCTTTTGTAGGTTGCCTCCTACTTTACTACACTATTAACTCTCCTTTACAACACTCTATGCTCCAACCAAACTGTCTTGTTCCTTTTCATACAAGACATTCCATTTTCCATATTTGAGCCTTTGTATGTACTGTTTATCAGAAAAGCACTCTTTTCTATTCCCTACCTCTTAGAATACTTAGCTTAATTCAGGATTCACCTGAAGGGCTATATCCCACATGAGGCCTTTTCCAGTCACTCTCCATTGCCATGCTATTGTATTTTTATTTCATAATTACTTATATATGAACAAGTTGTCTCTCCTTTGAACCCCCTGTAGAATATAAGCATCTTTATGAAGAGATCTGTTTTTCCTTGGAATTCTCAGTGCCTTCATCAGAGTGCTGATTAATAAATTCATGCTGTATTGAAAGCCTATTGAATGATCCCTTTGTGGAATGGATTGTAAAAATCTGATTGGAATGTGGACAGGAGTCTTACACAAAATACAGTTGTCATATGGGTCCAGTGGAATGGAGGACTGGCAATTATCACATCCTTCAGCATGTTCTAGTGGGGAAAAAAGAAAAAAACCCTCCAGGTTACCGGTTAGAAGGCTTTTCTTGATAATAATCCAGGCTACACTGCCAATTAGCTGGGTGATACAGGGTAAGTTACTTTAATACTCTTAGTCACATTTTCTCAAGTGTTGAAGAAGCTTAATAATATCTACCCTCATGGCTTTGAAATGGAGATAAGATGAGATAATACATATTAAGGAGATTTTAATGTTAAACATGTTATATAAATGCAAGGTATTATCATCATCATTATCATCATCATCATCATCATCATCGTCATCATCATCGTCATCACCATCATCATCATCACCATCATCATCTCCACCAGTCTATTCACCCAAAAACAGAGATAAGGGGATTCTGAGAAAGCTGTCACATAGATATATTAAACCTTTAGTTTTATTTGTTAAGGAACCCTTATTTTAAAGACTTGTAATGTTGCCTGGTAATAGTGGTAGATATTGCTAACTTGTGCTAACAGGTGCTACACTATACAGTAGGCATTCCTTATGACAACAACAACATAAATAACCGCTGTGCATAGGCATACAAACTGGTGCAAGGCATATGTCATTTGCAACATGAAAACACCCATGTGTGTAAAAAGATTCTATTTATTCTCTGAACTGGAAAAGTAGAGCAGAAATGATTACAGGGTCTTACACCCTCCCTTGGAAAAGTGGGCAGATACTCTCTGAAGGAATCATTCACTCCACCAAACATATTCATTTACAATTGTGAAGCCTGAAAATGCCTGATTATAGAGTAGCCAGCAGAGGGATGCTTCTCTCAGGGAATACATGTAAGATCAACCTCCAAAGGCTGACCAAAGGAACAAATGTAATATACCAGCAGTTGACTTGTCCTTCTTGGGATGTGGCATTTCCTTATTCCAGTTTAGTCTGGCAGAGCCCCTACTATGTGGCTCTATATTTTCTACAGAGTTCTAAAGAAGGCATATAACACTGAAAACATCAACACCATTCTGCTTTTTTCTAGGGTAGTCCATACTTTCCCATTCCATAGACTTCTTGGGAATCCATCTCTGTCTAATAACTCTAGGGCCAGAAAAGCATTAGTTATTCACTTTCTATCAGAGACATGTATCTAACTTACTATAAATCATCACTTTCAGAAGGAGGTAGAACGCCACCCACAAACTTTGCTAAAATAGCTCAAATATACTTAAAATATAATCAAATATAAAAGAGCTCAGATATAATTAGAGATACAGTACTGAACAACCTAGAGACCCCAGCAATGCTGTACTAGCTCCTAATGTGCCAAGCTTTAAGAGCAAAGATGGCTCCATAACATGCTTCACTGTCTCACAACAACTATCTGATTCTTCTGGGACCATTATTATGTGAACTCATCAGACGTTTTATGTTTTTAGATTTGTCTATAATCCATCATAAACTGTGAACTACTTGAGGCACAGATATCATATTCAATGCTTTCTTTTGCCACAGCTATGGTTTAAATACTTTGGGCTCTACCTTCATTGGTGCCTTGCCTACAAACAATTTCAGATTTCAAAGGAAAACCATTAGCCAACTAGTTCAACCCATACCTGGAAAGAATCTTACTGCCAGAAAATCCCTTTTGGAAGATCTCCAGGAAAAATGAAACCACAAATATTCTGATGTAGAACATTCTACCTTGTAATAACTCTAAACTTTTAAAGTCTTTTCCCTTGCATTCAGTCTAAATCTGACTCTTTATCACTTCTAACTATTGCTCAAGTGTTCCCTGAAGGCTTCTGATTAAAAATCTCTTGATAGCTGCTTAACATGTAGGACTTCACACAACTACACATGACACTGCATAATATCACGTCATCTTTCAAGAAGAGTGCAGAATTCAAGGACAAGGTGATGTTCACTAGAGCTACCATTAGCAGATGAAAGGTTTCATATTGTTCTGAAATTTACGAAACTCAAACTCCTGACTGAGAGTCATGCGTGTTTTTCACCCTTATGCATTTTAAACAAAAGGAAAACTAACACTAACTTGTCAGGACTATAAATCTATTATATTCAATATGGGCCATCGATAAAGGTACCAGTTTAATGAATAACAAATCAGCCTACTTCAAAGAACAAATTGATCTTCACTATAAGCCAAACTACACAAAATAAGACTTAGCTAATCTTCAAGTTATGCTATCCTAGTCATCCAAAGGATTAATGAATTATATTTCAGGTCTCCTGATACAGTGGAATGCATAGCTGTTATGAGTGAGGTAGCATTTATTTTAATGATCTGCCCCTCAATCAAAGACAAAAGGAATGCTGCAATCTGGGTTCTGTAATGAATTCTGTCCAGTGAGCTGATGGCAGTGTTCAGCTCAATTTATGGCTGTCGGTACAGTTGATAAAGGTCATCACTGCATCTCATTTATTAAACCTGCCTTTCTGAATGGTCTATGTTCAGTGCAAGGGAAACAATAACTTTTTTTTTGGAAATGGAAGGGAATCTTTATTCCATAAGGAATTATTATTATTTTTATGCAGTCAAATTCTCCTTCATACTAACTGGTTTTATAACTTTCAAGATATGGAACACTTACAAGGCTCACAGAACTTTAGAGCAGGAAGTACCTTTAGATATCATTCAGTCCAATCCAATCATCCTACTGAGATAAGAAAATGGAGACCTCCAAGAGATAAAAAGGGGAAAAATAAATTCCCCTAAACAAGCACTAGCTCTAATTTTGCTTAAGTGCCATTAACCAGAGAAAAACTGAACAGTTACGTAGAAATATCTTAGAATCCTGGTAAGTAGTTGTTATTATTATCCTCATTTTACAGAGGAAGAAACTGAGGCACACATAGGTTAAATGTCACACAGTTACTAAGTCTATGAGGCTGTATTTATACTCAGGTCTTCTTGACTTCAGGACCAATGCTTTATCCACTGAGCCACTTAGCTGCCTCTACAGGTCACACTCTCAGAAAGATAAAATGATATGAACCCACAGACAACTAAATGGCCAGTACAAGACATGTGTGCTGCAATACAATGGAGCTTTTCAACTCCTAAAAACTAAAGACAACTTCATAGTAATGTTAACATCTATGGTTTCCAGATACACTGAAGGGTAGTTAAGATAATGGAGGGTTTTTTTTTTAAGGAAGGTGTGAAAATTATATCCACATAAAAATTATATCTATTTATCTATCTACTTGGTAATATGATAAAGCAGAGACAGGTACAGTCTTGGGTCAGGCCAATGTGTGTTTGAATCCTACATTGACTATTAGAAGGCAAATAGCTTCACTCGTCATGTTCTCATGACAGTTTCTTCTTCGTTAACACAGAGTGAGTAATGCCTGTCCTGCTTTCCATAGGACTGTGAGAATGCAATAAGATAGTTTATTAAATGTTCTTTCTAAGCCATGAAGTGTTTTGATCAGTGTCAGCTATTATTTTAAATAGTGAGTGGACATTCCAAGGACATAGATTTTTCATTCAATAGAAATACAAGAAACTTTGTCGAAGTGTCTAAAGAGTTGACCTCGAAGTTAAGAAAACTTGGCCTTACGTCTTGCCACTGTCACCTATTCTCTGGGCAAGCTGCTTGACCTCTCAGTGCCTTAAGTAACATTTTAAGACTAAAAGCTACAAAATAGGCACTGATTTTCACTTGACAAGGGAATTTCCCCAGGTTCCTTAACTAATGAAACCACAGACCCAGTCCAAAAAGAAAAAGAACAACTTTCCAACATTTAGAGCAGTCCAGAAATAAAAAAGGCTACCTATGAGGACTTCAATGTGGTTTTACTTTGAGATATGTAGCTGGAAGCTTCACAAATATTTGGTTGAGGATGCTATAAGAATGAATTCATGAATTTGGGTAGGAAGGAGATTAGATAATATCTAAGACTCCTTTCAAGTGTGTGTATATATGTATACATATGCATGTAGATGTAAACATATATACATGTGTATATATTCAGAAAAATACATGTACTTATATGTATATACATACAAACATGTATATTTATATCCGTGTGTATACACACAGACACAAACAGTGAATCTATAAATATTTAATGCTCACTTTGTAAGATGCTGCATTTTTCTTTCTTAGGAAAGAGCTCCTTAAACAACTCCAAACACTGTCCTATGGTTCAGCTGTCTCCCTAGGACAAAACTAGCATATGGTGAGCAGTACATACAATGACTTTGCTTGGATAGGAATATGCCTGATACATGTGAGGAATGGGCTGGGTCAGGCCTGGAAGAAGTGAATAGTCATTTGTCCGGTCTCCTCACAAAATATGGGCTTGATTTCTGTCATGTTGCGTAACCGAAAAAAAAGCATTGAATTCAGCCATAATGCCATTTTTTTACAAGCCTTTCCTAACCCTCCCTTCTTAATTCCAGTATTTTCCCTTTGTTGATTATCTTCTGTTTATCCTGTATAGTTTGCTTTGAATATATCTGTTTACATGGTGTCCTTTCCCCCCCTCCCCAATCCCCCTGTTAGATAGTAAGTTCCTTGAGGTCAAGGAGCATCTTTTGCCTCTATTTGTATCCTGGCACTCGGCACAGTGCCTGGCAAGTACTATCTACTTAAATGTTTATTGATTGATGATGAATTTGGATCCTGGATTTACCACTTGCCAAATAGATAATCTTGAGTAAGTAATTTAACCTTTGGGCCCCTATATTCTCATCTATAAAATTAAGAGTTTGGACTAAATGATTTCTAAGTGCAATTTCTTCTTTCGATCAGTCTTTGGTGACTAGTATGTCCTAGGGTTAAAACAGATATTAATTCCACTCTGAGAATGGCTTCAGAGTCCAAATAATCATTCAATAATACTACATGCCTCAGCTTCTGAAGTCCAGTGGATCTCTGGGATGGGGTAAAGCCTATTAGATCAGCATGGTGGGGTGGTTCGATGGATATAGATATGACATATATAGCACAATATAAAATATAATGAAATTAATGAGGGGAACGAAGAAGGGGATATTAAGGGTTATTATAGGTGTCTGCTTAAATGTCTCTAAATATCCCAGTCTACTTTAGTCTTAGACTCCCTGTAAAAAGAACTTCACTTCCCAAGACTCTATGTCAATTGACATTTGCCCTAACCTCTGTGAAAAGGATTTGTAGTCAGAGAACCAGGATTCAAAACCCCAACTTTGATATCTACAACCTTGGGCAACTCACTTCACTTTTCTGGATCTTGATGTTCTAATTTATGATGTTCTTATTTATTTCCTCATCCATTCTTATGGATGAGGAAAAGATTATTGCAGTCATTTTTAGTTCTTATTGATTTATTTGATCAACTGTCATCTGTCTCTTCAAACTACCTTTTCCCTCCTCTCTCTTCCTTACCTCTCCTCTCCCTATGAAACAGAGAGACACATTTCTCTGTCTACAGGAACTACTGGTCTTTCATATTTTTACTCCAAACAGCAGACATGCTACTAGGAGATGGCTCATATTCAAAACAAGCTTCTGTACAAACTCTGTTTCTTATGGTGCTTTGGTTGAGTGACCACATCAGCTACCATTTATTGTCTAGTAGAGCATTCAAGCTTCAAGCCTTGGTTTCCTGGTGGCAGTCCCACTGGTCATTAATTGCTAATAAAAGACCAATATTGTGAAAGAAGAAAAAGCATCAGGATCAGCACAAAACAGGAAAAATCACAGATTTGAGGAAAATCAAAAAAGACCATTCAAATAATGATCAAAATGGCCCTTAGAGAGGGCAGCTGGTGAGAGTTCTCAACTGAGAATATTCAAGTCTCTGGGATGAACAATGGAAGAAGACAGGGACAGAACCAGACCTCTTGAAGGACATTTTAATAAAGCACATTGTATTCAACATCACTGCTTTCTTCAGTTTTCAATCAGTTTTAACCTAAGGTTAAATCCAGTCTCAGATATTTAACAGCCAGTTGTGTGACCCTAGCAAAGTCACTTAACCTTTGTTTCAGTTTCCTCAGTTATAAAAAGGGGATAATAATAACATCTGCAACACAGGGTTGGTGTAAGAATAAAATGAGATAATATATGAAAAACACTTAGTGCCTAGCACATAATAGGTGCTTAATAAATGTTTGCTCCTTTTCCTTTTTTGAGATGAAGCCATCTTTAACCAACAGAAGAAGAGAATTGTTGCTATTTTTCAACATCTCCAGGGAGGAATATTTAAAACATCTTGTAGTAATTCACAAACCCTCACCACCAGACAGGTTACCCTTATGTCTAATAGTTACTGATGTACCTCTGTTTCATCTTGTTTCCTCACAAAATTAATGACAGGAGAAAATCTTAGAAATCCTCCATGAACAACATTACATCTAGCATGGTACCAATTAGTCTCTATGATCAAAGTTTGCAGTTGAGGAGGTAGCAGGGTGCAGTGAAAAAATTGCTGGATTTGGAGTAGTAGGATGTAGGTTCAAACCCAGACTCTTTCATTAAATGCACTCCCTGTGTGAATTTGGGAAAGACACTTCAGGTTTCTGTTTCTTCACCCATTAAATAGGGGGCTTAGACTAAATGACCTCGAAGGTCCCTTCTAACTCTAAGTGCTAGGATTCTAAGATAATGGGGATAATCTCCCCTCTCCATCTTTTACTCTTCCAGGTTTCAAATGGAAGGAGCAAGATGCCACTCCCAGGTTAAGTTTCTTCTCATATCATTACCAGGCAGTTAACTTAGGCTTTGTTTGATACCTTTCTCTGTCTCTCCTCCCTATTTATGCAAAGACTGGAGGTTGGAGTATCAAACTCTTCCCTGTGGAGAAGGCAGAAACTGTACTTTTTGGCTCAGTCATTCTGCATTTGCTGAGTTGCCTGCTTCAAATAAGGAGATGTCCCCTTATTCAGTATCTCTTGATCATTCTCCCCTCCCCTCTGCTTTCCTCTTTCCCTTTGTGTGTTGTCTCTTATTAGACTGCAAACTTCTTGAAAGCAGGGACTTTCTTTTTACTTGTATTCCTAGGACTTAACACAATGCCTGGCACACAGGTGCTTTAAAAATGTCTTTTAGGTTGGATTGGAGCCTATCTCTGTAATTTAAATTCATTTCTTTTTTTTAAATTGTTTGAGAACAACTGAAGATCAGACAGGACTTATACCTTGTATATAACTTTCCTCATCTAGAATGAGCCAATTCAATTTCAAATCTAACAATTGACCTACCTTATTTCTTTACTTTGGCCTTTTTAGATATTTCTCTTCAACGAGCTCAGAAAAGTAACTTGAAATGTAGAACTGAGAATAATTTTTTTCTAGTAATTCTTTTCCCTCTAAAAACAATGCTTTAGAAGTCCTCAGCATCCAGCCTTAGGGCTGAATGAAACTCTTCAATATATGTTCAAAGAAAATTGACAATGCCTTTAATGGACTGAGTTGATGCTACAATTAATAGTAATTTGTATCCTTTGTAAGACCTAATATTACTACAGGGAGAATATGTTAAGAATGACATTTCATCTCCCTGAGCCTCATTTTCTACATCTGTGAGAGGGATAGTTGGCGGCACAGTGGAGTGCCAGGCCTGGAGTCAGGAAGAGTTATCTCCCTGAGTTCAAATACAGCCTTTGACACTTACTAGCTGTGTGACCCTGGGGCTCGTCATTTAATCCTGTTTGCCTCAGTTCCTCATCTGTAAAATGATCTAGATAAGGAAAGGCAAACTACTCCAGTATTTTTGCCAAGAAAACCCCAAATGGGGTCATGGAGAGTTGGACAGGACTGAAATGATTAAACAACAACAAAATGAAAAGACTCTTAAATGTTCTCTCAAATTCCCTTCCAGCTCTAAATTCTATGATCCTGTGATAAAACATTTCACGTCTCTGAGGCTTTATCTCCTCATCTGTAAAATTAGAAGCCTGGAAAATAATCTCGTAGGTGCTTTTCAGCTATATAATTCCATAACTATAACATGAGGGACTTCTTACCAACTTGGCATAGTTAAAACACTAGACTTCTAGTCGGGAAACCTGAGAAAGAATCAGAGCCCTGTCACTTACAATTTTGATTCTTAACAGTTGGTACTTAAATAGTCCTTTAAGGTTTTATAAAGAACTATATGAACATTATGGCATTTGACCTTCCTCAAAACACTGTGAGGCTGCCACTACGTCAATATTCCCATTTAAGAAAGGAGAAAATTTAGACTCAGAGCAGTTAAGAAAATTGCTAGTGGCTACATAGCTAGTAAGGGTCAAAGGCTGATTTCTTCTGACTTTATTCTATACTCTAGGATCTGTACTATTTCTCTGCTACCATCATTCTACCTTTGTGAGCTTGGACAAGTCCTTCAACTCTTTTGGTCTCAGATAGCTCATCTATACAATGAGCCAGTTAGAGCAGATGATTGTAAAGGTCTTTTCCCATGTGAACTAATTTAATCCTATTAAAGAGAGATAGAGAAATGTTTTGAAAAGCAATGATAGTAAAAGCAATGAAAAGCAATATTGGCACTTGGTCAACCCTATTATATGTTGAGGGATTGTCACAAATTCTCTAATGGTGTAGTCATTTAAATTTGTAGGTTGAAGGTAGTTTTGAATATGAAATGCAATAATCTTAAATGTAAAAAAATAACAAAAAGGTGACAGTTGGATAGTTCTACTTATTATAAAGAATTTGGTTATAGATTATACAAAGGTAGAATTGAAAGAAATGTTAGGGAACTAGATGTGACATATTTGAAGGAAATAAGAAACATTTCAGAGATTTGAAAATAACACTGGTAAATTTTTGTTCCTACTACTGCTTAGATTATTTGCCCTTGCTCCAGGGAAATCTTAGTGATTGAATGTTCCATGAAATCTAAAAGAAAAAGTCCAAAATTCCAGGACACCTCTGAAAATGTATGGTGGTTATAAAAATAAAGCATTTTCCTCTAAAATATCATCTATATGAAAGCATGTAAAATCTTTTATTTCTATTAAGATCATTTTCAATCTAAAGGGAATCCCATTATGACCCAGTGTTGGAAGGATTCCACTTCATTTGAAAATGAATAGTCTTTTAAATCAGAACTATGGCAGAATCCCATGTCTCCCTAATAGAGAAATCTCTAGCATTTAATAAATTTGTGACTCACATATTTTCATGTTCATCAACAAAAGAGAAAGGGACAAAGGAAAAATCAGATTTAGTTCAATGTAAGGTCAGTTTCTTCTTTAGTGATAAATCAGTTTCTTATTTAGTGCTATTATGACTAGATAAGTAAAGTGTCACTAATTTGTACCACCCTGAGGGAAAAGTCAATATGAATTGTTTTGATTTTCAAGACAGAGAAAAGCAAATGCTTTGAATGAGAAACTGATGAGTTAGTTATCAATTTAAGATAAAATTCTAGAACAAATTATGAAAAGGATGGTCTCTAAGCACTAGAAAAGGAGTGAGACAATCACTAAGAACCAAAATGGGTTCATAAACAACATGTCTTGGGGGAATAACTTCATTTCCTGTTTAGACTAATAGGTCACAAGATCAGAGGAATGGAAGATTTAACCTAGTGTGCTGTGTCCATTTCTCAGCATAATGTTTTGGGAAAAGATATTGATAAGTTAGAATTTGTATAGAAATGGGGGAAGAGGACTGTGACAAAGCTCAAAACTGTATCATGAGGATCAGTTGAAGGAACTAGAGATGTATAGCCTGAAGAAGAGGAGAAACACAAAGTTGACTTCAAGCATTTGACAGGCAATCACAAGAAAAAGGGAATATATAACTGTTCTAACTGACCATGAAGACAAGAATAAGGACTAATGGTGGGTAGAGTTTTAGAAAGGTAGATTTTATCTAAGAATAAGGAAATATTTCCTAACCTTAGCTCTCTGAAGGTAGTCATTTTGCTGTCACCAAAGGTCGTCAAGTAGAGGCTTGATAATTACTTGTGAAAAATGTTGATGAAGATACTCATCAACAGCAGTCAAACTAAATAATTTTTGACATTCCTTCCAATTCTGAAATTCTTTGTTTTTATGTTTAACTACCAGGTAAGATACTGCTGGGTATCTGCCTGATCCTTGTTGATAAGAAGAGACAAATACTGGCCCATCCCATTCTTACTGAAGTAGCTATGTATCACACCCAAGAACAGACCTTAGCAGAGTATGTGGAACATAGCAGGTGCTTATAAATTTTATTGATGACAGAAGAACGTCTTGGGCACAAATGTGAAGCTTTGTATTTTCCCAATGAGGTGCTAACCTATATCCCCTACTTTTGACCTTTTTGTGGGAAGTTCTTTATTAATCTAAGGCTGTGCTCTGTGTAGATATATCCTGTAACTCTCCTCACTAATCAGTAATCACAGTCACTGGGACACAAGTTCAAATCTGGTCTATAAAACTCAAAAACTGTATGACACTGGCAAGTCACTTAAACTCTGTTTGCCTCAGTTTCCTCAACTGTAAAATTGGAATAATAACAGCACCTATCTTTTAGGGTTATTGTCATGATCAAATAAAATGATATCTGTGAAGTGCTTAACACAGTGTCTAGTACATAGAAGGAGCTATAGCAATTTTTATTCCCTCCTTTTCTTCCCCTCCTTTTCCCCGCTATATTTTATAAGACTTCAGTCACAGGCATGGGATAATGCAGTCAATATCACAAGTCTCGTTAAGTCATAGGATGACAATCAAGCCACATCAACAAGTCTTAACTGTTTACTATCTGCCAGGCCAGTATGCTAAGCCCCAGAGATACAAATGCAAGGAAAAAGGACAGTTATTGTCCTTGAAGTATCTGAATTTTAAAGGAGGAGGGGGAAGGCAACATATAAAAGGGAGATGAGAAGCAGGAGAAAAGTGGGGGGGAATCTAACGGGTGGAAGTGATGATGAAATCTGTAGAATGAAGAAAGATTGGTATGGGCTCTTCCTCAAAATGGAAGATCCAAGGAGAATTAATTGAAGTCCAGAGACAGTCAATGGCTAAGGTCATAATTGGTAAACATCAGCAGCAGAATTTAAATTCAATTGCTTTGGTTCCAGAGTCAGTGGTCTTTTTATTGGATCATCCTAGCTCTCAGGGTAAGAGACTCAAAAAGAATATTGCTCAAAAGCTGTCCATATGGAAAGAACATGAGAATTTAAGTTAATTGCAGCCTTGATTTGAATTAACAAGGTGACATCCCTGATTTGAAGCTATTGAAATTTAGGTGGATGTCATAAAGCTGTTTGAAACTTAGGTGAAACTTAGCAGATCCAGGCTTTAAGCCAAGATCATTCTTGGTCACACTAATCTCTGCAAGTTAGACCACATGTGAAATATGACATTTTCTGAGTGAGAGCTACAGTGACAAACTAAAAGCTAGAGAAGGATGATGCAGATGGTGAGGAATCTGGAAACCATACTATATGACCAATCAGTCATTGAAGGAGTTGGGGATGTCTAGCTTGGAGATGAAAAACTAATGATAACTATAGTCAAATAAGTGCTGAGTCATCATGGGGAAGGATTAGACAAATTGTAGTTTCACAGACTAGAACATGAACCAAAAAACCCAGAAATCTGAGGGGATAGATTTGGGATAGATTAGAAGAACCTTCTAATAAGTAAGGCTGCCTAGCAATAGAGCACACTACTTCATTATGGAGGGGTATCTCTGTCAATAGACATACTCAAGCAGAGGCTTTAAATGAGACATTCTGTAAAAGGTGTTTCCATGTAACTGACCAGCACAAACTATTTCCCCATGTTATTCCTCACCTTTGCCTCTTGGAATTCTCTTCCTTTCAATACTCAGGTCAAATACAACCTTTTGCCAAGACCTGCCTGATACCATATCTGCTAGTGCCTCTTCCCCAACTCAAGTTTACCTCCCAAATATCAGAATCCTTGGATCTGCTTTCTATGTGGTTAATCCATACATAAATATGCACTGACTTCCTATCATCTTAGATTCTAAGTTCTCTGAAACTAAGTACATTTTTGTTTTTATCTTTTTATCTCCAGAAACAAAGGCAATGCCTAATGGTCTGTGCTTAATAAACAATTTTTGATTCACTTGTCTAGATTAGGATTCTTAACCTAGCATTCATGAATAAATTTTACAGATTCCATGAATTTGGACAAAAAAAAATACTTCATTTTCACTAATCTCACACTGAAATTCAGCATTTCCTTCAACTGTGATTAAAAAAAATATTCTGAGTCAGTAGGTATCACCAAAACTGCCAAAAGGGTCTATGGAACCAGAAAATGGTTAAGAATTCCTGGCCTAGATGATTATCTCTGTCCACCATAAGACTATGAAAATAGGACCCTTTCCTCCACACTAGCCTATCTACTTGCTGTACCTGTACACAAATTTCTAATGGCCATCTCCATGGGCCTTTTTAATCAGAAAATTCTCCTTCTTGGAATGTTCAACTCATCCTGTTTGCCATTCCAAATCCATTATTTCATATGAAATCTAAATAAACATTTACCTTTTCCATGAAGACTTTTCTAACTTACCACCTTACTTAGTTACTCCTACACTGTGTTCTTATGTCCTT